>NC_056734.1:453503670-453748670 GCF_019279795.1 Protopterus annectens
AGGTGCACACAATATGGAACAGCCAGTATGCCTACAGTTAACACCTGAACAACTGGACACTGTATGGGCTAAACATACAAATGTCAATCATTGCCTGTAACATATACCCATGGAAAGATCATAGTAAAGACACTACACACAGGTTTGCAGAAATGGGACTCCTTTAATTGTGTACCATAACGGTCCTATATGCCATATCATATAGCTGTTCAACTACTGACAACCATATAAACGGAGTATTGCAACTGTGACACAATTACACTTATACAGTAGTCTGGTAAGGTTTACAACTGTTGCAGTCAAAACCAAGCCCTTCAGAATGTACAATAGTGCCGACAGACTGGGCCACAGGGCACCACACAATCAACAGTATGTACTGCAGGTGTGTAGTTCAGCAGCCTCTAACTGCACTCTGTACAATCTCCGTAGGAGGTAAAGACGTTTTGTGATCCAATGGGTTGTACCTGGAACATATCGGGGCATAACGCACAGAACAGTCTGTATTGCAGGGGGCAGTAGGCTTGCAGTACCCCAAGTCATGTTAGTATTTGCAATATAGGTGGAGTATATGGTACTGTACATCCACATACCTTATGGCAGCTCACCTCTGATACCCCCACATTTGTAAGCCTAGGTCATTTATGGTGCTCCCCACCTGGACTCAATAATACAAGACTGTTACATACACTGGCCTCTGCAGTGCATAAGGGTGCACATGTGTTGTGTAGGTGATGCCCACACATATATGGCCCCAGCCCCAGTGTATGTGCAGGGGATACAATAGCAGTGTACTAATGGCCGCAATGGCAGTGTAATATACTTACAGCTCACTACAGAACAACCCCCAACAGCATGACAAATGTGCAGAGCTTGGTATGTAGATGGGGGACAGAGGCTGGAACACAGGCATATATGTGGAACACTGTTGCCATACACTAAGCAAGGTGCTGGTGTTACAGGATAGTCTGCAACATACCCTTAGTCAGGTAATTGATGTTAGATTTAGACATGGATGTAGCCATGTACCAGTAGCACACAACACACACACACTGCCAGTGTCATATCTGACACAGGGTTTGTGTGGTGGACGGACAACACATGATATGCATACCTCTGCCCAGCAAGAGGTAGGCCCACAGTGGTGACCTATGCAGACAGATTGCATTCCAAGATACACTAGTATGTACAAACACACACCCTGTAACACCAGTACTATGCGAAGCATTACACAACTCTACCCACAGTCTGTCTGTAGTTCCTGAACCTCCTACAAATGTGTCCGCTCTGAGTGTGCATGTTCTCCTGTGAGAGGTATTGTTACCTGCTGCCTGTATCACTGCTGCCCACACACAGGACAGATGTCTGCCACACAGGAAATGTGAAGGGACCGCGGCCACATGCTGTATGGATTTATAGTGGGTGCTTGCCATGACAGTGGTAATTCAATGTAGTACACGTGTCATTATATATATATATATATATATATATATATATATATATATATATATATCTATATATACATATATATATATGGCTATCTGGATAGGTATATGTACATATATTTCCACCATATGTCCTCGACATGGAGTATAGATGTACCTCAGCCCCTACAGTCCCAATGTCGTAGTGCAAGGGGATGTCAGTTATGTATAGCAGGTATATTACTAGACTTTTGCTACTGTCATTGGGATTGTCTTCACAGACATGGTGTGTGTGGATGCTGAAATCTATTTATAACATGTGTGCCATTGGCTACTGACAGACATCCTACGGACATCATTGTAAAGTACCGCTGCTAGCATGTAATACCCCTGTGGAGTGCAGCAGAGATATTGGCCACTTTATATGGAACTTTGGACACACCCTGTACAGTCCAGAGGTATACACATATTCCCTTAGTGCACCACATGTGTACCAGGCCTGACAATATGGATGTAGACAGCTATGTAGATGGGTATAACACATAACAACTGGTATACATTTGGCACCATAGGTGTTGGAGTTACACACTCCTGTATGGCCTGACACATAATGACTGCTGGTACAGGGGTACCATGGACACATACTACCCATTAGATATTGGCATACATATGTATAGCATCCCACTGGTCTGTCTGACATACATGATGTTTAAGGGAGGCCCGGCGGCAGTACATATGGCAAGTATCTGCACATAATATCACACTGGTTAAGTACACTATGCTGCTAGGCATGTAACAATGCACTGTGGAGGCTATAGGGAGAATGGCTCAACACTGGCCTACATCTTGTATGGGGGAATGCACATGTACTTGCAGAAAGCAGGCTCAACAGCCATGTCACAGCACAGGGTAAGATACACCTGTGTGACAGTGCATTACCACAACCAATTTGAACACAGCCACAGCCACATATGGTAGGCCAGCATAATATTGCAGTTTATGGACTATCTGTTCTACACCATCCTCATATGTGCCAGTCACAGATTGTCCCTACATATACTGGGCTGCTACACACTTTGGTCTGATGGCTGTCTGTGATATGGGACATGTGGGTGTATGGCCCTACAAACGTGTATGGCAAAACGGTACCATATAGCGGTGCAGCATGTAACATCTGATAGAAGGGGAGCTAGGACAATGACATCTACCACAGTCTGTACACAGGCTAAAGTAAGTGTTAACAATACACACACTGCGGACATTCACCATTACTACACAGACCTCAGTACTGTACAAACATCCACAGAATGTCCAGCTTATCTCATGAAATATAACCCCTACTGTACATGACATGTGTAGCAATCTGATATATCACTGGCTTGTTATCAGATATGATGACACTATTTATGGCGTACAGCACATATGCACCACTTCATGCACGCCATATGTACAAAGGTTGACAGTGGTGTGGCTGACAGCACATACACAGGGCCAATATAGACATGTTACTGTGATAACCTTGTATATTTTCTATTGTAATGGTGTTTATTGCAACAAATGTCCTATGAGGGATATGAAGTCAGTAACTGTCACGGCCTTCACCATCTACAGAAAGCAATCCTCACACTACCATCTGCATTCCACAGAGAGGTGCACTGTAGATAACACATTAAACCATAGGCAAAACACTGTCCAGTCTGCAGATGACCCTGCAGATGGGGATTCTTCATATACATGGAACTGACATGGCCCAACACCACCATGACGTTCCTAGGTATTGGAATGTGTTTCCATGCAATTGGCTATGGGATTGTTACCACAGCTGTTCCACATGCAATCAGCTAGGGGAGGGCTACAATTCATGCAGAGGCCATTAGCTGATGATGAGCATCACATAAAATACACATGCTGCTGCCTAAGCAAGGCAGGTGTGGGTACATCCACCAGAGAGGGAGTGGGGGAGGCAGACAGAGGCAAATACATGTCAGGGAGGGGTGGGAGTGTAAAACTGAAGCATGTTTGTGTCACACACCTACCAGCACAGGGTATCAACCCTTCGACAACTATGTAGTGCTATCACAGTTCGATGCAGTTATTGGATGCACCACATGGGTTACCTGATATAGAGCACTCAGAACATATATGTGAGGGTGACTGGCATCTGCAACAGGGATACAGCAGATATACGGTAGGTGTCATACACTTGCCTGTCTGTGTGAACAGGTGCCAGCGTCAACACAGGCTCAATCACACAGGGACGCACACACATTGACACACTTGGCAGGATCAGGAGCGCAACTCATCACTAATGGGATTGCCACAACACATCAATGTGCAGGTATCACATGCACCACATGGGTCATACGGAGGCCGTATGGGCAAAGAGTATGAGGAGGTGTCAGACATCAGACAGCATGCTTCAGTATGCCCTGGGGGGGTTATAGTAAGTGTGGATGTGGACAGATGCACCATACAACACACACACAGGAACACACAGGGTGCCAGTTCTGACATGCATGGGTGCATGCCTACACGGGTGTGTGGTGGCCACCTGTGCCAGCAGGCTGTACAAGGGTAGGCGATGGGTATACCTTGGCATCAGGCCACATGACAATGGTCTGTATTGTGGCTCAGACCTGTAGTTACTGCATTTGCCCACACAGATGGGTATTGCATCCCCCATCCAGTCACCTGGGTGACTATTGTGTGTGGCCAATGCTGTACACCACATGCCATGTATGCGTTCCTTAGTCCATGACATGGATGGTGTCTGGGATGTGCACACCTCCCATATGCATGTACAGTGACATATGGAACTGTACCTGGGGTGTCTGGCCCATGTTGTGGACATAGATCATCATCGGATGTGCCAGTCTTGCCCACCTGTGGTAGGAATTGGTACTGGGCAGCGGGTTTACCCTTCACCTACATTGATGGCATGCTGACAGCATTCTCTGCTGTCAGTGTCAACTGTCCATACAGGACATGTTGTCATGCATGCTTTGTCCGTTGTGAGTCACATGAGAAGGCACCACAGGTGGTGCAGGTGTCCATTGGGGAACATGGTAGAGGTGCACCGTCTGCATGTATGTGCATATTGGACAGATGGGCAGGGTGACATGCCTTCTGTAGCCCACTGCTATCACTGCATAGCTACTATCAGTGGCCAATATGCAGTGTACTACCTACGTATTGGATGCTGCCTAGGCATGTGTGTTCATATGACACATGGGTTGAGTTTGTGCTCTGGGTAATAGTGGGGTTGCTAACTTGGATTGTCTGGCCTTGATGTCACGTGTATGGGTATGGCTTTGCACCCCAGCCTCCCAGCTAATTTACATCTGTTATCCCTGTATGGTTGACATTGTGATATATAGTAGGGCCACCATAAAATAAATTAACAAAACCCCCTCCAAAATGCCCACAGTTGACACACACTCACCTCTACACAGGATATGGGTTACAAACACACACACACACACACACACACACACACACACACACACACACACACACACACACACACACACACACACACACACACACCTGTCATGTCTGGGAGTAGAACCCCTACTTAGCTACTTTATTGCATTACTGCACTACACAGTTATAGTACATGCCACAGACATTACTGGAGTAATATTTCCCTACAGGTGTATTTCACAGTGAATGACATCAGCAAGATTACCAAAGTAGGGCATTTCGACTGTACTGCAAGTGACTAGCCTAAAATGCATTGCTCCCTACACAGGCAGTGAGACACACGAAACATCCACAACTTCCACATGTGGGTATAGAACCCCTAATCAAGGTCTATATCACACTACAGCATGAAGTTGTTATAGGACACACCACAGGGATTATGAGAAAAATCCTTCCCAGAAGGTGTATTTCACAAAGAATGACATCAGCAGGATTACCAAAGTAGGGCATTTCGACTGTACTGCAAGTGACTAGCCTAAAATGCATTGCTCCCTACACAGACAGTGAGACACACACAAAACATCCACAACGGACATGTATGGGTACAGAACCCCTGATCAAGGTCTGTATCACACTACAGCATGGAGCTGTTATGGGATGCACCACAGGGATTGCTAGAGACATTCTTCCCCAAAGGTGTATTCCACATTGAATGACATCAGCAAGTTTACCAAAGTGGGGCATTTCAACTGTACTGCAAGTGACTAGCCTAAAATGCATTGCTCCCTACACAGACAGTGAGACACACACATAACATCCATAACTGACATGTGCGGGTATAGAACCCCTGATCAAGGTCTATATCACACTACAGTATAGAGCTGTTATAGGCCACACCACAGGGATTACTAAAGAACTTTCTCCCCAATGTTTTACTTCACAATGAATGACATCAGCAGGATTGGCAATGTAGGGCATTTGAAATATACTGTGAGTGAGTAGCCTATGATGCATTGCTCCATACACAGACATTGCAACACACACAAAACATCCAGAACTTCCATGGGTGGAGATGGAACCCTATTACAGTTCTACACCACACTACAGCAGTACACAGTTACAGGACGCCCCACAGAGATTACTGGGCTATGACTTTCCCGCAGATATACTTCTGGGTGTGTGACATCAGCAGCCTTGCCAAAGTTGAGTATGTGTATTGTACTGGGTGTGAGTGGCCTAAAAAGCATTGTTCTCTACGCAGTTAAACACACACACACACAGATTCACACACCGACAGTTGCCAGGTCTGGGGTGAGAACACCTACCTCACTACTTTATCACACTAGAGCAGTATGCAGTTATAACTCATGCTACGGAGATTACTGGGTTATGATTTCCCCAGAGGTGTATTTCTAGGTGAGTGACATCAGCAGCCTTGCCAAAGTCAAGTATGTGTATTGTATGGGGTGTAAGTGGCCTAAAACACATTGTTCTCTACTCAGTCAGACACACACACACCCACACACAGATTCACACACCAATACACACACAGTTGCCAGGTCTGGGGTTAGAACACCTACCTCACTACTTTATCACATTACAGCAGTACACAGTCACAAAGCACGCTACAGAGATTACTGGGCTATGATTTCCCCAGAGGTGTATTTCTAGTTGAGTGACATCAGCAGCCTTGCCAAAGTCGAGTATATGTATTGTATGGGGTGTGAGTGGCCTAAAAAGCATTGTTCTTTACTCAGTCAGACACACACACACACACACACACACACACACACACACACACACACACTTGCCAGGTCTGGGGTTAGAACACCTAACTCACCATGTTATCACACTAGAGAAGTATGCAGTTATAAGACGTGCTACGGAGATTACTGGGTTATGATTTCCCCAGAGGTGTATTTCTAGGTGAGTGACAAAGTCGAGTATGTGTATTGTATGGGGTGTGAGTGGCCTAAAACACATTGTTCTCTACTCAGTCAGGCACACACACACCCACACATAGATTAACACACCAACACACACACAGTTGCCAGGTCTGGGGTTAGAACACCTACCTCATTACTTTATCACACTACAGCAGTACACAGTTACACAGTTACAAGGCACGCTACAGAGATTACTGGGCTATGATTTTCCCAGAGGTGTATTTCTAGGTGAGTGACATCAGCAGCCTTGCCAAAATCGAGTATGTGTATTGTATGGGGTTGTGAGTGGCCTAAAAAGCATTGCTGTCTATGCAGTCAGACACACACACACACACACACACACACACACACACACACACACACACACACACACACACACACACACACACACACACACACACATATTCACATAGTTGCCAAGTCTGGGGTTAGAATATCTACCTAATTATTTTATCACACTACAGCAGTTTCAAGATGTGCTATGGAAATTACTGGGCTATGATTTCCCCAGAGGTGTATTTCTAGGTGCGTGACATCTGCAGCCTTGTCAATGTTGTGCATATGAACTGTGCTGAGTGTGAGTAGCCTAGAAAGCATTTCCCTCTACACAGGCAGAGACCGAGACATGCACAAATACACACACTCACACAGTTGCCAAGTCTGGGGTTAGGACTGCTACCTAACTAGTTTATCAGTACAGCAGTACACAGTTATGGGGATTACTGAGCTGTATATCACATTGAATGACTAGAGCAGGCTTGTCATGATACTGCTATGGGGAGGGCAGTGTGCATGGGCTGTAACCCATTTATGTTGGGGTTGACATGCCACATGTGGGCACACACAGGGTCATATGCCACAGGTACATGTATACAGCTACTAGGTAACATCTTTCTTGTACAGTCATATTGCAAAGCTGGCACGTGCAACACGCCGTCATGCTGACAGATACTGGTGGCTAGTATCTGCAGTGACACCTGTACCTCATGTGTTTGGGGCCCTTTGGCTGTGTGCTGCGTGGGACAAGCCCAGATTTCTCCTTGTCACAGTCACCCTCTTCAACACATCTATGTCTGTCTACCTTTGGCTTATTATAGTGTGTTGTCCTTACATATATGTCTGTATTTCTATCCAATGTGTGTGCAAGGCAGGAGTGGTGCATACTGACATGTGTCTGCACTGAGAACTGCAACTGCCAGATATGTCTGGTCCACCGTTGTTTGCTGACATGGCCTTCTTGTGTTTAAGTGTGTGAACATGCCCAGTATGGGCTTTCAGTACTTTGTTGACTGATATTGCCTTCATTCCTCTAAGTGTGTGAGCATGCCCAGTATGGCCATCTATATTGCATGTGTGGATCAAGTCCAGGTGGTTTGTACTGTGGTGCTGACCTTTGTGCTGTACATTGACAGGTAGCATGCTGTGTCTGCAGGGTATACATCAGTCATTTGGCATTGACTGTTGCTACATTTTTGCTTAGCGGGGGGGGGGCACCAAACTGTTTCTACATTTCTACACAGGGGTGGGGGAGGCACACCTGACTGTAAGTGTACATAGGATGGTGGGGCACACCTTACATTTTTATACAGTTGCTAGGACTGTACTAGTATGTCAGGTACACCATTTCAGTCTGTAGTCTTACCTATCGCGCTGGCTAGAGGCATACCAGTGTACTACATATTGTAGCTTTCACTGCCTACATATTAGTTTCTGACTTCCTAGCCTTCACAAGTGACATCCAACTGGCTGGCCTGATGTAGTCTGTGTAGGGCTGGGGTAGGGGTTACCCATGGGGTTCATTCAGAGGCCATAGTACAGCATTTGTTTGTGTTTGTCTATACCTATCCTGCTGGCTGTGACTGTTGTTGGGTATGTGCCCCCCCCGACTGGCATGTGTTTGTCATTTACCTTGTGGGTGTCCCAGTATTGAGGGTGGTGATGCAGGGATGCCTATGTTGCATGCACTTAGTACAATCCCAATACATGGTTGAGCACAGGTAGTGTCATGTTTGGTATTCCTTTTACTGTATGTGCAAATCGGAGAGAGGTGTCATTCCCTGGGTCCCTACTGTGTTAGTGCATGTGCTATGCTTTGCCTCTTTGCCAAGGCCAGGGCATACTGGGCACACCTCCTTCTGCCTACTGGAGCAGGCTCAGGTTGTTCCTCCTCTGAGTCACTCTACACCTGTGCAGGCCTTGGCACTGGTGGTTGGCTGTGTGGCCTAGCCCCATGCTGTTCCTGCTGCAGCTGTTTCCGCAGGATCATATTGTGTAGCATGGCACATACAAGGACAATTTGGGTACATGTAGTTGGTGAGTACTGCATGGCTCCACCGGATGTGTCCAGGCACCGGAACCGTGACTTGAGCATCTTAAACACATGCTCTATTATGATTCATGTTTGTGCATGTGCATCATTATGGAGTTCTTGTTTGGGTGTGTGTGCATTTCTGATGGGTGTCATTGGCCATGGCTCCAGTGTGTATCCAGCATCCCCGACTAGGTGACCGTGTGGTATGTCCCCATTGGCAAATTTCTGGTACAGCTGCGTCAGATGCCAGATGTGGAAATCGTGGTAGCTTCCAGGGCAGCCAGTATGCACATTCATTATTATGCCCTGGGCATCGCACACAACCTGGCAGTTGATGGAGGGAAAGCCCTTGCAGTTGATGTAGACCCTACCCTGCTCACCTGGTGGTGCTTTAATGCGTATGTGCTTGCAGTCTATTGCACCCACTACCTCAGGGTATTCCGCTATCTGGTGGAAGAGATGCATATTGCTGGCCAACGCCTCATGGGTGATGGGGAAATATACATGCTCACTGACATGTGCTGACATGGCATCCAGGAACTGGTGGAGTACCCTGGATGCTGATGCTTGTGAAATCCCCATCATATCCCCAGTTGGCGTTTGGAAGATACCTGTAGCTAGTATTCTTAGACCTACACATACCTTGGTATCCACTGGGATGGGTTCCCCTCTGTTAGTTCTGTGTGTGAGGCATGGCCGGCACAGCTCAACAGTTTGCTGTAGGAGGTCCCTGTCCTCCCTATAGTGCTCCACTATCTCCAGCTCATGTAGCCCTTGGTAGGTTACCCTGGGTCTGTACACTCTTCTCCGTCTCCTCACTGTGGGTTGCTCAGCAGCATTCAAATCCTCATCACCCTCAGCCTCTTGCACATGCTGGTTTATGATAGCAAAAGCAACCCCTAACATTTTTTCTCTTGCTTTCATTTTGTAAAATTTCCCCATCTGTATACACCAGTGGTGCAGTTTTTGGGAAAAACAAGGGGGAAAGGTGTTTGCATAGTTTATAGTGGTGTGCTGGGCTGAGCTGATCTGCTGCCTGTGTAATTGGCTGATTCTGATACATTTCACCTGTCAGCTAAGCTAGTTCTCCTTGATTACCTTCCTACTGCTGTTTTCCCTTCCCATTGCCTCCCTGTTTAAGCCTGTGTGTGTGCCGTGCAAACAGAGTGATCATATGTGCACAGAGCTGCTTTTTCCTGGTTTATCTTCCTTTTTCTTCATGTAGAACCTGGTGCGTGGCGCGCACACCCGCTTACACTTTGTAAAATGTGCTAGGCAGGTTTGGACACACACCTAGCTTAGCTGTGTTAACCTAGGAGCAATCTCAAGCCACAGGTCTCCAATCCACTTACAGTATGCCTGACACCCCCCCCCTCCCATGATGTCTCCTATATCCTAGTCTTGTACCCAGCTATTTATACTCTTACACTCTTGGGACCTGCCTCAAACCCTGGGAAAATCTGGGATTCACTAACCTTTCCCTTATTTGCATAGGATTGCCTACTAATGCATAGTTACATGTCCCACACTGAGCCTCCCCCCTTAGCAACCACTACTCACTGGCTGAGTTGTCTTTTGCCTGCCATTGACTTGCATGGCAGAATACTGATTTTTGTTAGAATGCTCATTTTCAGTTTATTTTATTATTTTCCCCCCGATCCCATTTGGGTGCCGCTGCGCTATGCTTACATAGCCGAGATTGGCGAAAAAGAGTAAAAGTTGTTTTATTTATTTTTTTTACAGTTTGCAATACCAATGGCCTTCTACTTGGCCATTGGCATGCTTCCTCAATAATATGCTGCCTTTATTTGGAGCTGTCATAGCTCCGTTTTGGAATTTGCAGAAATGTACTCGGTTAGTAACCGAGTACATTTCTGCAGATTGCACTTGACTTGCATGGATTATTGCAAGCTTCCTGGATTGCACTATCACCCCATTTGCATGGAATCCTCCAGCAGATGAGGTGATTTGCATACCAGGGCTGGAGCTCTCATGCACACCCCTGCCGGCTGTTCCTGGATCTCACGGCAGACATATTGCCTGTGAGAGCTACTGCACTCATCTTGCACTCCGTGCAGGCTTTTGAGAATCCGGGGGAAGAGTGTGTCCAATCAAGAGTTGCATGTGGAAAAACAGATAGTGTGACATCTTAAAATAAGAAAGTACATACTATTATTATAAACTGAGACTGTGAGACATTACTTCAATAACTTGTATAGAAAATGTGGAATGCATGTGTACCTTTGCATATTGAATAAATGTTGTAGCTGTTACCTTTTTTTTTCTCCAATATTTGTTCAGACTCATAGTTTCATAGTTTCATAGTTTAGTACTAGGCTGTCTGCCCTGGGGCATTTATAAGCCTAGCCATAGTGATGTGGCTTTGTGTTAGGGGCTGCTTTTGCTAGCGTTTTTACTTATGGTCTGGTCAGTTAGAAGAACAATGCTTTATTTAATTGATAAAAAATACAGTTTGAAAATATATTATGTAGTGGAATTTATGCTTATTGTTTTACTTCATTAAGGAAATAGTTTATAGATTAATTCAGTGAACAAGTGTAATGTATTTACCGTAATAACTGTCTGGTTTTTAAATGTGTTTCAGCTGGTGGCCTGTAGTACTTACCACTCCTCCAGGTTCTTTCTCAGAAGGCAACTAGTTTCACTGTGCACTTCAGCTCCTGGCTGTGTTATATATTTGACTTGACTGGAATTTCATCTGACATAGTTTTTTTTCTACTAATGCAGAAGAACAGCTTAAGCTTTGTATGAAATAGAATTCGCCATATCACTCACGCATTCAGGTGTCTCAACAACTGGTACTGTTATGACTCTGTCATAGTCCATGTTGGTGTGAATGACTTGAGACGTACCTCTCTTGGCTATATGAAGAGAGACATGACTGAGCTCACTGAATATGTGTCCCAGGCAGGTATGTCCCTATCCTTAAGCAGCATCCTACTGTCACCCAGAATGATGCCTCAGTACAGACAGAAAATGATTGAGTTTAACAATTGGCTTAGTTTCTCATGTCATTCCAAGTGGATCTAGTACTTGACAGCCTTGGAGGACATGATTGACAGACCATGATCTTCCCTGGGCTTCAGGCTTCTAGTAAATGCTCTTGCCACCCCCATAGTGCCTTTTTTAGACAAAGTCATGAGGACAAAATTACCAACTTGAAAAATTCTTCTAAATGAAATTTAAAGGTCATACTGCTAAATGGTAGGAGTCTTAACATGAAACTGCACTCATTGCAAGCATTCCTCACCCTGGAAGATGCTGACATTTATGCAGTCACCGAAACCTAGTTCAAAGCTGCAGAGAGCACCCCAGCCTTACCAGGTTACTTGTCTTACCATACTTTCAGACCCCAAACAGAGGGCTACAAAGCCAAAGGAGGTGGAGTTTCAATATTTATCAAAAACATGCACACCTCCAGGCTGGTCAAACAGCATGGCACACAGGAGACACTCCAGGTGCAGTTAACTGCTGACAAAACACCTATTCAAATCATAGCTAGCTACAGACCCCCAACCAAGACTCAGGAGGCCCACTCCACCTATTTGGACTTACTTGAATCCATCAAGATTCAACCCTCTACCTTGATCCTGGGTGACTTTAACTACCCAACCATAGAGTGGAAGACTTATTCTAGCTCGAACATGAATGTGCAGAGATTCCCCGACTTCATCAATGCCAATGCATTGGATCAGCTGGTTAACACTTCCACAAGAGGTGAAAATATCCTGGACCTGGTACTAACCAACATGAGTAGCACGCACCGCTACCATGCCATCCTCCCTGGTAAGATCCGACCATAAGGCAATTACTTTCAAAGTCACCATCTCCCCTGAACCCCCCCCCCCCGCCAGGGTTGAACAACAAAAAACTTTTCCAAAGCTGACTGCAACCTTCTGAGAGCAGTTATAAGCAGCTTCAGAGCCACCATCCCTTCAGTTGAATCAAACACTAATGTCCAAGTCTACACCAAAAAACTATATGAGCACCTATATAGCTGCATGGACTCAGCAATACCTGACAGGACCAAATAATCTTCCTCAAGGAAGAGTAAACCTGTCTGGTGGACAGCAGCAATAAACAGACTCTATAATAAAAGGAAAAAATTGCTGTCCAGGACCAAGAAGGAGCAGGTGCCAAGCTGGAAGCAATCTCTCCTTTCTCTGAACAAGCAAGTAAGGTCACTGGTGAAATCTCCTAAGGCTACCTTTGAGTCCAAATTGGCCACATCCACTAAGGACAATCACAAGGCCTTCTCTGCATACGTCCACAATCTCAAAGGTAACTCCCAAATCTGCTCTGAATTGTTGGTCAGGAATACCACATACACAAATGCCATAGATATAGCCAACCTCCTAGCAGACAAGTTCAGTGAAAACTTCACCCCCCTGTCCCCCCATCAGTAAAACAGGACATCCCCAGTACCTGCCACCTCCCATCATCACCAGGGAGCAGGTTATTAATGGCTTCTCAAAGGCAAACAATACAGCCTCCATGGGACCCAACAACATTCCTGGCTGTGTCCTACATAAACTCAGGCAAGAGCTCTCAGCACTACAAGGCACCCTATTCAACCAAAGCCTGTGCACCGGCTTTGTCCCAGCAGAATGGAAGACAGCCACTGTCATCCCTTTGCACAAAAGTGGAGCACCCACCAACTCAGGAAATTTTAGGCCCATCAGCCTAACTAGTCTGATCTTTAAGGCCATGGAATGCATTATCATGTACCTTATAAACAAGGACATTGGCAACCTCCAAACACTTGATCCCACACAGTTTGGTTTTGTCAAAGGGAGATCATGCCTGTTAAACTTGGTTGCTTTCTTGGAAACAGTCACCAAAGCCATGGATGAGGGCAAGACAGTGCACACCACCTACCTTGACCTAGCCAAAGCCTTTGACACTATTCCCCACTCGGGCATAATAAATAAACTCTCCCAGCTAGGCATCAACCCATATGTTACCAGATGGGTAGCTAACTGCCTTACCGATAGAACCCACTCAGTAAAAATAGGGGAAGCCACTTCTAGTAGTAGACCCATAACAAATGGCATACCCCAAGGATTGGTCTTGGGCCCTCCACTGTTTGGGATATACTTTTCTGAGGTGCAAACCAAAACCAGTGGTCTGTGGCTGATTAAGTTTGCAGATGACTGCAAGCTGGGCACTGTCATAAATTCCCCTAATGATGTGAACATCCTCCAAGAGGGCCTTAACCAAACTAATGACTGGTGCCAGAAGCATGGCCTCAGACTGAATGCCAAGAAATGCATCATTATCCCCTCTGGGGAAAATGGTGTCCTCACTAATTATCACATTAATACTAAGCATGCAATCAGTCACGAGGGACTTGGGCACCCAGGTTGATAGCAACCTGACTTTTGACCACCATATTGCCTCCGTTGTATGGAAGGCTTTCTACATGGCCCACCTCATAAGTAAGGGTATTTCATCTAGGAACAAGGAAGTCATAACATCCCTGTACTCCTCCCTTATCAGACCCATTATTGAGTACAGTGCCCCCTTCGGTATGTACCTTGCCAAGCACATGCAGCAGCTGGAGAGACCACAGAGGTTCCTGACCAGGAAAATCCAGGGTCTCAAACACCTATCCTATACAGGTAGGCTAAAAGCCCTGTCCCTCTACTCAGTCTCGTACAGACTGCTCAGAGGTGACCTGTGTCTGGCATACAAAACCATCTCAGATTCAGCCTTGATGGAGTTGCTGCATATCTATAAGTCAAACTCCATTCATGAAACCCACACGCAAGGTCTCAACCTGGTCTATGACATTAATAGAACTTGGTGGGATAGATTTGTGTCCCAATGACTCCCCCATCTGTGGAATAGACTTCCCTCTCCATGTCAAGCAGAGTACCTCACTAGATCTCTTCAAAAGGAACCTGGATGACTGGATGGGAAACAGAAAATATACCGCTGGGATCCCACCTGTGTCCCTGCTGGACAGGGAAAACAGGTGCTGACTTTGTGGGAACTTGGGTGAAATTCTTGGCTAGGCTTATAAGGGCTTCTTATGAACCTATGAACTAGAAAAGCTAGCGTTTGTTTTACATCAAACTATCAGCTTTTTTAAGATAATTTTACACACACACACACACACACACACACACACACACACACACACACACACACACACACACACACACACACACACACACACACCTACCTTTCTGCTTGAGATTATCTAGAATTTGTTTAATCCCAATGTTCTAATGCTGTCAGGTTGTTTAACAATTTAAATTGCTCAATGAATAGTAGATACATATGGTTATAAGGGATTGTGATGCTGTTGCACCAAATGAGGTCTGATTAATAACATCAAATAAAATAGCTAGCACTTTTTCATTTGTAAAGAAATGCTAAATGAAACAGTCAGAACTCATACTAATTTAAACTGCATTAGACTATAGATCTTGGACAAGAATGTGCTGAATATTGGAGGATATTGTAGTTGTTTAAAATGCTGTAGTAAGGTACATGTGCATGAATCCTTGTTAAAATGTACTATATGAAAAAGCAGTTGTAGCGCTTGCAATGCACAGTTGATGTTTAACTAAATTTTTGGGCTCATCTTGTCATATCTATTAACTGTCCTTGATTTTGCCTCATTTATTTTTGATTTTCTAGTAAATCAGTGACGATTATAATTAGTCAGTAATGCCAAACAGTAGAATTTAATACTTATTGTTCTTCAGAAAAATGGATGCTGATACAAAACCTATTGTTTACTAACTTTTAAAAAGAATTGAGTAATACTTAAAATTATGCTCGATTTTGGACTCTTGCCCCCACCTCCATTATTTTTGCTTTGTCTGATTCTTAAGCAAAAATGAGAGCTGTCCACATCCTTCACTTTGTCCCTCCCTATTGGATTTTGGCCTCAGGGAGCCCCTCCATTATTCCTCATTCATTCCTGTCAAGGGATGAGAGTTGAGTTGCCAGTGCCTAACACATCCCAGTGAGGGAAAACTATATTTCTCTTTTTGTCTTAAGATGTTTAACTCTCTTGAAGATGACAATGTGCATTGGTTTGAACATAGACCAGGTGGTGCCATGCATAATTGTATTTCTGTTACATGCCTTTTCTCTCAGCATGGTTTGTCTTACTTTTTGCTGCTGCAAGACCATTAGCAGCTTCTTATCTGTGATAGAGATGAACAAGATAACGCTTAAAGCCTCAGGACCTCTGCTGCTCCTGAATGTTATATGTCTTCACAGACCTAGCCTTTCTCAGAGAAATAAAATGCTAGTACTCCGTCTTAAAAAAAAAACATGTCTGACCCAGCTCTGTTAAAAATGCTACATATAAAGAAATCCCAATCCCTCTGCACCACATGCTCCAGAGACCTCAACCTCATTACCACAATCAACAGAATGTGCTGGAGGGACAGGTTCATAACCCAGAGACTGCCCATGCTATGGAATAGACTTCCCATACATGTCAAGCAGAGCACCTCACTGGCCCTCTTCCAGAGAAATCTTGATGAGTGGATGGGAAATAGAAAATTCACCCCGGGGATCACTCCAGTGGCTCTACTCAACAGAGGCACTGGGAACTAAGGTCGGGTGGCACGACACCAGGGTAATCCTATGGGCTAGGCTTGTAAAGGCTCCAGGGCCATTAGCCTAGTACACACCCATGAACCTATGAAAAGTTTTAATCGATGGATTAAATGTTCTTGTCAAAACACTGTTTGGTAGTACAGAACTGTCTCCATGTAATAAGGTTAACATTCGAGAAGGGGGATATGCACATTTGTGTATAAAGAAATCAGACTTGTGCTGTTGCAGAAAACTGAAAGTATAGTATATATGAACTGAAACCAGATTAAAAGTGTGAAGTCTGTGTGTGTGTGTGTGTGTGTGTGTGTGTGTGTGTGTGTGTGTGTGTGTGTGTGTGTGTGTGTGTGTGTGTGTGCTGGTTATTTATTTATTTATTTTATTTTACATTTGTTTACTAGGATAGTCTGACTGGGCTAGTAGCCCATTTTCAGCGGACACCTGGGGAGAAAGGCTCCAAAGATAGTTACATACATAGCAGATAGATTATACAAGCAAGATATGAACATTTACAAGGTAGATATGAACATTTAAAAACTCATAATAAAATGAAACGTGGTGAAATTAGATAATAGTAATAGTAATATAGCTAAACATTATTATCAATTATATACACATATAACATAATACTATGAAAAATCCTTTATTATATGACAGCCTGGTAGTACAGTGGGAAGTGAAATGAGAAAGAGGAGTTTAGCCAGGTGTACTACAGGTGCAGAGCCACTTATTAAGGAGATGTTGTCTAAGTAGTTGTTTAAACATGAAGTTGTTGGGAGTAGTGAGTATGTATTGTGGGACCGAGTTCCAGGTTTTTGCAATGTGATTGGCAAATAGAGAGTCACCAAATGAGTTGTAAGATTTGTGTGTTTGTAGAAGTAGTTTGTTGGACGTTTGGAGTGTATGTGATGCGTGGTAGGGTTGGACAAGATTTATTAGTAATGGACAGGCATCTGAGTGAAAAATGATGTTATGAGCAATTGTCAGTTGATTAAGTGTTAGAAGATGTAGCCAATGAAGAGTTCTAAGGGCAGTGTAGTGGTGGACTCTGTGAGGGAGGTTAGCAGCAAAACTAGCAATTTTGTGGTAACAAGTCTCTAGTTTGGAAAGGTCAGATTTTCTAAGGTTGGTGAAAATGGGGGAGGGGTAAAAAAGTGTGGACAGAAGGTGAGTTCTGACAAGGGCCATTTTTGAGTGAGGGGTGAGGAATGATCTGGATCTATACAGGCAGCCAAGTTTTATATGTATTTTTATGACTGTTAAGGCAATGTGTTTGTCAAATCTTAATGAGCTATCTATTGCGACTCCTAGAAGTTTAGTGTTATCTTCTGGTTCTCTTTTGGTGCCATTGGAGGAGAGGATAGATAGTGGGGAAGAGGGATCAGTGGATTTATTATGTGTGAATAATTATAAGTTTTGTTTTGTTGGGGTTTAGTATGAATTGGCTCTCCTTGAAATATAGTTCTATATCTGACAGGGCTTGTTGTGTTTTGAACTGTAGTTCTGGATAGGAAGGGGTTGCACAAATGACTGTAGAGTCAGCATAGTGTACTATGGTAGTGTGAGGGGTAGTGGAGTTAAGTTTAATAGTAAAGATGGAGAAGAGTAAGGGGCCAAGTATTGAGCCTTGTGGAACACCAATAGTAAGAGGTAGAGGAGGAGATAAGTCATCAGCCCATTTAACAGCTTGCTGCCAATTAGATAGGTAGCTGTGGAACCAAGACAGTACTGAAGAAGATGTGTAAAGAAGCAAGTACTTGTAGTAGTATTTGGTGTGAAACAGTGTCAAAGGCTTTAGACATGTCTAAGAATATAGAAGAAAAAAGGTTATTGTTTTTATGGCTGTTGACGGTATCTGTGAAACTTAAGAGAGCTGTGGTAGTACTATGTTTTGGTCTAAACCTGTGCTGTGTATTGGGGAGTAGGTTGTTTTTGAGTAGGTAGGAAAGAAATTGGGAGTGAATACACTTTTCCAATATTTTGCTAAGAGGGCAAAGTCTAGCAATTGGTCTGTAGTTGGTTATATCTGTGGAGAGTCCTCCTTTGTGCAGGGGAATGATATGAGAGACTTTCCATAGTATTGGCACATATTGCTCAGTGATAGATCGATTGATAATGATGGATATTATATCATGTTGTGTTATTTAATATTAGTGTAGCAGCAGTTAATTTTATTTTTATAAAAGAAAATTGCATTTCAATTGCACACAAGTTTAAAGTTTGATACAAGTTCAAAAGTTAATATAAGTAAAACAGTATTGTTGTGGTTATATTTAATATTTAATATTTAATATTTTGTTCTTCAATTTGCATTTGAATGCTGGTATCCCACAAGTCCATTGAAATAGATGGGGGGGTTACATAATTATGTATGCAAATGTTATGTTAATTAGTGTCCAGATTTTTGGCCAGTTATACCTACTTTTCATGGGCTTTTGTGCAGATTTTTGATGTTTCCAGGTTGAGAGGTATGGTGAGAGACTTAGAAATGCGAGTTGACTGTAGCCTAAACTTTGCCCATCATGTGTCTACTGTAGTAGGGAAAGCATTCTATGTTGCATGCCCAATTAGCAAAAGTATTGCCTCAACAGAGAAAGAGGTCATAACACCCCTGTACTCGACTGTCATCAGGCCACTAAATGAGCACCATGGTTCCTTTGGTATGTACTTTACCAGGCCCCTACAGCAACTTAAGACCTTAGAGATTTCTAACCAAGAAAATTCTGAGTCTCCAGCACATGTCATACATTGATAGACTGAAAGCACGGTCACTGTACTCAGTAGCATACAGACTACTTAGAAGAGACTTGTATCTGCCCGTCAGAGCAATCTCAGATCCAAACCTAATGGAAATGCTGTATATTCGCAAGTCAAATAGGACAAGGGTCACTTGCTCCAGGGACCTTAACCTGGCCAGAAACATAAATAGGACCTGCTGGAGAGACAGATATGTCTCTGAGAGGTTGCCACTCCTCTGGAATAGACTACCAATTCACATCAACAAAGCACCTCTATGACTCTGCTTAAGCATAGCCTGGATGACTGGATGGGAAACCAGAAATTCTTGCCAAGAATTTCACCTATGACCCTCCTAGATATGGGCAGTCGTTGCTATCTAAGATCTCAAGTTTTGGCAAGATCCTTTATATTAGGTTTCTCTAGTACATACTTCTCAATTGTCCAGATTTTCACAGATTGTCCAAATATTTGCCTCATATTTTTGGTCTGCTCCTTGTAAAATGTGTGGTTTTCTGGCAAATCACTAGGATGATCTGAGGATCGGCGTCACCAGATAATGACATACATTTGAGTTTCAGACTTCGCATCCTTCAGAAAATGTATGTTATCACAAACCTTATTACTCTAGCAACTTTCTAAGTTTATAAGAGCAACATTTAAAATCTGTCTCTATATTTGGGCCTTTGTACCCCCATTGAGTTCTTGCACTAAGAGGTTGAGAGGTATGCTCTAGTATGATATTGGGTACACACAGCTAGGTATATAAAAACCTTTGGGTCAGTAGCCCAGTAACCACCTATGAACTTATGAACCTCTTAGCACAAGAAATCTGTACAAAGACAGAAATATTGGGGGGGGGGAAATATCCCCAAAAAGGGACAGATTTTAAAAACTGCTCTTACAAACTTAGAAAGTTGATAGAATAACAGGTTTTGCATCAGCATGCATTTTCTGAAAAATATGTAGTATGAAACTAAAATGTCTATCATTATTTAGTGACTTCAAGCCTCAGTGATTAGCCTGAAAACCCAAAGTTTTCAGAGAAACAGACCAAAAATCTGAGGCAAAAAATCTGGACATTCTGCGACAATTTGGACTTACTGTTAAGTAAGTACATTTAGGTCTCTGCCACTCTTTTCAAGCACTCGGTTGTCCTCATTTCTCAAAATGAGCAGGGCTGTACATGGTAACCCTCGTGTAAATGTATGTCCCCCCACCCAGTCATCAAGACTAGCCTTAAAGGTTAGCCAAATTAGTACTCTGCTTGACCTGTAGTAGTAACATTTTCCATTGGCTGGGAATACACCAAATTAGAAACCTATTCCTACAATGAGTCTCGTTGATTCTTTGGTGTAGACCTAGGTTCCTGCTGTTGGTGTTTGTACAGCCACTGGTTTTGTGAAAAAAAAATGAGAGGCCATTTAGGATTTGGTCTTCTGTGGCTCAAAAAATGAGACAAACATCACATCATAACAGGGAGTTAGCTACTGAGTATAAGGACAGTCATGCAAATTTATCAGGGTTATTATAGGATTTAAGGCCTTTAATTTTCTTGGTTAGAAATCTTTGGGGGTCTTTCCATTTGAGTGATATGCTTGGATTTAAGTATACCAAGGGGAGCACTGCTGGTAGTTAACTGGGCCAGATACAAGGATTTCTTGCCTATGGAGGAAATTTAATGATCAAATGAGAGATACTTGTTGTCATAAGAACACAGGTATCATATGACCATTTCATATGAGGCGACAACAGCTTTTTTTTTTTTTTTTGAATGCTTCTTTGCTAAACATTTTTACATTTAGCTTGAAACTGTGCTCAACACACCAGGTATTTGCATATTCCAGCCCTTGCTGGAGCTGTTTAGTATCAGTGGATGAGCAGATAGCAGTGACCAGCTTGTAGTCATTAGCAAACTTTGCCAACCACACTTCTGGGATATTGACTTTGATATGTGAAAATAAATACCAAACAGTTGCGGGTCTAGCACTGATCCCTGAGTTATCCAGCTACTTACAAATTTATGTTCAGAGAGAGTACTGACAGCTTTTGCAGGATGGGAGTTTTTGGATAGCCAATTTGCAATTTAGTAGACAATACAGTTTATATTAAATTTGCTTAAGTTTTCAATAATACAAGGGAGATTATGTCCAAAGCCTTTGCATGATTTTCATAAGCAGCATGTGCAAAGTACCCATTGTTCATAGCCTCTGTAAACTTTTTAAAGAAACCTACTAGGCTCAGGAGACAGGACATGCCCTTCACAAAACTGATTGATGTCTAGTTCTGTTAACATGCCTATTACTGTATGAATGAGTTCTGCTATGATATGTTCCATGATTTTGTAAATATTGCTGGTGAGGCTGATGGGTTTATAATTATCCTAGTCTTTAGATGGGCCATCCTTGTATAGGGAGAACACAGAGGCTGTTTTCATACCACTCATCTGTCCAGTTTTCACCCTGAAGTTTTGGTCTGCTCCTCATAAAAGTTTTGGTTTTCTAACTAATCATTTACGATTGAAGTCACTGAATAATAACACAGGTTTGAGCTTTAGACATTGTACCTTTCAGAAAATGCATGCAAACACAAATCATATTATTTTAGCAACTTTCTAAGTTTATAACAACAATATTTAAAATCTGTCTCTATTTTGCGGCCCTTGTCCCCCTAATTATTTTAGAACTTTGTCTAGATTTCTTGCACTAAGAGTTTGAGGGGTCTATATCAGAATAGCGAAGAGACATTTAATCGAACGGCTCTTCGCCGACACATAAACAGTGAACACACTAAAGCACAAACGCTCAGAACACCAATTTCTTTCCATGGGAAAGAAATCAGTAGCACTAACAAACAAACATACACACTTTCGAGCATTACATTGTGGGGGGCTTCGCCCCTATGTCTCCCACACCCCCCAATGTGGGGGGCTGTGCCCTCCACACCCCCCCTAACTTAATATACCAACTCCAAGATTGCACTACAGTGGGAAAAGGGGCAAACACATGAGGAAAGCCAAGTGATTTCTTTCTCATGGAAAGAAATTGCTGTTCTGAGCGTTTGCACTTTAGTGCGTTCACTGTTTATGTGTTGACGAATAGGCATTCGATTAAACACCTCTTTGCTATTCTGACATAGATCCAAGTTTGAGAGGTGTGGCTGTTTTCCAGGCATCAGACAAAAACACTTTAAATAGGCTGAGTATGAGCATTTGAAATAGAGGGTTGGACAGTGTACACTTGGGACTGGTGAGAATGCCACCTGTTATGTTGTCTGGTTCTATGAAGATATTATATTTAACCTTTGACAGGGAGTCTAAGATTGGTCAATGGTGATTTCATGTGAAACTAAACATTAAGGGGTACTGGGGGTAACAGGAGGGCAAATGGGGTAAAGTTAACACCGAATGTGTGTGTTAACATATTGGCTATATCTAGAGGTATATCTGAATGCATATAATGTCCCCTAACACTTTGTGTCCAGCCTGCCCCTTTCACCCCACCCTGGCTAATACACCTCTGGCTGTATCCTTGGGATTGCAATGTGTGACATTATTGTGGAGAGCTCAGTGCATTGTGGGACATTATTCCTTAATTTCTGACATAAATGAAGAAAGATTTGTAATTTCCTTTGGTATTTGTATTGATCTTAAGCTCATACCCTACTGTATATTTCCTAAAACACTTCTTCAGTGGTTCCTTATTGCAAATCCCAGAATTATCAAAAAATAAAAAGTTTGAAAATGCAGGAGAAATGCTAATGTCAACCATTACTGTTCTCCTATTAAGTTGTTTTTTGCAAAGGAGCAAGCCTGCCTGTATCCCTAGAGTTGTGGCAAGCCTACCACACTTTCCAAACTTATATTAACCTACTCCAAAATCGCAATACTTTAGGGAAAAGGAAGTATACTTAGTGTGATACCCCTCCTCTGGGCCAGTAATCAAGGAACCTGAATCCTTACCACTGACACGAATGAGGGACAGTCATTTGGACAAAGAGAGGTACACATGGTATTTCAAGATGCAGATCTTTGCACCAAGCACAAATTCCTTACGAGCACACAGAGAAAACAGTCATTCCAGGGTCTGGGTTTCCCTCTCTTGATCTCTCTCTCTCTCTCTCTCTCTCTCTCTCTCTCTCTCTCTCTCTCTCTCTATCTCTCTCCAGGCCCCCAATAAGACTCTCCACTGGCATAGCTATAGAGTTAAGTCCTCAACTGAGTGTCCCAGCCCACGTCCTCCACTACCCTCTGTATGAAAGCAGTGCTCTGTGCCCCTGCTCTAAGTAGTTGACACACACATTCTTTGAGAATTGATTTTCACACACACAGACCCCCCCCCCCCACACACACACACACCTGGGATAGACTGGCACAGATTTACTAGCTATGCCCCTCTGCCTAGACTATAAGGTAGATACTGCCACCAGAACACTCCAAAGCCAGCTACTCTAAGGCTCTTACAAGGGTACCCATTTATACTGAATGAAATTAATACTAATACAAATGATAGTGTTTGACCAATGCAGTAAGGCTTCCCGGAGTGGCCACAGCATCACCAAATAAATATAAATACTCTCAAAGGTTAAAACATTCTCTAAAAGACCAGCCACAATGAAAAGTTAAAATATATTTAATAATAAATAATAAAAGAACATGAAAATACTAAATGTCTATTTACAATAAACACCAGAGCTTCAATCACAGGAACTAGTCTCACTATATTTTCATGACTGATCTAAACAATTAC
Source organism: Protopterus annectens (assembly GCF_019279795.1). NCBI lineage: Eukaryota > Metazoa > Chordata > Ceratodontiformes > Protopteridae > Protopterus > Protopterus annectens. Next base: position 453,527,858 of record NC_056734.1, read on the forward strand.
TATTCCCTGGTTACTTACTAAAACAAGGCAAGATGAAGTGAGTGAGCGATCCTTCTATGTCAGGTTTCAAAAACAGACTGCTCTGAGACTTCTGTCTCATCTAGTATTAAAACATCATTTCAGTGATGAATTACAGAATAACATCACATACATCTGATCATCTGAGTTCTGGTTCTCATACTACTCTCCTTTACTAGAAACTGAACCAGCATTTTGCACATATGTGTTACCATACATATAGACAGAGCTTTGCTAAGATGTGTTATAGCATCTAGAAGCAATAAAACAATTTTAACACTTCCACCCTTCCAGGGTAGCAATTAGTTTACTGCTAAGGACAATGCAGCAGAATTCCTAATCCTTGTTTTCACAGGCATTTTATCTCTGGCTGCAATCAGAACTGTAAGATACAATCTTTATGTCTTAAACCAGGTAATGTAATTTCAGGATACTTTCTAAAAGTTAGCTGGGGCTGAGCTTAACTTCTTCTCTTCCAGTGTTCTCTGTTACAATATATACATTTAATCAGTTACAATAGTACAGTCTGACATACATGTATATTTCTTTTCTGTCCAGCAGGACACACTGTTGGTACATTTTTAACACAAGCAGCTTTACAAATACATTTTCAACACAAGCATCTGTACAAATCAGTTTGATATACAAATGACATAATTCTTTACAAATCTCCAGCTAGCTATGCTGGCATGTTACACATCCACTGCCCTACTTCTTCTGGCATAGCCTGAAATACCTCACATCATTACACTTAGAAATAGAAACTCTTGGCTTAGTAAATGCAAGTTGACATTTTCTGTAATTCTGTCTTGATGGTCTAGGACTTGCATTTAAGAGTCATGGAATATCAAACAGTTACCCTGTTAAATATCTTATTGACATGTTTCAGTGTGGTCCTGAGATGAGGAGAAGGGAATTTCTTACAACTTTTCATTATTTTCCTTCTTTTGTAATATGTTTCATTATTATGCGAGTTTCAGCAGAAAGATTTTATTTAGAAAGTTACCATTATAATTAGGGAAGACAAGATGCAGACATTTCTATGCAACCGTTTAGGTAGTTGTAAAATTTGCAGGTGAATGTGGCAGTTCTTCCAGAAGGATTATTTTGAATAGTTCAGACTTCCTCATAGGCAACAGGTGCAGATAACAAGAAATGCAAAGGGTGTCTTTTACAAGAGTTCCATTTTATCTTCTCCCGATAGATGAATTCCAGCTCAAGTCACACAGTTCTAACCACATTTATGCTTTCATTCTGTGCTCTTTACGCAATTACTGATAAACATTTGAAAAGAGGAGCTTTATCTACAGCTAGTGGAAGCCACTGAGGAGAAGGAGATCATTACTATCAGTCTATGCAACATTTTTATTGGTTTTAACATCTGAAAAGCAAATGTCATGTAAAATAACAACACTGAAAAACAGCACAGCACTAACAGCCATACCAAACTGACACTGTGCTGTATTTTAAGAATAAATCAGCCATGTTGTTATTTTAGTATTATTATTTTATAGTTAGATTTTTTTTTAGTTTGTTGTTGTTGTTTTCCTCTCTCTCTCTCCCTTTTTTTTTTTGGAAAAGCAAGAGTCTAATCTTTACAATGCAGCCTGACATGTATCCCTTGATTTATCTCACTGTCTGAGAGCAGCGCAGTTATGGAAAAAACTCATGGCAAAAGGAGATGAGACTAAAACTTAAGTTATTGAGGCTACAGAAGGAAATGAAGGCCACAAAGCAAAGCTTGCTGGGAATATATAACTGGGAGTATGACTATTCCTAACTGACCCATTATATTAAGAGAAAATGTTTTTTTTTTCCAGTTTAAAGCATTTGGAATTTTTAATTATATAAATCTGTAAGAGTGAAATGTCTGTGATGCAAGCTTTCAGATTTAAAAATGACAACTTTTTGTGCAGAGCTGGAAGGAAAGGAAACACTACTCTGTGTTGAAATATGTTGCGCCTTTTTTGATGATGGTTGGTTAAATGGATTTCTGTTGTGATAGTTAAAATAATTTATGTACTGTTTCCTAATAAAAGAAAGGATGTAAACAATATAATACTATAGCACAAAAGAAAATAAGTATTTTTAAGTAACCCCAAAATAATTGTTGATGATTTTTCACAAATGGGGTAGGGTAGGCTGGACATAATTATTTACTGTTATACTACCGATAAATGATAAAATGTAACACTTCCACGGTATTGCTTTTATTCAATGTTATTCAGACAATTGGTTTTATACTATGTAGCATAAAACATATTTTGAAATTGATTAAATACTGCATTTACGTTCTGATTGTCACCAGTGACATAAATACTTGTATTATGTGGATATGGGACATGCTTGGAGAGAATGCAAAGGTTATATTTTGTGTAGATTATTTTATGAGACAAACATAGATTTAAGATTTGTTAGAATTACATTTGAAAAAGAAAGTTTAATGAGGATGAAGTATATTTTTCTTTTTGCTCATCAGTCCTTGTTAACTACTGTATTTGCCAGGCTTCTTTATTGTCTGCTCAATGTATACAAATAATAGCAGGGATCAGTGGTTGTGCTAAATTCCGTTTTGGCACAATTAGACTAGGGTTGCCACCTATCCATTTTTTTCTAGACAATCCAGAAATCAAGCTAATTGTCTGGTAGTCTGGAAAACACTACAGAAACCCCAGTATTCAAAACAAACAGACTTATCAGAGTTTGTTAAATCTCCAATTCCACACTGCTTTTATTTAAAAAAGCATGGCTAATGGGATGTGGTTGTGAGGTTAAACAGGAAAAGAGGACATTCCTTCTCCCCTGACATGCTGTGATATCGTGAAATGGATGTACAGTGGTCAGAGAGATGGGAGGAGATAGGTGGGATTATGGGAGGTGTTAGGTGTGTAGTTTTGGTCCAATTTTGTTCACAATGAAAGGTGGCAATTCTATTTGGGATAACTGCAAGTTATATAACGAATCATCAAGAAATATAATACACTATAAATTCCAGTGTAAACTGAAACCAACAACAATACAAATACTTTTTGTACATGGTTGCCTAACAACGATCTCTAAATAATTTGCAACTACATCAGGTGACACTCATGGAGAGTTATAAATAATAGCAGAGTTTAAATGATAACAAATTAAATAATAGTAGATCAGTCACCTGTCAACAAGTTTAGCATTAATATGCCTGCTTACTGGTAATAATACTGGTAACAATAATCTTCCACCTATATCCTGTACCAAACCTTTGATTCTAAAAGAACAATACTGGAAGGTAGTGGGAATGGACAATGTATTACTCTGACACAGTCACAATTCCATCAAGGCTACTGTGTCAGAATGTTGTTCTGAAGTTCATCATTCTGGTTGGGAGTCTTTGGTTTGGATCCGACCTGCATTAAAACGCTTTTGTGTCTTTGCTGGGAGGAAGTGGATCAATGGGAAAAAAAAAAATGAAAAAGATAACAACTATGTGAGCAAGTTGGCTAAAAAATGAACAAAATGTTTGTGAAGAATATTATTAAGGATAGGTAAAGATTTTACAAGATGTCTAACTAAAATAGCAGTTTTATTATATGACTAATAGCAATATAACTGAGGTAAGAAGTAAGGGTAAAATGTATGTATCAAAATATGCAGAGATGTGCATTTTAAAGTATTAATACATGGTATCAACAAGGAGAAGGTAAGAGTATTGTAGGAGTTAAAATATTATCCAAAACTGAAATCAAAACAAAAATGAATAACAAAATACCTTGAAAGGATGTCAGTAATATTATCTAAATAAAGTACAAGTACTAGTGCTGTATATTTTAGGAATGTGATAGGTATGTCTTTTGAATTAAGCTTTTACCATGCACAGAAAATAATATAAAGTACATTGAAAAAATAAATTATAACTGGTACTATTCACAAGTACAAGTACTGTATATTCAAGGAAGGTGGTAGGAATGTTGTCTGAAAGTACTATAAATCAGCAATAAACTGGAGAATAAGTTATAAAAATGACTTATTAGTCTATAGCTAATGTTGTAGTGAATGAGAAAGATTTGGTGATAGGAAATATCATGTAGTATAAGTGGATCTTGAGATAAAATTAAAGGAAAATGCAAGTGAACTAAGTGCATCTCTATATAAGAAGTGGAATGCATAGTATGTGTTATTTATGGACCCACCCCATGTGCAGCAAGAAACAATCAGATGTTCATCATCCTCAGTGATGCATTATCCTTTTGGTTATGTGTGTTGTATCCTGTCCAGGATACAACAAGCAGCCAGATTCACAAAGCTCTGGCTTCCTCCCAAACTTCCACTCTGACTGCTGATTGGTCAGCTCAGCGGAGGGAAATTAGCACTCAGAATGAATGAATCTTAAGTACTTTTCTTGTTTCCTTGAGAGGAAGCAGCTGTGAGGCTTCACAGCAATGATGGTTGGCTTTCAAGCTTCTTTTCTGACAGATAAGTCTCCCTGGGGAATCCTTTATAGAACTGTTGCCCTTTTAAGAAAGTATTGCTATATCTTATTTAATAACAAATATAGTATTTTCCCTTTAAGAAACACAGTATTTTTTCTCAATACTGAAAATTTCTTGTCAGGCTAAGTGCTTATTTTTCAAATTAGGGCTATTTTGTAGTAAATGTGTACTGAGTTTTCAAACATTTAAAATAATTGTGTTTTTTAGGGATCAAAATATGTTTTAACAGGCAAAAAAACAGTTTAATGTGTTTAGTGCTTGTATACACATTGTGATAACTTACCTGTTATTTTTTTCTATCAGTGTGCTTTGGGGAAAAGTACTTGGTTTTCAGGATTTTCTGCTTGTCTCTTATGCTTTTACAGAGAGGGGACTGAGTGGGGAAGTGTAAGTGTGTGTGTTCTGCTTGTGAAAACTTGTCTGACAACTTACCTTCTGACCACTTTGTTTCAACATTATTTACTGGCATTCAATCCTCTTCCTCAGCTGCAGCATAGGCACTCCGGTCCTTCTGGTTCTTCTTCCAATGATACCTAAAAAGAAGAAATAACATAATAGAGTAATTTATCATACTGTGGTCTAAGCTATTACTGAGTGAACCAGCAGCGACAAACCATTGTTCTTCAGACCACTCATTTCCTTCTCCAGTTTCCTCTGATATAGTCCTTTCAGCCACCATGGTCTGGGGCCAACCACATCTGCTTTGTCTGCTCCAATTCTAATTTGGCCATGGGAAAAGTATCTTCTTTCAGACTAGGAGACACTACAGGTGATGCTTCTCAGGCTAACCAGGATAAGAGACCTCTTTTTAGGACTAAAGTCTATCTCTAAGTCAGTCTTCTTCCGGGGTGTTACTTTTTAAGAAAAAACTAATTTGGTAGACATTGTGTCTGTTTGTAAAGATGATTTTCTTACCTTAGGCAGGCAGTTATTACAGGCTGTTAAATCTGCACCGATAAAAATTCCTTAAGAAATTTTGTCAGAGGATTCTGATATGGACAGAGACAGGGCTTCCTTGTCTGAAGGTTTCTGAATAGATGGCTTCTGAAAATTAAAATAAAATGACAGAGCTTTAAAAAGACATACGCTAACTGACTAGCAAAAGACTGATTTGATAAAGAGACTGTCTAGACTCTCTTTATAAATTAGAACAGTGAAAGAGAATAATAAACTTGAAAGTGTTAAACCAATTGAATCACAAGCCAAATGAAAAAAAAAACATTTGGTTTAAAGGAATTGGAAGACAGTGCATAAACTGGAAAAGTACAAAGTGGCTTAGTATCAGAACTTGAAAGAAAAAAGTGAAGTCAATTTTAGACACAGGTAACACTATCCCCCATTTTTACTAATCTTCCGTGCAGGAATAGTCTAGTCCTGCATGGAAGTGGCCGCTTAGGAGCAGGATGGCAGCACACCATGCATATTAATAAAGGCACATTGCCCGACCTCCTAGGCATATGCGGAGCGTGTACGAGTGCAGAGGGCATATCTGAGAGCAGAGCTCTCAGAATAAACACACCCCTGCAAAGTAGAACAAAAGAAAGTGGAAATAAATGAGTGAGGCCGCTCAAAGGTGTCCGCATATCCCCACCAACAGTCCCCCATGTGTACAATAGCAACAGTACATATAAATAAACCGAAGAAAACCCATTATATTTATCTTAAATCTGAGTACAGCTAACCATAGGTGCGGGGGTGTGCCCATCGCTTAGCTATGTTTAAAGCATCTTAAGAGGCCGAAGAGGATAACAAGGAAGATATATGCAAATGAAGCAGCACAGCAATAGTGTAGGGGGCAGGGTGTCCACTTAACGAGCAGGCATTCCCGGTTCAAGTCCCACTGTAGCACATACTATTCTCAATTTGAAATCTGTATATGAGCATTTTTTTCTAATATATTTGCTATATAACCTACTAAATAACATTTAAATGTAAACTGGACTACTGTATTAATAAGGCATTAGTAAACAGGTTTAAGCACAAATAAGCAGTAGTAAGCATATATAAGCACTAGTAAGCTATTTTAAGCGCATTTACACAGGGGTAAGCATTATCTACACAGATTAAGCAAAGTAGAAGCTAACTGAGTGTTAGAAACTGTAACTGGAGGTTAGCAGTGCTTAGCTCCCCGCAAACCCACGCACACCCACATACAACTGCTTTAATGTGCCGTAATCACTCTGTACCCAACGGCCCATGTTCTGCCCAGCAACAAAATAAACAGCTTCTGCAAGTCTTGAACTCAGGACTCTGTACACTACAATCACAGTAGTTAACCACTAAGCTATCATAGCAACACATATGAGTGAGGTATCAGCAAACTAATCCTCACCACAGGAAAATCAAACCCAACATGTGAACTGAATCTATGTACAGTGTGATGCTGTATAACCTGCTACATAACATAAATATGTGAACTGGAGTACTGCAGTAAACATAGATGTGAGGTGTTATTGTAATAAAGTGTAGATGTCCCCAGGACCCCGTACAATGTATGTGCATATGAATCATGGATAACAGACACATATATAACCTGTAATGAATAATAAATCACTGCCAAAAGTCAAATTAAATGCCAATTAACTATTAAGCAATGCTAACAGCTGTGCAGTTCAGCTTAATAAGTGTAAGCAATGTGTAGGGCAGCCAATTCAATCTGCCTAGTGGTATACCTCTTTAAGCAGTGCCGATCTTAGGTAAGCAGGTGTGCCCATTGCTTAGCCTATTCAAAACTGGCCAGTCACAGAAAAGTGCGAGAAACTGGCCATATTTAAACTCCAAAGGCAGGAATACTACCCATAACTGGTTGTAGCTTCCTACTGCAGGCAGAATGGCTGGAGTGGGTGAAGGTACTCAATTTAGAGCGCAGTGCTGGGGCATCCAGGAGTCAAAAATCATGGTATGGCTCCTAGTAAAACACCATGAGGAGAGACTACTGCAGGGCCAGTACCAGGGCTTGCAGTATAAAATGGAGGCCTAGGACAGTCTCGCCCATGACCTCACCAGTGCCACAGGTATGCCCCAGACTGGTGAGCAGGTCAGGCACCACCATGCTGACCTAAAGCGGTGGAGGGTGGATGTACTGGAACAGTGGCTCCAGCAATCTCGTCAGATGCCTAATGCCCCAGTACTAAGTACTCATTCTACTAAGTAGGTAATAATTGCCTAGCTTGTGTATACTATGGATAAGTATGGCTAAATATCACTGTATTTCTCTGACAGCTGCAGATGAGCAGGCTGCAGCAAGCCCATGATGCTAGGTTGCAAAAGCTACATCGCGAGGCAGGTTAGTAATTATTCTGCATGTACTGTCATAACAAATAAATATAAGAGCCTGAGAAAGTTCCATACCAGTAGAAATAAAGGTTTACTATTCGTGAATAAAGGTATAACCCCTGGAGTGCTTCTGTTTACTCTTCTTTCATATGTTGTTGAACTGTTGCATACTATAAATAGTACTGTTGTATTAAGCAGTGTTACCCACACTGTGGTATGCAGATAAAATGAGTATGAAGATCTGTATAACAATGTTGGAAGTGCCAAGAGGTCAGCCATATTGTACAAGTGAGGGAGACTTGGACAGAAAACATTAGAAAGCTTCACGTCAATTCCCTGATAGCACAGTGTAGTGTGATGCTAACTGTAAGTTTTAAGTTACACACAGCAGGGGTTTGAATCCCGGGAGTGCTAGTAAGTTGTATGCATAATCATACCCCACACCTGTACAGATTTTGTTACAATGTTCAGATAGAAAGCTGTATGCATAATTACACCCAACAACATTGCAGATTTTGCTAGAATGTTCAAATAGAATGTTGTATGCATATTCATACCCCTCAACTGTTCCAATCTGTCCAGCATGTCCAGATAAATGGTCCACATCACCAGCCTGTTCCCCTGAAAAATCAATGTGATGATCCAAGAAATGTAGGCCGCCATTAATTACATATAACTGATAGTCAGACGTGTACATAGAGAATGTTTATGAAAAGAAACCTGTCATTCCAGCATCTCACCCAATGTGTATGAGAGCAATTCTCAACATATGTTGCATTAGCACCTGCATCTTGTCATGCCTGTATGTAAGACACAGGTCACGTATGTAATAATCTATAAACATACCTTTGTACAATATAAGGACATTGGGTAGTGTAATAATACATGTAAGGGATAGATCACTGCAGTGACTATGAATGTAGTGAACACTACAAGGATATATTAGTTGTTAATTGAACTCTCTCTCTCACCCCTACCATATGTGCAAAAATAACCCAATGACAAACCTCAATCAGTATGTGTACACTCAAAACTTTTGCTGGGACATATGTTCTATTGGTTTATAAATATTCACATTTGTTTCTGTGTGTGTGCCATGTTAAAATACCCCCATATTGGTGGTCTGTTGCCATCAGTGAAACCTGCATGCTATTGTAATGGCCACTATTGTTCCATATATGCATGTGTTCTGCTTGCTCTGCAACTGTTTTACATCTGGTGTGTTGGGTTAATGGGTATACCTATGCATGCTGTTATAACTAATCCTGAATGCTGTTGACTATTACTAACCCATATCTGTCTGCAAACTGCAACACCATAGCTTGTATGGGAAGGCCGGTCCCAGCAGACCCAACTGTCCCACCTCAGCTGACCATGGCACCGAGCACCAGCACATCTGGGGCCCAGCCTGGGACCTCCTCCTCCATAGGCCCTGCACCACCTTTGGGTAGAACCACCACAGGGGATGGGGTTCGGCCCCCCCTGGGAGTGGGTGCGGAGACAAACTAGTCACCCGTCATCAGGCTCGGGCCGTGGTGCATAGGGAGATCGATAGGGCTTTTTGAGACCAGCTACGCCAGCTTGAGGGCCGAGTGGCACAATTAGAGGGTGAACCTGCCCCTCCTACACAGCCCCCAGCATGGCCACCTTTGGGGCCGTGAAGGTGCAGTCATGACTGCCCATGGGTGGGGACCTCAGTCCTACTGTTTCCATTTGGGGGCTCATGGGCTTGTGACTTCCAAACACCCCTCCCCGTCCAAGGTGTTTACCCCCCACATGTATCATATACTGCCTCTTTATGCAACTTGTTTGTCTTGTCTGTTAACCTACCCAACCTGCCTCCCCAAATATACCTACTACCCCTCCCCAACATCCCACTTTCACCTGAAAAAAAAAAGGGCAATCTGTTCCCACAAAAAAAAAACTCGCCCCATACATAGCTGTCCATTTCGCACGTGTCCACTGGACACATGTAATCTGGTCTAATTGGCATCACAACAAATTTATGTTGTCCTCACCCCTCTCACAGGGGTTTGAGAGTCCAAATCTACCTCCAAATTCAGTGTATATATACATATATATACAAATATATGAACAGATATACATGCAAATGCCGACAACTGCACATATATATGTCAACATCCATACGTCCACATATACACAGCAAGTTACACATATGTAGGCATATAAATGTACCCATAGGTATATATAGACATAGTTCGAAATATGTAAGCAAATATATACACCCACAGAGGTATATATGGCCAGATATCTGTAGATCGCAGTGGTAGATTAACAGACACATATATGTCCACATGTATTATGAAAGGCTTTGACAGGCCCCAAAAATATACGTCACATATGAATTGCCATACCCCCCCACCCAGATAAACACGTCTGCCCTGCAAAACACTACCAAGCTCAATGTAATGTATGTGTGTCATTGAAATAGGGATTTAAATTAGCCCTTGGCCATGTTCCTCATGTTGATATCACATCCCCCTCTCCCGCACCCACTAGGTTGCCCGAGCAGTACAGGTCCATCCAACCAAGGCCATCCCTGACTCATACATTCATTACCCATAGATCTGCTTCACCACACCCACTGCACACATGCAGCCACCATCTCAACCCTGGTTACCAGCCCGTACCTACCAGACCACCACACATTGCCCCCCTCCACACCCCCCCTCGGGACCCATCCCTTATGTTGTCTAGACCCAAGTATCCTAGGTCTGGCACACGCCATAGTCCATGGACATAGCCATGGGTACCTATGTAACTCTGGGTGTATATGAAAGTTGTATACCCAATGTTCGGGCTGTCCCACATAGGATGAATGATTACCTGGTACTAACAATAGATTTCATGTGTGACTCTGTGTACACTAACGGATTTAGTTGTAGGTATTGCAAAGCATACGTGGCACACAAGGTTGGCCGGTATGCACCCAAAACAATACCCAGCAATAACAGGCAACATGACAGGATATGTAGCTAAATATGTGGAGGTATGTGTGTGTGTGTGTGTGTGTGTGTGTGTGTGTGTGTGTGTGTACATATATATATATCTATATATATATATATATATATATATATATATATATATATATATACATGGGTCCATATGAGTACATTGACAAGTGAGAAGATCGACATCCACTTTTCTGACACGAAAACACCGACACATGAAATAAGCAAAACTACAAATCACCGACATTCCCTTCTCCGACAAACAAGGACTAAGTAATACAATGACCGTAACACATGCATAACACTGCCACACTTATTAAAACATGGTAGGCATGATTAGCGAAATTCAAACCTGTTGCAGAAATGTACATTGACTAATATGTACTAGTTGTCAGCAAACCGAGTGGCAGTGTACAATCTAAGTACTCGCGATACTGAGTGCGCTATGTACTCTATAACATGAGTATTTACCTTGTACACTGCCTTTCAAGTTGCTAACAGCATGGAGATGTTCATTCAATGCACATTTCTGTAACAGCTGTTAAGTTCGCTAATCATGCCTACCATGTTTTAGTAAGTGTGGCAGTGTTATGCATGTGTTACGATCATTGTATTACTTAGTCCTTGTTTGTCGGAGAAGGGAATGTCGGTGATTTGCAGTTTCGCTTATTTCATGTGTCGGTGTTTTCGTGTCGGAGAAGTGGATGTCGATCTTCTCACTTGTCGATGTACTCATATGGACCCATATATATATATATATATATATATATATATATATATATATGTATATATCCATAACTACATGGAGATATACCTCTCCCTCTCTGTAGTACAAATGTATACATACATAGACAAACATATATATAAATACCCACATATAGATATATACATATACAGACACCCATACATCCACATGTTGTTTTATATATATATCTCTCTCTCTCTCTCTTTATATATATATATATATATATATATATATATATATATATATATATATATATAAATACATACATATACAGATATATATATATATATATACATATATATATATATATATATATACATATATATATATATATATATATATATATATATATATATATATATATATATATATATATATATATGTGTGTGTGTGTGTGTGTGTGTGTGTGTGTGTGTGTAAATATACACAGATATATAGCTAGGATATAATACAGCAGTTAAAAATTACATATGCTCACAAGCCGTGCCAATGGGGTGAGGGGCCCAATCAACAAACGTGTAACACGTAGCATCAACCCCACCCCCAGCTAGACAGGTGAAACATACAAACACACAATAAAAGTAAACAAACCACTGCTTCCCAGACTACTGGCAGGATACTATGAGCAGAAGAGACCCGCCAAGTCTAATTTTGAAGCAAAGACAAGAATGTCCCCTGCGGGACAACCCAAAAATGTTATGGCTATTTGGGTTTCCAGCCATTACATAGATAACTTATGGCAGGGCATGCATGCTCCCAGACTACAAGTTGAGGAAGCCTGATGACCCATGGGGTGACACAACGTACGTGATGGGTCCCGAGAAGTGGAGATTGGGCAGTGTGTAGTAGTGTGTTTAGACCTGACTTGCACCCAGAGTAAGGAAGAGTGCCTAAGAGGAGGTGCGGGTGGGGACTATGGGTATGAAATTATGAGCCTAGGCGTGCAGGTGTTGGCTGGAACAGTTTTATCTGGACCGCCCCAGGGATGTAAGCAATAGTATGCACTGGGTAGAGCCAATGCCTAATGAGCAGCCACGCATGGTATGAGTCCCACTGCAGCAAAGTCTAGTTTACATGGCAAAGGACGATATAACCAGATGTGTTGTTGCAAACCCACTAAATGACACCAAAGAACACATAGTCACAACACCCCACTGTAGGCATGTAAGCCAAACTAATTGTCATCACAAGATATTATTGCTGTCCTCACCCCCACCCAGGGGTGTGAGTGCCCAAACCTACTCCCAAACACAGGGTATATACACAGCTGTCGCTGTAAAAGAAATGGCCAGCTGTGGACCTTCCCGTCAGCCTTCCTGCACATCCCTGGACATGTCCCCTACTATTTACCCCTCTGTGTGGCCCAGTAACAGCACTTACTTATCAACCCCTGTTTCATTACTAGTAATGTTCACAGTCACAAGTAGGTGGCACCCTCTACACAACTATATTGGCAGAATCTGTAACCCCCAACCCACGTGTATTACTGCAGCTTTCCCACACGACACTTATAACCTCAAGCACACTTGGATCACCACCGGCTCACCACCTGGTGAAGTCCACCCCCCCAACTAACACTCCATACCCCTACACCAACTAGTGACACCAACACCTCCTGTCCTGCCACGCATACAAATCCCAACATCCTGCAAACCTGCACTACTGCTCTCCCACCAATCTGTCAAATGGCCTACTATACAGTTAAAATGCCCCCCTTCACCTACCCACCTTCACTATTCACAGCTACTCTACAACACAGGTATGGCATAACTAAACCTAACCCGAATACCTGAGTGTAACCTATCCAGAACTGCTAAACTGGAATCCCACTTCACCTTACACTGACCTTCGTTAGCAATCATACGTGACATGTACACCTGACTTAAGCATGTATAATACCGACATATTAATGAAGTAGTGCGGGGGTATGCAGCAGCAACCAGGATAACGCCTGTATGGGCGGTGGTAAGCAATACCCACAATGGTTAAGCAATGTGGAGGCCAACCCAGTGTAAGATGCTGTAACTGGAGGTCAGCAAGTCTGAATCTCGTGCACACCAGTGCATAACTGCCTACACTTCCCCCGCAGTGCCTTAGGCACTCTGTAGCCAACAGCTCTCATTGTGGCCAGTAACAAAATAATCAGCACTCCTAGTTCCCCCCCGCACCCTGCACACTATAGTCCAAGTGAGTTACCATGAAGGCATGGCAGATATACAGTCAGCTGCTGTTATCACAAACATATCATCCAGCACAGTCAGTTAACAGTATAGGAAATGTATGTAAGTATGTAGATTAATACCAGCAAACATGTGCACATTGCTCAATCACAGTATTCCGAGCAGTCTATGAGTATCAATGAACAGTGCCTGTCCACACATACTGTGAGAACAGTAGTCTTGCATAATACAGAAGAAAGGAATGAAAAACGAGGCACGCCGTGGGGGTGTGCTTCATCCGTGGAACCAGGAGATGTGGCTGGTCCATTGTGTGAGCAAACTGCTGATTCTCAAACCCTGGCAGGATGCTACCAGTGGGAGAAACAGCATAGACCAGCAAAGTCTACTCATGACACAACAACAGGTCTGTCCCTGATGGGACAAACCTGACTTTGTGGGTCACAAAGATGTTACCACCAGTATTGGAGGAGAATCAAGGGAAGGCTCGAATGTACATGGACTAAACGGATGAAGAGCCTGCAGAAGGTTATGTCGAGACAGTAAAATGGAGGAGTACCAAGACGTGCAGCGAAGGAAATATGTTGAGGTGGGGTATGGCAGGGCTAGCAACTGGAGAATGGATAGATGCTGTGTACATGGAGCTCGGGAGCTGGGGAAAGGGAGCATGGGTATGACATTAAGGTAGAAATATGCAAATTAAGCAAAACAGCAATAGTGTAGTGGGCAGAGCATCTGCCTAACGTGCATGCATTCCTGGTTTGAGTCCCACTGCAGCACATTCTATTTTCCATGTGAAATCTGTATATCAACATCATTTTGCTGTATAACCTACTAAATGACATTTATACTTGAACAGGAGTACTGCATTAAATGCACATGTGAAGTGTCAGTGTCATAATGAATAAGGCACTAGTAAGCAGGTGTAAGCACAAATAAGCATTAGTAAGCATAGATAAGCAGTAGTAAGCATAGATAAGCAGTATTTTGACAGAGATGAAAAGTCTGAAACATGAACTTAGCATGAGTGACTGACTTCAATCCTAAGACCATCCATGTCAATTGCCAAGAGAATGAGATACAGGACAAACATATAAGCCGAACATGCATGGACATATGGACAGATATATATCTGTAAATGTCGACAGATAGACAGCTGTAGGTATATATATGTGTATGTATGACTCACAAATAAGCATATAACAGCATCCATACCTAGATAGATAAATATGTCCAGTGCATATATCTATATATATATATATATATATATATATATATATATATATATATATATATATATATATATGGATCTACCTGACTAGATCGAAACTTCAAAACACCGACAAGCACTTCACCGACACCACATAATCGACAGTTCACAAACACGACACCACATACACTCAACACATCATAACAACAAACAAAACAAATCCCCTATCCAAAACCCACACACACAACACAAGCACACCAAAATCCTTACAAACCAACACTAACCCTTACATACACAACTATCTACAACCCTAACGAAACCCTAACCCTAAGGTCCGTCACTATCGGACACTCACCTAACCCGCTCTAACCCTAACTCACTTAACCCTAACCCAAAAAATATCACTACTGCACCCTTACCTAACCAGCCTAACCCTAACTCACTTATCCCACCTACCCCTACAGACCACCAACATCGACACTTACCTTACTCACACCCTTACCTAACCCGCCTAACCCTAACTCACTTATCCCACCCCTACCCCTACAGACCGCCAACATCACACACTTACCTTACTCTCACCCTTACCTAACCCGCGCCCTAACCCTAACTCACTTATCCCACCCCTACCCCTACAGACCGTCAACATCGCACACTTACCTTACTCGCACCCTAACGGCCGTCACTACCGCATACTTACACATCCTTTCCCCATCTCAGTGTTCTCAGCGTCGGTGTCTTCCTCCGTCGGTCTTCTGCCCTGTCGATCTTCTGGCGATTTGTCGGTGTTATGACGTTTCGATCTAGTCAGGTAGATCCATATATATATATATATATATATATATATATATATATATATATATATATATATATATACATGCACATAGATATATGCATATTCATATCTAGATCTATTTCAATGTCCATATCTATCTATTTATAAATGGGGGTTTCACATATACAATTATGCATATATATATATATATATATATATATGTATGTATTTATACAGATAGACATGTGTATAGCATTTGCACATGTGAACAACCTCCTGATCCACTCAATACAACATACCAGACCATAAGCACAGTTAATGGGGGTGGGGGCACGAATGAGGGACACTTGATAATCACTGCTATGTAACCCCCCCCCAGCCCTGATGGATATGCTGTGCAATCCACTATCCAGCACATGCAGTACATGAAGTCAGGACCCTCAACAACACAGCTACAATGCTCCAGCAGTAATCCAAGTCACCTGTACATGTCAGGGCAATATCTGTAACATAAAAAAAGCAAAACCGCAGTCCAGGATCAAGGAATAATTCACAGCCTTTAGCGTATAAATCCTTTAATCGCCACTTTTGTCAGACTTCATCAGAAATTAAACAAACTAAAACATTTCTACTTTTATACCAAAATCAATTAAACAATTTACCTCATTAATTAATTGCCATATAAAATTCACCTAAACTCATTTGTAAATGCATCTATTAAACCACATATATACTTAAAAAATAAATCCATTGTTACAAAAACAAATACCAGTTAAAAGAAGTATATGTGTAAAAAGGGGGGAGGGGTGTGATAAAATATCCACTAAAAGGTTACTACCCCAAATCCCCTTTCTTTTTAACATATATTCTACGATTCTTTAAAAAACATTTAGTATTTATTGCATCGTTTAACCCAGGTTTCTGGTCTGCCCTTAAGCGGATTTGCCATCTAGTTTCTCTCTGTCCTAAAAAAAATGTCAAATCACCCCCTGTTAAATCTGTTCTACTCTTTTTTAAAACTGTAAATAAAAACTTGCTGAAGCCACAACAGTCCTGACTATGCTTGTATAAAGCATTTTTGTTGTCACACTTTTTTAAGCTATATAAATGTTCCCTAATTCTGGTATTGAGATTTCTAGTGGTCATGCAAACATAACAATGTTGGCATTTGTTGCACATAACCGCATAACCTACAATTAAATACACCTGGCACCCCAACGGTGTAAGTGAGATGTGGAAACTCTACGTATGATCCTTCTGAAATATATCTGCACATAATGAAACCCTGACATTTATACATGCAATTTGGTTTACTACTAAAAGGAATTACCAAAGATCTAGTGTCTCTACCTTTTTCTAACAAGGCCTTCAGATTGTAATCTTTTCTATATACAAACCTAGGTTTGTCACCTATGGCTTTTATTAGTTCTTGATTCCCTTGGACAATTTTCCCATTTTTCTCTATAATGTTACAAATATTGATGTTGTCTACTGTCATTTGCATATCAAAACTTAACTGTACTGGTCCAAGATCTTTATTGTTGGTCATTTGGTACTCAGAACTCCTTGTCTTAACTAAAATAGGTGGATATAAATTATTCCTCTTCTCCCATACTTTCTTAGCTTCATCTCTCAAAAAACTTTTATTATACCCTCTATGAAGGAACAGATTTATGATGAATTCAAATTCTCTTTCCAATAGGTGATCCTCACTGGTCATCCTACTGGCTCTAATAAACTGTCCTTTTGGTATGTTATTTTTAATAAATTTTGGGTGTAAACTCAAGGAATATAAGTAAGTATTCCTGAATGTTTCTTTCCTAAATATTCTACTTGTAAATTTCTTGTTAAAGTCATCCCATTCCAGACTGGCGTCTAAATAATTTACACATCCACCTATACAACCTTTAACAAATTAATCTAAATCTTTGGTAATTCCTTTTAGTAGTAAACCAAATGGCATGCATAAATGCCAGGGTTGCAATATGTGCAGATATACTTCAGAAGGACCATATGTATAGTTTCCGCATCTCACTTACACCATTGGGGTGTCAGGTGTATTTAATTGTAAGACACAAGGAGTAGTTTATGTGGCGATATGCAACAAATGCCAACATTTTTATGTTTGCATGAACACTAGACATCTCAATACCAGAATTAGGGAACATGTATATAGCATAAAAAAGTGTGACAACAAAAATGCTTTATACAAGCATAGTCAAGATTGTTGTGGCTTCAGCAAGTTTTTATTTACTGTTTTAGAAAAGGTTAGAACAGATTTAACAGGGGATGATTTTAAAATTTTTTTAGAACAGAGAGAAACTAGATGGCAAATCCGCTTAAGGGCAGACCAGAAACCTGGGTTAAACGATGCAATGAATATTAAATGTTTTTTTAAAGTATCGTAGAATATATGTTAAAAAGAAGGGGTATTTAGAGTAGTAACCTTTTAGTGGATATTTTATCACACCCCTCCCCCCTTTTTACACATATATTTCTTTTAACTGGTATTTGTTTTTGTAACAATGGATTTACTTTTTAAGTATATATGTGGTTTAATAGATGCATTTACAAATGAGTTTAGGTGAATTTTATATGACAATTAATTAATGAGGTAAATTGTTTAATTGATTTTTGTATATAATTAGAAATGTTTTAGTCTGTTTCATTTCTGATGAAGTATTTGACAAAAGCGGTGATTAAAGGATTTATACGCTAAAGACTGTGAATTATTCCTTGATCCTGGACTGTGGTTTTGCTTTTTCTATTGAAGTGGTTGCACCTTCTTGTCATTCAATATCTGTAACATATCATGAGAAATGTCAGTCTACAGTAGGGAATGTACAATGTGGAAGGGGTACACTACAACGATACAGATATGCACACACATCTATACATTGACAAGTATGTTCAGGTATATATATATATATATATATATATATATATATATATATATATATATATATATATATTGAGATGTGTATATATATATATATATATATATATATATATATATATATATATATATATATTGATAAGATATATGAGCTATTTAGGTACATACACATATACACAGACAAAAGGTATTAATAGCCATACATATGTAGAAGTAGTGTGGATGTACTAGGTGCAAAGTATATCCCTCAGCCACAAGCCTTGTAACTGGTACCTGTGACATGTGTAGTGTGGCAACCATTCCCACAAAGGGAATACCTACATTACACATATACCCACTCACAATTCAAAGGACATGAGATGACACATAGGTATGTATACACAGACAACTTTTATTGGTGTATTTTACAATAATGTATGCCATTAATTACAGCACATAGATTTGGACTTATTTAATCAGTGAGGAATGCAAGGCCCACACAAAACAGTAGATGCAGACAGTGCGGATATATAACATACTATGCTGTCCAGGCCAAGCCCTTCAATTTGTACAACTGTAGACAAAGGATTTGCCATCAAGATAAGTAACAGTAAACAATAACAGATATAGTTCAGCATCCTCCAGTTGCACCCTGTAGTCAAGGCCTAGGGGGACATTTATTACCTGTGGTAATGTCTATGTATCTGTCACATGTATGGACCCTGACCAACAAATGTTGTGGGAGCCCACGATATGACTGGGATGATAGCAGGAATGCTAGCAGTAAATAATGATAGGCCATTACTGAACAACCCCTAACCGTATCACAGCAGGTCAAAGACAGCCATATATGTGGAGGACAGAGGCAGGAACACAGGGCCATACTCACAATAATGCTGTTACACACCCTGAAAATTGCTGGTGTTACAGGATTTGTTGCAACATACCCTTATGCAAGAATAAGACACCAGGAACACAAATGGATGTAGCCATGTACCGATAGCATGCAACAGACAGATTGCCGGGGATATATCTAGGACAAGACCTGTGTGGTGCACAGGCAAAAGCAAATAGACAATCCACTGGCCATCATGTGGATAGGCCCACAGTTGAGAGCTATGCAGACAGACTGCATTCCATCCTAAACTACTATGTACATCCAAACACTGCAAGACCAGCAATATACAATGCACATAACAATACTACTCACTCTGTCTGTAGGTCTGAAACCTTTTACGATTGTGTAGTTGGCCTGTGTCTGCAAGCCCTGCTGTAACAGGTACTGCAACCTGGTGTCTGTAACACTCCTGCCCACATACCGGAAGGATGTCCTCCATACTGGAAAGGTGAAGGGACAACGCAAACATGAGTCAGCAATTTATAGTACTGGGTTGCCATGACAATGGTTAACTGAATCACTACACAGCAGGCTGCATACAGTTAGCAACTGTTGCACACGAATTGGTGCAGAGCACATCACCTGATCATGTGCATCACCTACAAAAGCCATGCTGCAATCCATTCAAACCAACTCAATCACTCTAGTGGAGAGGGAGGGAGAGGAGAAAAAAAAAAACAGAAAACGAAACACACACACACACACACATACACACAGTGGGAAAAAAGAAAACCTACAAGCCAAACTGGTAAGGCGTCACACCCGTCCTAAAAAAAAAAAAATTGGTATGTGAAACATAACTGTATGTAATTTAATTTAGTATGTGGTATAGATTAATAGGATATATGATGCTGAATGTTTGATATGTGCCATCTGTAGTTGTCCCTGTAATGATGTTCCACTGAACAACTGCTTTGGACAATATTGTTTGTCCCTGAAGGCAGTGGGACATATCTGCCAACTGTGCAGATCAGCAATGAATGACAAAGATGTCAGCCTTAATATCTGTGTGCATTATGTTAGTGTGGACAATAGCTGGTGGTGGAAGTGCTGCCATCCTGATAGACACATGGGTGTCAGAGCACACCACTTGCAGGACAGTCATGTTAATGTGTAATGTAGCATGCACAAATGCCATAAGTGTATAATAGGCAAACCAGCAATCTCACACCATATATACCACCCTGTTAGTCTGTGTTCACATGTGACACCTGTCTGTGTTGCAGCACGGCAGAACAGTGCAGCTGTGAATGAAAGACAGTTACAGAATGTGGACCAGATGTCTGTATGCACTCCACATATAGATAAATATCTGTGTGATACAGAATGTGACATGTATGTGTACAGATACACAGATACTAATATAGACATAGGTATATCAACAATGTACAACATATATCTACACTTATATGTACATAGATGTATATTTATACACATACATATATAGTGGCACTGACAATGGCATGCAGGTGAAATAGTCTGTAACAGGCCAGCAAAGATAAGTGTCCCCACAGGGAGCATAGCTACAAACACATAGCACAAAGCATGGCACATACACAATGCACAAAGCTTGGTACAATACAACACATGGCCCAATAGTAGGTAAGCAGCTGACATAACAACTGTATTCTGTGAACGGTTTGTTGTAGCTGATATGGTGGGGGAAGACAAATATGTGTATTAAGAACTATGGTAACCCTGCTGTATGGGTGGCTCAGACCTGTTTCCATCTTTATGTCTTCCAGGGAACGTGTCACATAGTCGTCTGCCCACATACAGTGCCACTGATACAGAGGTTATTATCGACCACCTGGTACAGCACTATGAACTTCTGTTTGGGCAGACAGCCCATGACCAGCAGGAGAGGACTGCCCTGTGGAACGAACTAGTCCACAGGGTCAATGATGTCAGACTGCATAACTGCAGCTATGAGCAGGTCCAGCATTATTGCACCGACCTGCTTCGCCATGTACGTCGACATGCAGCTGCCATAAGGGGGGACCACCTCACAACAGGAGGGGCAACCTGCCCATCCACCCCTCACCCGTTTGGAGGAGCTTCTCAGCAGCATTGTGGCACCTGGCCGCCTGCAGCAACAACACCTGGCAGGGCACATTTTGGAGGCGGATGCCAATGGCACACCAGCTGAGGAGCGTGCAGGTAAGGCCCCTGGGCACATCGGTACACCACTCTTGTGTATGCATCTGCATATGTACAGGTACATCATGCAAATCTGAGATGCCATATACATAGTCTGCTGCTGTGTAGTAGTAATAAACAGTTGTGTATAAGCTGTAATATTGTGGAATTCTACTGTTGATGTAACATAATGCTGCACTCACCTTTTATGAATGCCACTGCTGTGGCCACTAACATCAACTTTCTCACACTCCTATGTAAGTCCATCCAGGATACCACCACAGCAGCAGCCCGTAGCCGGTGAGTATGGTTCGTGTTCATGCATGATGATACACTGGGCATGTAATAGCTCTGGGATATCCCATGCACACATCTAACACACCTACCCATACTGCATGCTGTACACATTCATGTTTTGTTGCTGTGAAATGCACTGCATCACAGTAGAGACCATGCTGGGGTATTGGAAGGGTACAACAGACACATGCAAGATAACTAACATCCTGTCAATGTGCAATGTGTCCACAGGGATGTGAAGTATGGCAGGACAAACAGCCTACAGTAGGGACATGTGTGAATCAACACCACCATGGCTGCAGCTGCACACAATCAGGCTAAGTAAATGTGGCAGATCTAACCCTGACCCTACAGCACTCATGACATCAGTGTGTGCACTCCAAGGGATGTACACATGAGTAGATATTGCAACCATGCAGAGGTCTGGGACATGTGTAGGTCACCTCCACAGCCATGGTAAGGTCCGCTGATTGTCAGTGTAATAGTCTTATACTGGTCATACATGCACTGCTGATGTTGTGATCTGTAATGCAGACATCAGGCATTCACAAATGATAGCTGTTCACATATCATCCCAGGTATGAGTTGCTACAACACATAGGGTCTGTGAGCAGTGGAGCTGACATAACTGACACAGTACTACATATGCAGCAATGGTTTCTACACCTGCGAGATATGGTGCACAGTACAGGGCAGGGTGTGGAACAGGTCCACAGTAACACTTTGTACATGGGTGCAGTGTTAACAAGGGGAAGGGCCGTCACCTACCAACACAGCCCATGCCTCACACACATATACTGCCACTAGCATGAAGTCACTATAGTTGCACTGCATGCTCTTTAGCACCATATGTAATGCATGTTGACAGAAAGGTAATGGGAGGACTGTGTGTACAAATGTTGTGCAAATCCACATGTAGGAGTGTGGGATGTGTGTGTGTGTGTGTGTGTGTGTGTGTGTGTGTGTGTGTGTGTGTGTGTGTGTGTGTGTGTGTGTATGTGTGTGTCTCGATTGTGTTTGTAAGTGCAATCTAGTGGAGTGTGGCCGATGCATATCAGATGTGTGTGTGTGTGTGGGGGGGGGTCCATGTATGCACAGGCGATAGTGGGATGGACTACATGGTAGTACTTCCCCTTGGGACTGTGCTGTACATGTACATGAAGTGAGACATGGGACACCAGGACAACCTGTCTGGTATGTGAACACAGGACAGCTGATAGCATAACAAGTTCTGTAGCATGGAGCATGCATTGGGAGGTGAAGTACATACCAGGTATACACATCATATTGCCAGCAGCAGATAGATAACTGGCTACCCACATATGCAGCACTGCAAATGCAATGGGGAATTACTACAGCACATCAGTGAGTGTATCCAGGTAGTACTGTTGTCCGCATGATGGGTCGCTTGTGCAGCAGATGTGGCATGGACTTTGCAAGACTGTAGTATGAGGCTCTGATGTATGACATATGTAGTAAATGCAGCAGACCCAACCATATAGGGGCCTTGTACACCATTACTGCCCATACACAGGGTAATACAGGATGACAGCAGTGAGGCCATGTACAACCTACTCCACCCAAGTCAGGGAGGTGATGGAGTAACAGGTTAGGTGTTGTAGCCACACATGTAGGCATGGAGAGGAATGATATGTTAATGGGCAATAGTAATGCGTGTATGTTTGCAAGTGCCATGCAGGATGGGGAACATATATAACTGAATATGGGACTGTCTGTAAACCCAGGAAAAGTGAGGTAGTAAGGTGGCTGTCAGTGTGAGTGTGTGTGTGAGTGTGTGTACTGTTATGCAATGCTGCACAGGTCTTAAAGTGTGTATTTGTTTCCCCCACAGGTGACGAGGTGAGTCAGGGTCCCTCCTGCATGCAAACTGTGGTAGGTGTCCCTACAGACACCGATGAAGATGACGATGGTACAGGTGAGGTACAGGTGGAGTTGTCAGAGGCCGACACTGCGCCAACATGTGTCATCACCCTCCTAGCCACCTCAGCCCACACACAGTTACAGTGCCCCTACAAACCCAATCACATGTGGCCATAGCAGAGGGACAGTTGGTTGGTGGCAATGACCAGGAAAGTGTGGTGCCCATGCCAACTGTGTCAGGTCACAGTCAGCATAGCCATATGTCCAGAAGGCCACCAAATCGGCAAATGTACCATGGTGCTTGTGGGAGGACCACAGGTCATCATGCCCCTGGCAGATACGCCACAACTGGTACCACCAGGAGCATGTTTCAGGCAGTAATGGAGGCATAGGCACGTATGGAAATGCACACCAGACAGGGCCTGAGGCTGCAGAGGTCTGCTTTCACAGCTTTAAGTGGCAACCTCCATGAACTCGCTGGTGCCTTCTGTGAATATACCAAGGTCATGGATAGATGGTGGGGTGAGATGGTGGGCCTCCTCGACCATGGTATGTCTGTGCTAGAACGTGTGGTGGAGTTGTGCGATGGCCACATGGATGTAGGACAGAAACACCAGTAGCTGGTGGTCAACGTGGACATACCAGGATGCCCAGCCGCTCCCGTAGTAGCAGTACCAGCCCCAGCACACCACTGGGGCTGCTGTCCACACCACACCACAGCAGACCTCATGCATACTGCCCTGGCCAGTCCCAGGTGGGACATGGTTCCAGCAGACATCTGTCATCATTAGGGGAGAGTAGCACCTCAAGGTCTGTACCTGCACATGCCCATGGAACCCCTGGCAGGCACAGTCAGCGTGTCCATAGCCAGAGGCAGTGAACTGCACACACTGCCAGATATGGTCTGCAGCTGTCCAACATCACCCGTATAGGGGAGTCACATGGCAGAACTATGTGCTTGCATACCCACACACTATGCAACCACACCTAGGGTGACCCCCATACTGACACACACCACATCACCACACCCTAATCAATGAACCACAGCCCTCACCCACACACATGGTGACACATGTTTGGACCACCCTTGGCCTCTGGCACACCAGCAACACACCCTGTGCATATCATGATACCTGTGCCACATCTCTGTCACCCATAACATCAATGCAGGGACAGGCTAATATGGTTCTTTTGCACACAGTGACTGTAATAGAGTGCTGCAATGTACTGCAGTGTAGAATGTAGTCAGGGTAATGTGTACTGCATACATGTCAGGTAGTGTAGCCATGCAGATAAGATGACTTTCACACACCCTGTGCATATGATGATACCTATGCCACATCCCTGTCATCCATAACAATGATGCAGGGACAGATTAATATGGTTTTGATGCACATGGTGACTGCAATAGAGTGTTGCAATGCACTGCAGTGTAAAATGTAGTCATAGGTAATGTGTACTGCATACATGTCAGGTAGTGTAGCCATGCAGCTAAGTTGACTTTCACACACCCAGTACATATGATGATATATGTGCCACATCCCTATCATCCATAACATCGATGTAGGAACAGGATAATATGGTTCTGATGCACATGATGAGTGTAATAGAGTGCTGCAATGTATTTCAGTGTAAGATGTTGTCAGGGGTTGTGTGTAATGCATACATGTCAGATAGTGTAGCCATGCAGCTATGATGCATCTCAGCTGTTGGTAACACCAGTTGTTATCCCCATACTGTTATGCACTTGTGCTGTAGACATACATGTGTCAGCAGGAGGATGGTCTGCAGTCATATTTCACAAAGGTATGTCAGTGTGGTGACACCATGGCCGTGACATATCTGGTGTACAGTTGCACACATGCCACAGGTATGTATAACAGTTATTGCCTGTGCAAAATTGACTGGTGGCCTGCTGGTACAGGTATAATCTGCACCCTTATGTCAACCCATCCACATACACACACATCCTTACTTGGCA
Source organism: Protopterus annectens (assembly GCF_019279795.1). Lineage (NCBI taxonomy): Eukaryota > Metazoa > Chordata > Ceratodontiformes > Protopteridae > Protopterus > Protopterus annectens. Next base: position 453,553,571 of record NC_056734.1, read on the forward strand.
ATCACTGTGTCTAGACCCCTACCCAGGTATGTAGTGCTAGTGAACTGTGTGGCTGTCATTGCACACATGACACCATCTGTAGGGTGAGGTGTGCACCAGGTCACATGTTACATGCAGACCATCCACAGACATGTACAATATGGTAATGGGGGCTGTAATGTTTGTATATGGAGAATACATATATACACATTGAATGACACATAACAGGTAGACACACATCTTAGAGACCTGGTTGTATTGTTGCTAACTAACTAGTCCATGTGTCCAATGTGTTACAGGTAGGCTGCACACAGCACATGTGTAACTGGGCTGTATCCTGTTATCTGTTACCTGTATGGGTGATGGTGACAGTGGCCACCAGAGAGTGGTACATGGGCCATATACCAGGTATACCATGGTGTAAAGACAGTGTACACAGCACCCACATCCCCCACTGAATATTGTATACACTGGAACCCATCTTGATACTCTGACATACCCACTATCACACATTGGCCACGACGTCAAAACAGCCCATTGCATATCACAACAGTGGTACCACAGGGATATGCATGTGATGCACATGTCACAGGCATAGTAGGGTGTTGCATTGTGTTGCCACACCTATGGGTGACAACAACAATATCTGTACTACTGTGTGGCAATGTGTATTGTAATAGGAGTATGTGGCCTTGGAATGGTGTACCCTACAGATATGCAGACATGCACACATACACACACGTGGTAGACCTCAATGGGATTCCTATGCCTACTGACCCATTGATACAACACTGTTGTGCTGGTACTGCAAGGCACATGTAGCTGTTAGGGAGAAGAGCGTAACAGGCTGCATGTTACATTAATGGGGTTGAGAGGCACCACACACTATACGAGTTGTACAAATAGGCACCCCCCCAGCCAAACATGTCTGCCCTGCAATACACTACCAAGTGCTGAAGATCCCATAACCAGGGCCTGTGACAACATGGGCACATGATGTTACCTGTACTACATCCCACCTGTATGATGTCAGGCTGGTATTGGCAACATATCATGCAGAACAGTCTGGCTCCCATGGGTAATGTATTATGTGGAAGCCATCAACATTCCCAGCATACAGATACACAGACACATATGCAGATACAGGTATACATATTTATATATATCTATATATATATATATATATATATATATATATATATATATATATATATATATATATACACACACACACACACACACACACACACACATACACATACATGTGTCTACACATACACACTCAGTTATATGTACAGTAAGATACGTAAGTGGAAGGTGCATACAATATGGAACAGCCACTATGCCTACAGTTGACCCCTGAATGACTGGACAATGTATGTGCCACCCATACAAATGACAATTGTTGCCTGTAACATGCACCCACAGAGAGGTCATAGGTAACCCCCCCCCCACAGGTTTGCAGATGTGGAAACCTTTAATTGTGTACTATTACAGTTCTAGATGCCATGCCATATAGCTGTTCAGACACTGACAACTACATCAACGGACTGATGGTACAGTGGACCAGTTACAGTAATACAGTAGTCTGGAAAGGTTCACAGCTGTTGCTGTCCAGGCCAAGCCATTCACATTGTACAACAGGAAAGACACACTGGGCAACAGGATACTTAACAATCAACAGTATGCAATACAGGTGTGTAGTTCAGCAGCCTCTATCTACACACTGTACAAACTCAGTAGGTGGTATATACATCATATGACCACATGGGTTATAACTGCTACATAACATGGCATAACTGACACCATCATGAGCACACCAACAAACAGAACAGATTGTATGGCAGAGGGCAGTATTCCTGCATTACCCAGATCCATGTCAATAATGTATATATATGTGAAGTATATGGCACTGTACATCCAGATACCTTAAGGCAGCTCAACCCTGATACTCCCATATTTTGTAGCAGCCTAGGTCATTTATGGTGCTCCCCCCTAGACTCAATAATACAGGGCCATATACCACTGTTACATACACTGGGCTCTGCAGTGCATAAGGGCACACGTATACATATATGGCCCCAGCCCCACCGTATGTGTGGGGGTTAAAACAGCAGTGGACTGATGGCAGCACTGGCAGTGTGTAATACTCCCAGCCCACTATGGATCAACCACCGACATCATGACATATGTGCAAAGCTTGGTATGTAGGTGATGGACAGAAGCTGGAATACAGGCACATATGTGGACAACTGTTGCCATACACTATTGAAAGTACTGATGTTACAGGATAGTCTGTAACATACCCTTAGTCAGGGAATTCAGGGTAGAGACGGACATGGATGTAGCCATGTACCAATAACATGCAACACACACACTGCCAGTGTAATATCTGACACAAGACCTGTGTGGTGGACAGACAAGACGTGATAGGCATAGCTCTGGCTGGCATGAGGATAGGCCCACAGTTGTGTGCTATGCAGATGGACTGCATTCCACTGCAAACTAGTATGTACACCCACACCCTGTAACACCAGTACTATACAAAGCATAGCAGAACTCTACTCGCAGTCTGTCTGTAGTTCCTGATCCTCCTACAAATATGTGGCTGCCCTGAGTGTTCCAGTTCTCCTGTAAGGGGTATTGCTACATGCTGTTGGTAGCACTGTTGCCCACACACAGGACAGATGTCCATCACACAGGAGATGTAATGGACCACACACACATGATGTGGGGATCTATAGTAGGTGGTTGCCATGACAGTGTTAATTGGGTGTAATGCACATGTGCAATCATGTATATCTGGCTATCTGGATAAGTATATGTACATATATTCCCACCATATGTCCTGGACATGAAGTGTAGGCCAACCCCAGCCTGTATGTTCCCAATGTCGTAGTTGCAGGGGATGCCAGGTATGTATAGCAGGTATACTAGTAGACTATTGCTACTGTCATTGGGATTGTCTTCACAGACATGGTGTGTGTGGGAGGTCACATCTGCTTATAACATGTGTGCCATTGGTTACTGAAAGACATCTAAAGGACATCATTGTACAGTACAGCTGCTAGCACATAATGCCACTGTGGACTGCAGCAGAGATATTGGCCAATATATGTGGAGGGTCTGACACAGTCTGTACAGTCCAGAGGTATACACATAAGCCCTTAGTGCTACACATGTGTATCATGCCTGACAATATGGATGTAGATGGCCATGTAGATGGGTATAACACAAAATGACCGGTATATGATGTCCACCATAGGTCATGCATTCACACACCCCTGCCTGGCCTGACACGGTATGACCACTGGTACAGGGGTGCCATAGCCACATACTACCCAATAGGTATTGACATACATCTGCACTGCATCCCACTGCCCTCTCTGACATACATGACTGTTAAGGGAGGCCTGGCAGCAGGACATCTGGCTAGTATCTGTACATGACATCCCACTAGGTAGGTACACTCAGCTGCTAGGCATATCACAATGCACTGTGCAGGCTGCAGGCAGACTGGCTCAACACTGGCCTACATCTCCTAAGGGGGAATGCACATGTACTTGCATATAAAGCAGGCTCAACAGGCATGTCACAGCACAGGGCAAGATACACCTGTGTGAAAGTGCATGTCCACAACCAATGTGAACACAGTCAGAGCCACATATAGTTAGCTAGCATGGTATTACGGTATATGGGCTATATGTTCTACACCATCCTCATATGTGCCACTCACAGACTGACCCTACATATACTGGCCTGCTACACAGTTTGGTCTAGTGGCTGTCTGTGGTATGGGACATGTCTGTTTATGACCCTACAAATATGTATGCCACTACAGTACAATACAGTGGGGCAGCATGTAACATCTGATAATAGGAGAACTAGAACAATGTAATCTACCACAGTCTGTACACAGGCTAAGGTACATATCAACACTACACACACTGTCGACATTCACCATAGGTACACAGACCTCAGTACTGTACGAACAGCTACAGAATGTGCAGGTAATGTCATGTAATGTAAACCCTACTGTACATAACATGTGTAGCAGTCGGATAATTTAGTGGCTTGTTCTCAGATATGATGCCACAAATTATGGTGTACATCACATATGCACCACTTCATGCATGACATATGTACAAAGGTTGACAGAGGTGTGGCTGGAAACACATACACAGAGCCAATATTGACATGTTGCTGTGATAACCACATACATTGACTGTTGTTACAGGGTTGTTGCAACATATGTCCTTTGAGGAATATGACATCTGTGACTATCACGGCTTTCTCCATCTACTGACTGCAATCCTCACACTACCTTCTGCAGTTGACAGCTAGATGCTCCGTGGGTGACACATGCAACCATGGATACAACACTGCCCAGGCTGCAGATGACCCTGCAGATGGGGATTCCCCATAAACATGGAACTGACATGGCAGATATTGAGACATAGTAGCAAACAACAAAATGGACTATACTCCACGGGGTAAATGCCTCGTTGATAAAATTCAGCAAGAAAATCAAACCAAGACTCAGGATTACAATGAGGCAGCCAGGCCTTTGGCTGAAAAATTCAAACAGTATATTTTCTTCAAACAGAAGGATTTATTCAAGTAACTACAAGTCCAGTCTGTGTAAAATTCACAACTCACAGTTCATTTATTTGAGTGACATAAAAATGGTAAGCGCTTTCGCTAGATAGCTTCCTCTGACCTTCAAGAACAAACACACCTTTCCTTTCCTTAAATACTACCTTCAAATATTTCAAAGAGTGTCATTACCAATCAGAATACTTCTTACATGGTCATGTGTCTAATTTAAATATTTATACAAAAATGCAAAAATGAAAGCAAAGATAAAAATGCAGAAGTAAAATTATAAAAGCACATAAATCAGTGCAGGTTATATGTGTTATAACTGTGCTGTATAACCCTTACATATTTTGAACTATTTTCTTGAATTGTGTTCTTGAATTGTATTCTTGAATTGTGTTTTGAGCAAGCTGTTGCGGTGCATTTATTATTTTATTTCTGCATAAAGTAGTGCATGTTATATGCATTATATTTGTGCTGTATAACTTTTATACATTTTATATTGAGCAAGTTGTTGCTGTGCTTTTATCATTTTACTTCTGCATTTTTATCTTTGCTTTCATTTTTGCATTTTTGTATAAATATTTAATGTCACTCAAATAAATGAACTGTGAGTTGTGAATTTTACACAGACCGGGCTTGTAGTTAAGTGGATAAATCCTTCTGTTTGAAGAATATATGCTGTTTGAATTTTTCAGCCAAAGGCCTGGTTGCCTCGTAATCCTGAGTCTAGGTATTGAGAAATGTACAACAGCCATTTCCACACAAACACTGTTAAAGCAACATTACTCCAAATGTAGTATAGCTGCACTTACAGTCTGTAGTCAGGTCAGGCACATCCCCCTCCTACTTGTTGCACTGTTTCCACAGTGTATGTTGTTAGAGGTACACCACAATCCATCTGATATTCTGTTTGCCACATGAGAGATCTAGTTCCTGCTCACAGTGGATGAAAAGGGCCAACAGCACCATGATGTTCCTAGGTATTGGAGTGTGTTTCCATACAATTGGCTATGGAAATGTTACCACAGCTGTTTCACATGCAATCAGCTAGGGGAGGGCTGTGATTCATGCAGAGGTCATCAGCTGATCATGAGTATCACTTACCTTACACATGCTACTGCCTAAGCAAAGCAGGTGAAGGTCTCCACGTCCACCTGAAAGGGAGTGGGAGATGCAGACAGAGGCACATATGTGTCAGGGAGGGGTGGGAGGGTAAAACTGAAGCATGTTTGTGTCACACACCTACCAGCACAGGGTATCAAACCTCTGACAACTATGTAGTGCTAACACAGTTCAATACAATTATTGGATGCTCCACAAGGGTAACCTGTTGTGGATAACTCAGAACATATATGTGATGGTGAGTGACATCTGCAACAGGGATACAGTAGCTGTATGGTAGGTGACATACACATGCCTGGCAGTATGAACTGGTGCCAGCGTCAACAGGCCACACTCTCACAAGGACACACACACATTGACACATGTGGCAGGGCCAGGTGTACAACTCATCGTTTGTGGGATTGCCACATCACATCACTGTGCAGGTATCCCATTCACGACACAGGTCATATGGGAGCTGTATGGGTGAAGGGTATGGGAAGGTGTCTGACATCAGACGGCATGCTGCAGTATGCCCATAGGGGTTGTAGGGAGTGTGGATGTGAACATCTGCAGCATGCAACACACACACAAACACACAGGGTGCCAGTACTGACATGCATGGGTGCATATCTGCACAGGTGTGGGGTGTTTGACTGTGCAGACAGCTGTTCAAGGCTAGGCAATGGGTGTAACTTGGCATCAGGCCACATGATGATGGTCTGCATTGTGGCTCAGGAATGTAGTGTCTGCATTTGCCCCCACTGGCGGGTATTGTATCCCCCATCTGGTCACCTGGGTGACTATTGTGTGTGGCCAATGCTGTGCATCGCTTGCCATGTCTGTGTTCCTTCGTCCATGACATGGACGGTGTCTGGGATGTGCACAACTCCCACATGCATGTACAGTGACATGTGGAACTGTATCTGGGGTGTCCGGCTCATATTGTGAACACAGATTATCATCAGATGTGCTAGTCCTGGCCACCTGTGGCAGGAACTGGTAATGGCCAGCAGCTTTACCCTGCACCTACATTGAGTGCATGCTATCAGCATTCCCTGGTGTCAGTGGCATCTGTCCATAAGGGCATGTTGTTAGGCATGGTATGTCCATTGTGGGTCACATGTAATGGCACCACAGGTGGTGCAGGTGTCCATTGGGGAACATGGGGGAGGTGCACTGTCTGCATGTATGTGCATATTGGACAGATGTACAGGGTGACATGCCCTCTGTGGCCCACTGCTGTCACTCCATAGTTACTATCAGTGGCCAATATGCAGTGTACTACCTACATATTGGCTGTTACCTAGGCATGTGTGTGTGTATGACACATAGGTTGAGAGTATGCTCTGGGTAATATTGGGGTTGCTAACTGTGATTTCCTGGCCTTGATGTCACATGTCTAGGTATGGCTTTGCTCCCCAGCCTCTCAGCCATATCACATGTGTTATCCCTGTATGGTGGACATTGTGATATATAGTATGGTCGCCATATAAGAAATATGCAAAACCCACTCCACATTGGCCGCAGGTGTCACACAGTCACAACCACCTCTACACAGGATATGGGTTACAAACACACACACACACACACACACACACACACACACACACATACACACACACACACACACACACACACACACACACACACACACACACACACACACATGCAGACACACACCTGTCATGTTTGGGAGGAGAACCCCTACCTAATTAGTGTATTACACTACACAGTTATAGTACACACCATGGATATTACTAGAGTAGTCCTTCTCCAAAAATGTATTTCACAATGACTGAAAACAGCAGGATTACCAAAGTAGGGCATTTGAAATGACTGCGAGAGACTAGCATAAAATGCATTGCTCCCTACACAGACAGTGACACACACAATACATCGAAAACTGTCATGTGTGGGGACGGAACCCTAACATGGTTCTAATTCACAGCACAGCAGTATGCAGTTACAGGATGTGCTATGGTGATTACTGGTATACAGCCTTCCCAGAGGTGTATTTCTAGGTGCATGACATTGGCAGCCTTGCCAAAGGTGGGTATGTGAAATATAATGGGTGTGAGTACCCTAAAAGCATTGCTATCTACACAGTCAGACATGCACGCACACACACACACACACACACACACACACACACACACACACACACACACACACACACACACACACACACATACACACTATACACACTTGGCAGGTCTGGGGTTAAAACTCCCAACTACCTCCTTAATCACATTATGGCCATATGCTGTTGTTCCAGAGGTGTATTTCAAGGTGTGTGACATCAGCAGCCTTGCCAAAGGTGGGCATTTGAATTGTAAGGGGTGTGAGTAGCCTAAAAAGCATTGCTCTCTACACAGTCAGACATGCACACTAACACAGACACACACTCACACACAGTTGCCAGGTTTGGGGTTGAAACTCCTACCTAGCTAGTTTATCACACTACAGTGGTATGCAGTTATGGGATATGTTACAGAGTTTACTAGGCTACTATCTTCCCAGGGGTGTATTTCTAGGTGGGTGACATCAGCAGAATTGCCATAGTTGGGTATGTAAAATGTAAGGGGTGTGAGTACCCTAAAAGCATTGCTATCTACACAGTCAGACATGCACACATACACACACACACAGTTAGCAGGTCTGGGGTTAGAACTCCCAACTAACTCCTTAATCACACTGTGGCCATACACTGTTACGGGACATGCTACAGAGATTACAGGGCTACACTCGTCCCAGAGGTGAATTTCAAGGTGTCTGACATCAGCAGCCTTGCCAAAGGTGGGTATTTGAATTGTAAGGGGTGTGAGTAGCCTAAAAAATTATTGCTCTCTACACAGTCAGACATGCACACAAACACAGACACACATTCACACACACAGTTGCCAGGTTTGGGGTTGGAACTCCTACCTAACTAGTTTATTACACTACAGTGGTATGCAGTTATGGGATGCACTACAGAGATTACTGGGCTACAGCCTTCCCAGAGGAGTATTTCTAGGTGGGTGACATCAGTAGCCTTGCCAAAGTTGGGTATGTAAATTGTAAGGGGTGTGAGTTGCCTAAAAGCCATAGCTCTCTCCACAGTCAGTGACAGACAGACATGCACACATATGCACACACAGACTCACACATGCACAGTTGCCATGTCTGGGGTTGGACCTCCAACCTAAATACATTATCACAGTACAGCAATATGCAGTTACAGCATGTGCTACAGAGATTACTGGGCTACACCCTTCCCAGGGGAGTATTTCTAGGTGGGTGACATCAGCAGCTTTGCCAAAGGTGGGTATGTGAATAGTAAGGGGTGTGAGTAGCCTAAAGGGCATTATTCTCTACACAGTCAGTGAGAGACAGACACACACAAACACTGACACACACTCACACACACAGTTGCCATGTCTGAGGTTAGAACTCCTATCTAACTAGTTTATCACACTACAGCAGTTATGGGATGCACCATGGAGATTACTGGTCTACGACTCTCCCAAAGGTGTATTTCACATTGGATAACCTCAGCAGGCTTGTCAGGGTAGTGCTATGGGTGGGTGGTGTGTGTATGGCCCATAAACCATTCATGTAGGGCTGACACACCACAAGCGGCCACACACAGGGTCATATGTCACAGGTACGTGTATAGGGCTACTAGATGAGTACATCCTTGTACAGCCATGTTGCACAGCTGGCACATGGACCACATAGCCTGTGGTGCTGACAGGTACTGGTTGCTAGTAACTGCAGTGTGTGACATTTGCACCTGATGTGCTTGGGGTCCTTTGGCTGTGTGCTGGGTGGGACAGGCATGGATGGCTCCTTGTCATGGTCGCCTTCTTCCACACATCTATAGCCATCTACCTTTGGCTTATTATGGTGTGTTGTCCTTACATATATGTCTGTATTCCTATCCATTGTGTGTGCAAGGCATGAGTGCTGCATACTGACATGTGTCTGCACTAACAATTACAACCGCCAGATGTGTCTGATCCACTGGTGTTTGCATACATGGCCTTCATGTGTTTAAGTGTGTGAGCATGCCCAGTATGACCTTTCAATATGTTGATGACTGACATTGCCTTCATTTCTCTGTGTGTGATCATGCCCAATAAGGACGTCTGTTTTGCATGTGTGGAGCATGTCCGGTGGTTTGTACTGCACTGCTGACCTTTGTGTTGTACACCAACAGGTAGCATGCTGTGTCTGCAGGGTATCCACCAATCATTTGGCATTGACTGTTGCAACATGTCTGCATAGTGGGGGGAACACCTGACTATTTCTATGTTTCTACACAGGATTGGGGGGGGGCGCACCTGACTGTTACTATATTTCTATGCAGGGTGGGGGGGCACACCTGACAGTTGTACACATTTGCTAGAACTGTACTGGTATGTCCTGTAGTCCATTTCAGTCAGTAGTCTTACCTATCGTGCTGACTAAGCCATACTGGTGTACTACCGTTCTTATCTTTTGATTACATACACATTAGTTTCTGACTTCCTAGCCATCACAACTGACATCCCACTACCTGGCCTGCTGTAGTCTGTCTGTGTAGGCCTGGGGGGGGTTACCCATACCCCTCATTCAGGCCATAGTATGGCATTTGTTTGTGTTTGTCTCCACCTGTCCTGCTGGCTGTGACTGTTGTTGGGTATGTGACCCCCCCCCCTCCTGACTGGCATGTGTGAGTCCCTTATCTTGTGGGTGTCCCAGTATTGAGGGTGGTGCTGCAGAGCTGCCTATGTCGATGCACATAGTACACTGCCTACACATGGATAGGCACAGGTAGTGTAATATTTGGCATCTCTTTTACTGTATGTGAGAGTCAGAGAGAGGTGCTACTCCCTGGGTCCCTCCCATGTCAGAATATGTGCTATGTGTTGCCTCTTTGCCAGGACCAGGGCATACTGGGCATGCATCCTTCTGCCTACTGGGGCAGGCTCAGGTTGTTCCTCCTCAGAGTCATTCTGTGTCTGTGCAGGCTTTGGCATTGGTGGGGGGGCTATGTGGCCCTGCCCCTTGCTGCTCCTGCTGCAGCTGTTTCCGCAGGATTATATTGTGTAGCATGGCACATACAAGGATGATTTGGGTACATGTAGTTGGTGAGTACTGCAAGGCTCCACCGGATGTGTCCAGGCACCGGAACCATGACTTGAGCATCCCAAACACACACTCTATTATGATTCTTGTTTGTGCGTGTGCCTCATCATGGAGAAATTGTTCAGGTATGTGTGCGTTTCTGATGGGTGTCATCAGCCACGGCTCCCGTGTGTATCCAGCATCCCCCACTAGGTGACCGTGTGGGATGTCCCCACTGGCAAGTTTCTGGTACAGCTGCGTCAGATGCCAGATGTGGGAATTGTGATAACTTCCAGGGCAGCCAGCACACATGTTCAGTATTATGCCCTGGGCATCACACATAACCTGACAGTTGATGGAGGGAGGCCCTTGTGGTTGATGTAGACCCTATCCTACCCTGCTCATCGGGTGGTGCTTTGATGTGTATTTGTGTGCAATCCACCCACTACCTCAGGGTATTCTGCTATTTGTTGGAAGAGATGCATATTGCTGGCCAACGCCTCACGGGTAAGGGGGAAATATACGTGCTCACCGACATGTGCTGCCATGGCATCCAGGAACTGGTAGAGTACCCTGGATGCTGATGCCTGTGAGATCCCCATCATATCCCCAGTTGGCCTTTGGAAAGTACCTGTAGCTAGTATTCTTAGGCCTACACATACCTTCATTTCCACTGGGATGGGTTCCTCTCCGTTAGTTCTGTGTTTCAGGTGTGGCCGGCACAGCTCAACAATTTGCTGTAGGAGGTTCCTGTCCACCCTATAGCACTCCACTATCTCCAGCTCATGTAGCCCTTTTTAGATTACCCTGGGTCTGTACACTCTTCTACGTCTCCTCACTGTGGGTTGGTCGGCAGCATTCACATCCTCACCACCCTCAGCCTCTTCCACAAGTTGTATGATAGCTATTGCAGCCCCTAACATTTTTCTGTTGTAAGTGTTAAAAGTTCCCTGCTTGTTTACACTGGTGGTGTAGGGTGTGGGAAAAAACAGAGGGTGGGTGTTTGCATAGTTTATAGTGACGTTCTGGGCTGGGGTGGTCTGCTGCCTGCGTAATTGGCTGGTTCCGATAAGTTTCACCTGGCAGCGAACCTAGTACCCCTTGATTAACTTCCTACTGCTGCTTTCCCTTCCCATTGCCCTTCTGTTTTAGCCTGGGGGCACGCCGCACAATCAGTGTACTCCAATGTGCACTGCTGCTATTTCCTGGGTTCACTTTGTTTATCTTCCTGTACATCCCATTGTGCAGCACGCACACCTGCTTACACTTTGTCATATGTGCTGGGCAGGTTTAGACACACCCCCTGGCTTTGCTGTGCTAAGCTGGGTGTAACCCCAAGCCACAGCGCTCCAATCCACTGACAGTATGCCTGACACACCCACCCATGATGTCACCTACCTCCTAGTCTTGCACTCAGCTATTCATACTCTTACACAGTTGGGACCTGCCTCACATGCTGGTGAAAACCAGGATTCACTATCCTTCCCCTCATTTGCATAAGATTGCCTGCTAATGCATAGTTACATATGTCACACTGTGCCTCCCCCCTTAACAACCACTATTCACTGGCCAGGTTGTCTTTTGCCTGACATTGACTTGCATGGCGGAATACTGATTTTAGTTAGACTGCTTTTTTTTAGGTTTATTTTCTTATTTCCCCACCGATCCAATTTGCGCACCACTACCCTATGCTTCAACAGCCGTGATCGGTGGACATATAATAAGTTGTATTTTGTACATTTTGCATTGTTTGCAATGCCAATGGCCTTCTACTTGACCATTGACATGCTTCCTCAATGATATGTGGCCTTTATTTGGGGCTGTCATGTCCCCATTTTGGATTTTGCAGTACTGTACTCGGTTACTAACCGAGTACATTTCTGCATATTACGCTAGTCCTGCACGCCCTGATTCCTGCTTCCTGGATGGCAGATTTACCTCATTTACATGTTTTTTACCTGCAAATGGGGTAATTTGCATATGGGGGCTGGGAACGTGCAGCACTAGTGCTAGAGCGCTCGTGCACATCAAACGAGCACGTACGTGGATCGCTCAGCCGCCATATTGGCAAAATTTCCTCTTACACTAATCATGCACGCCACGCAAGCTTTTGAGAATCTGGGGGTGTATATTTATAAAATGAGAAGGAAAATGGTGACAGGGGCTGCAAATGGTTAAGGATGCTGTGTTTGACATCAATGTAAAGTGGAAGAATGTTCTAGATGAGAGAGAGCAACAAATGGCAAACAAGAAGAGAAAAAAAACAAGAGGTGTACACAAACTCTTGCTCAGAATAGTGAAGTGGCCAGCTTATACAGACATATAAATCTGAAAGAAGAAACGAAAGTAAACAGTTGGATATTGGAGGTAATAATGCAGATGGTTCTGATGTTGTGAACGAATAAATCACAACAGCAGGATACTAGATTCTCTAGCACAGTAAATGTGGGTAAAATGTTGGAGGGATATGCATTAAAGAAAGTTTCCATGATGTAAATGAAAGTGGGATGTCTTCATGTCTTATTGTCGAAGAGGGGAATAAGTGAGAAATAAAGCCAGTGTTCTGAATCTATTAATAAAAGCAGTTCAACAAAAGATTAATGCATTGACCAAACTGGAATCCCCTACAGAAGAGTTAGTGGAAAGGAGGAATGTTTATGGACTAAGGCAACTACTACACTATGCTAGTTCTCAGGTTTGATAATTTGCCAGAATTTTCCCAAGTAAAACAATGCTTGAGAAATTCTAGTGCTTTGCTGTTGATACTGGTGGTCATTCATTGTGGGATTTGCACTGCTGATGTCACTCACACTGACAGTTCTGAATTGGTGGAGGATTATGTGCTATAGTGCCCCATAACAACTGCTATAGGACAGATCCCTATCAGTTGATCGAACTTTCAAAACTTTGAGAAATCATAGAGCCGAGACTGTATGATCAAAGTTTTCAAAGTTCGAAATCAAAATAAAAAAAAAAAAAAAAAAAAAAAAAACATTTTTTTACATTTTTGTGGGGGGGGGGGTAAGTCCCCTGCACCCCCACATCCCCTGCTAATTAAATATACCAACTCCAAGATGACACTACAGTGAGGAGAATGGTAACATTCTCATTCCGCGCTGTATGACGATCTCCATTCAAAATGTTCAGACTTTCAAAATTTCAATCATACGGTCTTGGACATATGACTTTTCGAAGTTTTGAAAGTTTGATTTACTGATAGGGATCCCTATAGAATATGTGGAGTTGTGAAAAGGGGCTACCACACACATGCTGTAAAGGGAGGAAATCAGACATCTTGTCTAGTAACAAATAAGAAACAAAAACAGAGACATTTGTGTCTCAGAAATTGTGTGTGTGTGTGTGTGTGTGTGTGTGTGTGTGTGTGTGTGTGTGTGTGTGTGTGTGTGTGTGTGTGTGAGTGATAGGCAGTGTCTGAGAGAGATCAGAGCCTAAGGAAAAAGGTCTCCTGGTCTGTGAGGGGGTCAAAGAGACAAGGCAACTGGAAAGTCTTGGATTTAGATAAGAAACTGTTAACCAGTGGTGATTATTTTTTTTGGCATGGATTATCCTGAAGACACAGATATGATAATCTTATAAGTGTGAGTGAAAGCACTTTGTTTTGTTTGGAGGAAGAAGAGACTATGCTAATTTAAAAGGTGTCTTGAAGCTTTGAGAATGATAATGACACTATAATATCATTCATAATGACTGTATAAAGAGGAAAGATGGTGGTATTGCTTTAATATTTCCCAACACCTACCCCATTCCCCTTACAGCAAACAAATACCAAAATTCAGTTCAGCAGAGCTTTTCATTGCTTTCCTCAAAATCAGTAATTATAAACACATATGTATTATTCTCCTTTACATCCCTCCTGGTGACAATATAGCTATACTGGGAGATATCCTACACTGGATATCCACAACATTTCCATGGGAAAAATACTACTAGGTGATATGAATGTCAATTGGTTGAACATTAACTCTTCTACATGTAGTATGAACTGATATAGTTTCCCACAACTAATTAATAGCCTCACACATTATAGCAGGACATCAAATTCACTATTAGACTGGATCCTAATACAAAATCCTAGCAAATACTCCACCACAGGTACAATGTCAGACTCGCTCGGTGATCATCTCCCAATCTATACGACCAGACACCACACACATCCAGTTAAACAACATATTTATAAAATAACACTCAACCTTTCCAAGTGTAACCCAGAAATGTTCATTAATACACTATCATCTATTAACTGGAACTTTCTCAAAATCCTACCCTTCAATGATGCTGTAAATGAATTCAGTACAACTTTACTAACTACCCTAAATAGCCTTTCAGTTTCCAGAAGGAAGAGACTAAAAGCAAATAATGCAAAAAGAGTAGAATACTAATGCAGGGTAGAGAAAAAGCATGGAAAGAATGGCAAAAATAAAACTTCAGAACATTTTTCAATTGTACTAAAAATCAAATAAATGAAGACAAAAATCTATACTATAATAACTTTCAGAATAGTACTAAACACAAGCCTAAAGAATTTTGGATATCCATTAAATAACTCTTACATCCCAGCTAACAATTCAACTCAAACCGCTCTCCCGATAACTCACCACTCGAAACTGCAATACACTTCAGCTCTTATTTTATAGATAGTATAGCATCTCTAACCAAGGATTCCTCAACATCTAATCCCAACCCTGTATCACCTCTTTCACCTTCAAACCTGTGTTCACATCCTATATAAAACTAGTCTTAAACAAACTTAAACCATGCTGTTCTTCAGATGATGACCTTCCAAGTGAGTACCTAAAATATAGCAGCCAATAGCATTACCTACCCTATCTCAATCCTTACAAATAGGTCAACCCAGGAATCCCACATTTCCTCTCTCTGGAAAAAGTGAAAAAATTATCCTTCTACACAAATAAGGAAATTCAACAGACATGAATGACTTTAGACCTATAGCAATCTTATCTCTCCTCACCAAAATACTTGAAAAATCTATTGCAGGAAGAACCCATATCTTCTACACAATATGGCTTCCGTCCTTCCCACAGTACTAGCACTGCCCTTCTAACCTATATAGACTGTCAATAAAGCCAGAGATAATGGCAAACTAGTCTCTTCCTTATTTCTAACTCATCTAAAGCCTTTGACACAGTTTGTCACAGCAAACTTCTACTTCAGATGTCCTCACTAGGTCCCTCTCAGCCCACTCTTCTGTGGTTCAAAAGCTAACTGTCCAACAGGTATCAGTCAGTAAACTGGCACTCCACACTCTCTTCTTACCTTCCAGTCACCACTGGTGTATTTACCACAAGGCTCTATCCTTGGTCCCCTCTTCTTTAACATTTTTACCCTTCATACATCCATACAACAGGCCACCCTAATACAATACACAGATGATTCCACTCTCATTTGCACATCTGACAACATGGCACATCCCCAAAAAATTACTCAGGAAGCTTTAACAGACACTGAAACATGGCTTTGTAACTCACAACTCATGTTCACCCCCAAAAAAGAAAAAAATACTATTTTTCCCCCAAATCCCTCTGTCATGAAAAAACAACATTTAAAGTTGTCTCTCTTGATAATACAACCATTGAAATCATTTATCATAGTAAATTGTGAAAGGTGATAGTGGATGATAATCTTACATTCGACCTGCATGTACAAAATGCATAAGAAAAACTCATCAAAAACTAGGGATGCTTTACATAGTCAAAAACTTTCTCACCAACGCAACTAAAGCTACACTTGCCACTATTTATCTCATCCCCACACTTCTTTATGCACTTCCATTCATACTGACCTCCAGGCTTCACAAAATATAAAACTTGAACAATGCTTTAACAAGGTTGCTGAATTTGCAGCAAATATAGCTTTCAGATTCCACTGCTGTATTGCACTAAAAAGCTTATATTGGTTAGAACCGCCTCATCCACTAACATATACCAGCGTCTTACCACCTATAAAATTATTCGGCATTCATCTGCCTGTCTAGCACTAAAAAACAGTATACACAACTATGTTCCCAGTTGGTCATTGCAATCCAGTGACCAAAAACTCCTGTCTGTCTACAAACCTATCACATCTGCTGGGCATTGTACTCATACAAGGTTGCTAAGGCCTGGATCTCTTTACCTGTATCCATCAGATCAATACCCTCCCTTCCATCTTTCAAAACCAGTCTGAAAGACTTCCTAGCTAAAATTTTACTCTGTTCTGACTCTAAATCAGGATAAGCTATGATCCCTAAATGTAAACAAGTACTCCTTACTCTCTGTCTTCTTCACTTACTTAATGCAATTAAATTCTCTTTCCTGACTTTCCTCTAAATATGCCATAAGCCTGTTTTCCCCTCATTTCATATCGCAATTCAACTTACTTTTAATTTCTCTACAAACTGTTTTACTTTTCTCTAAATATAAAATGATTGTCATACAATGTGTATCTATTCTTAAGCAATTATAGTATGCCTAATTTGTTATAATTACTTAAGCTGCAGATGTTTTTGTTTTATTTTTGAAGATTGTAAAATTATTGTTCTTAAAATGTTTTGTAATAATTTGGAGTTTTTACCCCTGGCCTTTGCTGAAAATGGGTTTCTACCCAGTCAGACTTTCCCAGTAATCAAACATCAATAAATAAATAAATGATAAGCTTATATGTTTGCAAATGCTTAAGTGTATTGCCTTAAAAGATAATAACATGCAATAAAAGTACAGTTTTCCATCAATGGAAAAAATGAGTCAGGGAGACGTGCAACATTAAAGTAAGATAATGACTTAAGTTAAATGCATGTTTATACTGAGCTAATAATTTCATAAAGTATAAACACACACAAATATGTGTGTGTGTGTGGTGGGGGGGGGCGTATATCTGTAGGCTTGTTCTCCCAGTACAGTTGTCTGCAGGAAGTGCTCTGCTTTCTTCTGTTGGATACTGCTTTCATTCACTTTAGGTTCATATACAAGTACTAGTCTAGCTGCCCTGGCAGACCATTTTAAGCCTAACCAGTTTTTCTTCAAAATTAAGAATCAAATCCTGTACCTTGTGTTTATGAGTAAACTCCCAATCATTTATAACGATAAGATTCAGAATTATTGCTTAGTTTCAGACAGAATCTTCAGTCTTATTTCATTATTTTCCATTTATTTATTGGATTGTTGTATTCTTAACCGTTTTTTTTAATGGACACTCTAAAGACCTCTTTCTTTACACTGTAGAACGTGTGTATATTAAGATCCCTGTATATATGGGTTACGTATATTTATCTCACATTTATTCCCATTAAGCCTGCAGCTCCAGAACCTCATCAGATTTATAGTTTCATTGAGATGGAAAGATTGCAAGGCTATGAACATTTTATTATAAATATTTTTTTAGACAGAAATGTTAAATTCAATTGTTATTATAATGTGGAAGCATGGATGACAAATTCTTAAAGAAAGTATCATGTAGTTTCATGGAATTCCCACATGCTGTTCACAGAAGAAGTTGAATATTGGCTATACTTCAAATATACGGCAAAGCATGAATCATTTTGCAAAGATGGAAATATTTTGAGGGCAAATAAAAGTTGTGTTTATTGTGTGCAATTCTTTAAGGATCACTGTTATCGTTACTATTGGTGGAGACACTGTCATAATATACTTAAAAAGCCCATGGACAGTCCCAATAACAACAGTGTATATCCAACTGGCAATATTTTGAGGACAATTAAAAGTTGTGTTTATTGTGTGCAATTCTTTAAGGATCACTGTTATCATTACTATTGGTGGAGACACTGTCATAATATACTTAAAAAGCCCATGGACAGTCCCAATAACAACGGTGTATATCCAACTGGCATCAATAACATCTCTCTAAATACCACATGAACACTGGCAGAGAGTGACTTTTATCCTCAATTTTCACCCCATTATTGTGGTGATCAATGCCAATGTCCACAGTCACTCTAAGAGTCAGTGATGCCCTACTGGGTGAGCAAAGTAAGCCTGCATTTTTGTCTGTGAGTGATAGAACTGCTTTCTGTTTTATCTGCTCCATTTTGTTTTTTGTTTTTTAAAAAACTGCTTGGCCTGGTGCCTTTGTTCTATGTGAAAGATAGACACGAAACTTATTTAGGCTGCACATTTTACATGTTTTTTTTCATTTGTTGAATTGTTTCTTGAGTAATACTTAAATACACAGTGAATTTGTGGGTCTTTGCATTTTTCTGAAAAAGATTTCAAGCTTGCCTAAAGTTGCATAAACTAAAGCACTGTAGTGGATTCCCTGCTGGGCGAGTAAAGTAAACCTACATGATTTTGTCTGTGAGTGATAGAATCACTTTCTGTTTTACCAGCCATTTTGTTTTCTGTTTTAAGAGATCTTCTTGGCCTGGTGTTTTTATTCTCTGTGAGAGATAGACACCTAAATTATCTAGGTTTCACTTTTCATGTTTTTTCGCTGATTAACTTGTTTTTTGAGTGATACTTAAATAAACAGTGACTTTCTGGGCCTTTGTCTTTTTCTGAAAAGATTTCAAGCCTACATAAACTAAAGCACTGCTGGTAATTCTCTGCTGGGTGAGGAAAGTAAACCTACATTTTTTGCCTGTGAAAGGCAGAGATGCTTTCTGATTTATTTATGCGCTCCATTTTGTTTTCTGTTTTAAGAAGTCTGCTTGGCCTGGTGTTTTTGTTCTATGTGAGAGTCAGACACTTAAATTATGTTTGCTGCACATTTCACGTGTTTTTCATTGTTTAAATTGTTTCTTGAGAGATACTTAAATACAAAATGAATTTATGGGTCTTTGTCTTTTTCTGAAAAGATTTCAAGCCTGCATAAACTAAAACCACTGCTGGAGATTTCCTGCCAGTTATTTTTTCCACCCACCTTCCCCTTCATTGATTTGATTTTTAAACTGGTGATTTTAAGCTGCCAATCCTTACTGTAAAATGAGTGTAATAAACTCCTCCCTTTCTACACAGCTGTTGATATCTTGATTTTTTTATTTTTCTTTCCTGTGCTTATATTGAAATAGTATATTTTGCCAGTATTTGTCTGTTGTACTGATTTACTTGCTCTGAATTCATTATCTAGCTACCTGTTGGATAAAGTAGTGTAGTCATACTCTCTAGCAAGCACTTGTTTTTCCGTCAAGAGATCAGTGGATTTTCCATCTAATTCACTGGGAGGTAGCCTGGTATGGATAAGTTGGGGAAACACTTGAGATATATGTATGTAGTTTAATTGGCTTAAGGGCTTATTAATCAGCTTATTTTGTTTTAGTTCATAGGTTCATAGGTTCATACTAGGCTATCTGCCCTGGGGCAATTATAAGCCTAGCCCGATTCTGTATGGCTTACGCCACCCCTTGATTTGAGTATACTGTGCCCTTTTTAAGGTTTAGTTTACTGTGCCTCTGTCTAATAGTGACATGGGAGTAATCCCTGGGACAAACCTATGATCCCCCATCCACTTATTAAGATTCTTCTTGAAGAGATTCAGTGAGGTGCTCTCCCTCACATGAACTGGAATTATATTCCAGAGTGAAGGGAGCCTCTGGGTTATGAACCTGTCCCTCCAGCAAGTTCTATTTATTTCTGTGCTGAGGTTCAAGTCCCTCAAGCGTGTGGCTCTAAGGGATTTAGATTTACTGAGGTGGAGCATGTCCATTAATTCTGGATTTGACATAGCTTTGTATGTCAGGCATAGATCGCCTCAAAGTAGGCGGTATGCAACTGAGTAGAGCTGGAGTTTTTTTAACCGAGCAGCATATGGCATCTGTTTGAGACCCTTGATCCTCTTGATGAGATACTTTTGGGGTCTTTCTAATTGCTGCAGGTGTCGGGTAAGGTACATCCCAAAAGGGGCATTGTATTCTATGATGGGCCTGATGAAGGATGAATAAAGGGGCATGATTACCTCTCTTGATCTAGATGTGAAACCCTTCGTGATGAGGTGGGCTATGTAGAAGGTCTTTCTAACCACTTTGGCAATGTGGTTTTCAAAGGAAAGATTGCTATCAACTTAGGTCCCCAGTTCCCTAATAACTTTCTCTGTACTTAATGGGTTTCTGCCTATGTGGTAATTTGTGGGCACATTGTTTTTGCCAAAGGGTATGACTATACATTTTTTGGCATTTAGCTTTAAACCATGGTGCTAGCACCAGTTATCTGTCTCTGTGAGATCTTTTTGAAGGATGTTTGTGTCAGCTGGAGAGTTGATTATGGCACCCAGTTTGCAGTCGTCTGCGAACTTGGTGAGCCATAGTCCTCCCACGTTTGCCTGTACCTCAGAAAAGTATATACCAAACAAGAGTGGTCCCAGGACAGAACCCTGTGGGATGCCACTTGTGACCGGTTTCGAGTCTGACATGGCTCCAACAACTCTCACTCTGTGGGTTCTGTCTTTGAGCCAGTTTGTGACCCATCTTGTAACATAGGGGTTTATATTTAAGCTGGATAGCTTATCTATGATGCCCGAGTGGGGTATTGTGTCAAATGTCTTTGCAAGGTCCAGATAGGCTGTGTGGACTACCTTTCCTTCATCTATGGCTTTGGTGACTGTTTCAAAGAAGTCAACCAGGTTCAAAAGGCAGGATCTGCCCTTGACAAAGTGAAACTGGGTAGGATCTAGTGTCTGTAGGTCCCCAATGTCTTTGTTTATGAGCTCCATGATGATCTTCTCCATAGCCTTGCAGACTAAGCTGGTCAGGATTATGGGGTGATAGTTTCCAGGGTCCGTAGAGGCTCCACCTTTGTGGAGTGGGACCACTGTTGCTGTACGCCATTCTGTGGGCACATATCCTGTAGTGAGGCTGAGATTGTATAGCTGTTTTATTTGAGGGATTAGTTCCTCTTGTAGTTCATGTAGGATGCAACCTGGGACACCATCTGGTCCCATGGAAGCAGTGTTTTTTGCTTTGAAGAGGGCAGCCTTCACCTGAGCATCTGAGATGTTTGGGAGGCAGCCCTCTGCCGGGATAGATACTTACTCTTTTGTGGGGGAGGGGATGTAGACGTTTGCACTGAAGCTGTCTGCCAGGATATTGGCGATGTCTGTGGGTTCAGTGTATTTTTTGTCATTTAGAATCAACTCAGAACAAGTCTGAGAGTTGCATCCCAGGTTTCTAACATAACTGAAAAAAGCCTTATGATTGTCTTTGGTGTCCTGTGCAATTTTTCTTTCGAAGCTGGCCTTGGAGGATTTTATGAGGGATCGTAATTTTTTGCTAGTACTGATCAGAGATGCCTTCCCTATTAGGGATTTTGCTCTATCATGTAGTAGCTTCCTCCTTCTGTTGTACAGTTTATTTATGGCAGGGGTCCACCAGACTGGACGCCTGCCTTTGGATGATTGGGTCTTGGTTTTGTTTGGGATAGCATGATCCATGCATTCCTGGAGATGTCCGTAGAATGCATTTATATAGGATTCTGAAGTTTGGGCTGTAGTTTCCACTGGCCTGAGGCCTTGAAGGATTCCACTTCAGTTTTGAGAAGTGAGAAGTTCACTTTTGAGAAGTTTTTCACTGTGGTTTTCTGGGCTGGGGGTGGGGTCGGGATGTGGACATCCAGTGAAATTAATTTATGGTCTGATCTTACCAATGAGGGATATACTTCAGGTGTGGAGCATAGAGTCCCCATGTTGGTAATGATCAGGTCTAGTATGTTGTCCCCTCTTGTGGGAGTGGTGACTAGTTGTTCCATAGCATTTGAGTTTATAATTTCCAGGAATCTTTGGGCTAAGGTGCTGGGGCTTGAGTAGTGCTCCCAGTCAATGTTTGGGTAGTTGAAGTCGCCCAATATAATGGTGTTCGGAGAGATCTTCATGTTCTCCAATGTTTTCAGGAAAGCCGAAAGGGATTCCTGACTTTGAGAGGGTGGTCTGTAGGATGCTATAAACTGAAAAGCAGTCTTGCCCACTGTTAGTTGCACATGGATGGTCTCCGATACTTCGTGCAATGCCACTAACCTGGAGGTGTGGATATCCTTGATAAATATAGAAACACCCCCCTCCTTTTGTGGTTCGGTCTGGGTTTTGGGGCCGAAAAGCATGATACAAGGTATAGCCTGGTAGTGCTGGGGTGCTCTCTGGAGCCTTGAACCAGGTTTCTGTCACTGCACAGATATCGATGTTCTCCATACTGAGGAGAGCTTCGAGTGCATGCATCTTGAGGTTAAGACTTCTGGCGTTTAGCAGCATTACCCTTAGTTTCTTGTTCCTTGTGCTGTCTATGGGGGTGGGTTTGACTTTTGAGCCTTGCCTAAAAAAGGCACTATGGGGGTGGCAAGAGCCTTTGCCAATATCCGAAAGCCCAGTGGTGACAGGTGCAAGCTGACCCTAGTGAAGCAACGTGACTTGTCAAGCATGTCATCCCAGGCTGACAGACACTGGATCCCCTTTGAATGACACCAAAATTTTAGCCAATTGTTAAAATTGATCATTTTGTCTTTTTACTGTGGCATCATTCTAGGTGAGGGTAAGATGCTGCTCAAGGTCAGGGTCATACCAGCCTGGGCTACATGATCAGAGAGCTCCTCTATGTCTCTTTTCATGTAGACCAGGGAGGTACGTCTCAGGTCATTCACACCAGCATGTACAATGACTGAGTCATATTTGTATTTGCTTTGGAGTGACCTGAGTGCTTGTGTTATGTGTTGGATCCTAGCACCTGACAGGCAGCTCACCATGACCTTCTCTTTATTCAGCCTGGTGAGCGGGACGTCAGTGTGTCTGACAATAGAGTCACCTATAACAAGAGTATCAGGTGTGTTATTCAGCCTTAAGGGCTGTGGCTGCTTGGCACACTGACTTTGTGGGTTATGTGTTGTGTGTGTTTTGTTTTGAGGTAGCGTTTGCTTGGATGTCTGCTTTGGAGGTCTCTGTTGCTTAGGTAGATTTTTATTTAGAGCCTCCGAGTATGTTTTGGTGCATTTATGTGTTTGGTTTGCTGATGTGGTGGGACTATGTGATACTGGAATTGTGTTGTGTGAGGTTACCTTGTCCTCCTGACTGGTTACACCAATTTTGAGATGAGAGAGCTCAGCCTCCAGTTTGGCTAAATAGTTGCATCTCTCACATATATTTGAACCTGTTTGGAGGAGGAGAGGGTTGCACATGTACATGAGACAGTTGTAACATTGCCTCAAAATTCCCAGATTCACCAGCTGGACTGGAGAGGAAACCATTGACTGACCTTTGGACATGCTAGAGTAACAGGGAAACTGAATTTAAGACGGACCAATAGAGGACAGGGTAATTGTAGAGAGTATAAGAGTAAGTAGTGCTTATGGTTTAATAGTGCTAACTTGTAAGATTACTTAATTGGACCAGTGAAGGGCCTTAGAATGAGAATATGGTGTTTAAATTGAGAGATAGAGCAGTTCTAAGGGAAAAAGTGAAGAGCAGACTTTGTGGAGCCAGGAATAGTTTAAACCCAATTAGGCGGCGCTGCCCGGTGTTGCTCTATGCACAAAAGCGCGCAAAACCGCGCAAAAGAGGGTTTTAAGAGAGGAAGATGAAGGAGTTTTGGAATTGACCCAAAATGGCCAATAAAACTACAGTTTCAAGTCAGTAACCACTCCCACAGGGGTAGGCAGGCTGCTCAATGTTTTTCACTGCCACTGATCAACAGAGAGACTTTCCTTTAGCCCAAGCAAAAAATGGCCTCACAGAAACTTACAAACAGTTCAAGAACAGCAAGCCTGTAACTGAACTTTTTTAAATCTCAGAAAAGGGGGAAAAAAGCAAGATTTTTTTTTTTTTTGTTTTTTCAGAGATAGCAGAGGATAACAAGTATCAACAAGTTATAACAGTGCAGTAAATGACCCCACACAAGAGTGCTAGGCCAAAGACAGATAAAATGCAAGTTTTGAGAAAAAAACGATTTTAAAAATAAGTGCAAACAGGAAATTCAGTAAACAGCTCTAGGTTGTGCTCTAAATATAGTTACTAATGCAGAAATCAAATTTAACAAGCCAGAAAATGCTCAAAATAGGCGGCTATGCAGAAAAACTTAGCAAATAAACAGAGGAAAAATACTTAAAGTCTCAAAAGTGGCTCCTTTCTTCTCTCAGCGTTTTCTCCTCTTTGTGGGTGCTTCACCAACAGCCAACAAACCTGAAAAGATGCCAAAACCATGAGGCAACCAGGTTTTAAGAGAGGAAGATGAAGGAGTTTTGGAATTTACCCAAAATGGCCAATGAAACTACAGTTTCAAGTCAGTAACCACTCCCACAGGGGCAGGCAGGCTGCTCAATGTTTTTCACTGCCACTGATCAACAGAGAGACTTTCCTTTAGCACAAGCAAAAAATTGCCTCACAGAAACTTACAAACAGTTCAAGAACAGCAAGCCTGTAACTGAACTTTTTTAAATCTCAGAAAAGTGGGAAAAAAGCAAGATTTTTTTATTTTTTTTTGTTTTTTCAGAGATAGCAGAGGTTAACAAGTATCAACAAGTTATAACAGTGCAGTAAATGACCCCACACAAGAGTGCTAGGCCAAAGACAGATAAAATACAAGTTTTGAGAAAAAAAAGATTTTAAAAATAAGTGCAAACAGGAAATTCAGTAAACAGCTCTAGGTTGTGCTCTAAATACAGTTACTAATGCAGAAATCAAATTTAACAAGCCAGAAAATGCTCAAAATAGGTGGCTATGCAGAAAAACTTAGCAAATAAACAGAGGAAAATCAGCGTTTTCTCCTCTTGGTGGGTGCTTCACCAACAGCCAACAAGCCTGAAAAGACTCCAAAACCATGAGGCAACCAGGTTTTAAGAGAGGAAGATGAAGGAGTTTTGGAATTGACCCAAAATGGCCAATAAAACTACAGTTTCAAGTCAGTAACCACTCCCACAGGGGCAGGCAGGCTGCTCAATGTTTTTCACTGCCACTGATCAACAGAGAGACTTTCCTTTAGCCCAAGCAAAAAATGACCTCACAGAAACTTACAAACAGTTCAAGAACAGCAAGCCTGTAACTGAACTTTTTTAAATCTCAGAAAAGGGGGAAAAAAGCAAGATTTTTTTTGTTTTTTCAGAGATAGCAGAGGTTAGCAAGTATCAACAAGTTATAACAGTGCAGTAAATGACCCCACACAAGAGTGCTAGGCCAAAGACAGATAAAATGCAAGTTTTGAGAAAAAAAACGATTTTAAAAATAAGTGCAAACAGGAAATTCAGTAAACAGCTCTAGGTTGTGCTCTAAATACAGTTACTAATGCAGAAATCAAATTTAACAACCAGAAAATGCTCAAAATAGGCGGCTGTGCAGAAAAACTTAGCAAATAAACAGAGAAAAAATACTTAAAGTCTCAAAAGTGGCTCCTTTCTTCTCTCAGCGTTTTCTCCTCTTGGTGGGTGCTTCACCAACAGCCAACAAGCCTGAAAAGACACCAAAACCATGAGGCAACCAGATTTTTAGAGAGGAAGATGAAGGAGTTTTGGAATTGACCCAAAATGGCCAATAAAACTACAGTTTCAAGTCAGTAACCACTCCCACAGGGGCAGGCAGGCTGCTCAAATTTTTTCACTGCCACTGATCAACAGAGAGACTTTCCTTTAGCCCAAGCAAAAAATGGCCTCACAGAAACTTACAAACAGTTCAAGAACAGCAAGCCTGTAACTGAACTTTTTTAAATCTCAGAAAAGTGGGAAAAAAGCAAGATTTTATTTGTTTTTTTTTTGTTTTTTCAGAGATAGCAGAGGTTAGTGCCTTTATAAATTCTGCACAATTGAGTGGTTCTTGGCTCATTTATACAAAGTGATGTAATTTTATTGAATAATCACTCTTTTATAAGCTGTTTAAAGTACACTGCTGCACTGTATCTTTAAGTTTGTTTGTGGTAGCATTTCACTCCAGACACTCCTTTACTGTGGTTTTACATTAGGAGGACTGGGATTATTTATCTAGTGGCAGTAGGTGTTTACCTAGCCTAAGTTGGGAAGCACACAAAAGGACGCTAAGTATTTTTTTTGCATTTCTCTTATGTGACTGTGACTGTACTTTAGCAGTTTAAAAATATATACTGTCTGCTACTTTAGGTAGTTAATTGTACTATATTACATTGTATCTATTGGTTGTAGGGCTGTTGTAGGTGGTTTGTGTGGTCTTGTTACATTTGAGCTCCAAACCCTCTATTCTACATTAAGAAGGTGTTTTTCTGCATCCTTGTGGCAAAAGTATTCTGATCTAACCTGAGTTAACCATTATTGATAAAAGGCTTATTGTGTGCTTTCCTGATTGATAGTTGGCTTAAAACTTGTTTCTCTTTGCTTGTATTTAAGTCTTGCATTTGCACTCTGCTGCTCTTTGTGCAGCAGCAGTTTGCAGTGCCTTGTATAGATGCAAAAACCTAGAAGCATAGTTTTCCCCTAGACATCTGACAGTAAAATCCTTCCAAGCTTTTCTGCTGCTCTAGGAGCACTGAACAGTGTTGCCTATTGAGCAACCTTAACCTACACAAAGTATAGGTTCCTCCTGTAGCGTCAGGGCTACCAGCACAGTCCTGTCAAATTAACCCATTCCCTTCCCTAATAAAACATACAGTGAGAGGCTGCTGTCATGGATGGGCAGTTTCCCATTATCTCTCTGACCAACCTGATAGATATAGTCATCCTGAGGCAATGTAGCAATTGTCTCATGTATCCTGACAACCAGTTGTTCCTGAAAAAAAAAACAAATACTTTATGTGAAATGTGTAATTACATTATGAAATTGGAGGCAAGACTCCCACATAAGGACAAATCAAATGCCAAGCAGGTTGCCAGCACTTACACACTTCCCACACTAAATAAGGACATGACACATAAACCCACATATGCAGAGGTACTCACAATAACTTACCAAAAGATCAGAGGCCTCCCAAACCAAAACAACATTCACACATAATACAAAAAAAACCCACAACACATAATAACACACTCATCAGTGACTCAACAAATAAGCCCATAAGACATAAAACCACAAAACCTAATGTATTGGTCATAGATGACTCCATTGTGAGACACACGGATGTTCCCCTCACCAGACTGGATAAGGGGCAGGTTACGATTAGTTGCCTGTCACGTGCTAGTTTCCAACAGGTTACTCAAGCACTCAAGTTACTCAACCACAAGTACTGTTTTGACTCCATCATAGTCCATGTGGGGGTGAATGATTTGAGACATACCTCAGTGGACTATATGAAGACCTGACTGAGCTCCTAGATTATGTGTTACAGGCAGGTATAAGTCTAGCCTTAAGCAGCATTCTATGTTCTCCAAAGATGATGCCACAATACAAACACAATATGATTTACTTTAATGATTAGATTAGCTTCTGGTGTTAGTCCAAAGGGATCCAATATCTGTCAGCCTGGGAAGACATGGTTGACGGGCCATGCTGTTTTTCCAGAGATGGTCTGCACTTGTCTCCTGATACTGGCAAAGGCATTAGCCACCCTATTGTGTTTTTTATAGGCAGTGTCAAAATAACCAACCTCCCAACATAAAATCCTCTCTAGATAAACTCAAGGTACTGCTGTTTAATTCTAGGAGTCTAAACAAGAAACTGCAATTCCCTGAAAGCACTCCTCACTTTGGAAAATGCTGATGTCTGTGCAGTAACTGAGAAATTGTTCAAAGGCGCAGAAATCACCCCAGCTGTGCAGGGCTACAATGTTTTCCATATGTTCAGACCACAAACTTGAGCATGAAAAAAAAAACAAAGGAGGAAGTCTATCCATATTCATTAAAGCTAAGCACACCTTGAGAATGTCAAACAATATGACTCTCTTGAGCTACTCTATGTCCAACTGACTATAGGCAAAGCCCCCTACCATAGCATAGCTAGCTACAGGTCCCCCACCATGAAACAGGAAAAGCATACCGCATACCTAGACTCACTGGAGTCACTTGTCATACAGCCCAACCCCTTACTCATGTTTGATTTTAATTATCCTACCACTGACTGGGAAACAAACACAAACACAAAGATGCTGGCTCAGAGGTTCTTGGACTTTGTCACTGCAAATGCACTGGAACAGCTAGTCAGCACACCCACAAGGGACTGAAATGTCCTAGACATAGTACTCACTAACACAGGAAAGCACTGCACCCCCACTGTGTGATCTCCCTCTTGGTAAGATTGAGTCATAAATCTGTCTCGTTCAATGATTTATAAGACCAGATACCCTATCAAGCTCAAAAATGCTTAAGAATTTTTCAAAGACAAATTACCTCCTACTAAGTGATGGTATAAGATGTTTCAAAGCACCCCTGAGCACAGATAATATGGACTCCTGTGAAGAGCTGTACACCAATGCCCTGTGTAACCACTTAAGCAGTTGTATAGAACTGGCTGTACCTGGTCAAATTAAGAACAGGTCTTGCCAAAAAAGCAACCCACAGTGGTGGACCCCTAGTATAAACAGGCTATACAAGACGAGAAAGAAATTAATGTCCAAGTGCAAGAGGGATCTGACTCACCAGAGGAAGAAATCCATCTCTAGCTTAAACAATCAAATCAGAGATCTTGTCAAATCCTGCAAAGCTAATTGCGAAGCACAAATAGCCTCCCGAGCTAAAGGTAATCACAAGGCATTTTTAATTACATCCAAAATCTAAAAGGAAATACCCAGCTATGCACTGAACTGATTGTGGATGACACCACTCATACTCAGCTGGAGGTCATAGCAAACCTGCTAGCTGACAGACTCGGAATGAACTTCACCCCCTGTCCCCTTCAGTCATCCCCAAAAAGTATACATGCCACCATTCTTCAGCCAATTATCTCAAGAGAGCAGGATATCTCTGCACTCTCCAAGGCCAAAAACATGGCATCAGTGGGACCTGACAATATCCCAGGTTGCCTTTTAAACAACTTAAAATATGACCTAGCAGACCCACTTGGATCCCTGTTTAAGCACAGCCTGCAAATTGGCTATGTTCCAGCAGAATGGAGGGCAGCAACAGTAATCCCTCTGCAAAAAGGAGGACCATCAACTGACCCTGGGAATTATAGGCCCGTAAGCTTGACTAGTCTCATCTGCATGGCAATGGAAAGAATAATTATGGACCTTACTGACAAGGACATGGGTAATCTCCAGTTTCTGGAGCCAACCGTGTTTGGATTCATTAAAGGTAGATCATGCCTGTTTAACATGGTTGACTTCTTGGAGAAAGTCACCAAGGCCCTGGATGAGGGAAAGACAGTGAATACTGCCTACCTTGATATATCCAAGGCATTTGACACAATCCCCCACTAAGGTGTTATAGAGAAACTCTGTCAATTGGGAATTAACCCCTACATTACCAGATGGGTAGCCAACTTGTTCACTGACAGGACGCATACTATTATAGTGGGTGACTTCATCTCTAGCAAAAGACCATTCACCAGTGGCATACCACAGGGTTATGTGCTGTGTCTCTTATTGTTCAGAATCTATTTCTCAGAAGTCCAGGTAAACTTTCATGGCATGTGGCTGACCAAGTTCATTGATAATTGCAGATTGGGAGCAATCACTGAGTCCCCCAGTGCTGTTATACTGCAGACAGAGTTAAAGCAGACAAATGATTGGTGCCAAAGCCACAGATTAAAGCTAAATGCAAAAAAAATGCATTATTATTCTCTTTGGGAAAGCTGACATCCCTGATAATTATATTATAGATGGGGCTATGTTAGTTTGTTGAAAGTTTTTTTTTCAGGGAACACCTAATCATCTACTCATATTCAGCAAAAATCACTTCTGCAATTTGCTGAATTTACCAAGGGCAAAGAAGTAGTTGGCCAACTATACAACTTTGTCCTTTTCTCCACTGTAGTGCGATCATGGAGCTGGTGTGTGTATGTATATATATATATATATATATATATATATATATATATATATATATATATATATATATATATATATATATATATATATATAGTTGGGGGGTGTGGGGTCAAAGCCCCCATTTGGGTGGGTTCAATTTAGTCAAAAGTTGGTCCATTGTGCTGCAGGGCAAGTATTTCCTTGTTCTTGGTAAATTCAGCAAATCACGGAAGCGATTTTCACTGAATACAGGTCGATGATTAGGTGTTCACTGAAAAAAACTTTCAGCAAACTGATATAGACCATTATAGACAGCACCCCCCCCCCCCCACACACACACACAAGTATAGACCCAGTGGTACATGATCTGGGTACTCAGATTGAGAGAAATATGAACTTTGACCACCACATAGCCACAGTAGGAAGGAAATCCTTCCATGTTGCACATCTTATAAGTAAAGGCATTGCATCTAGATTTATGGATGTTATAATTTATTTTATTTAACATTTGTTGACTGAGAAAGTCCAACTAGGGCAGAGCCTATTTTCAGTGGTGGCTCAAGGAGAAACACTCCAGATGCATGTCTTTGGATTATGGGAGGAAACAAGAGCATCCGGTGGAAACCCATAAGAATGCAGGGAGGACATGTATACTCCACACAGAAGGCACCCCAGCAGAGAATCGAATTGGAAAACCTCTTGCTGTGAGGTGACAATGTTAACTGCTGCACCACTGTGCTGTATGTTATATTCAGCCCTCATCACTCCTATAACTCAGTACGATTCTCCCTTTTGAATGTACCTCACCAGACAACTGTAACAAATGAAGAGACTACAGAGGTTTCTCAACAAGAAATTACTGGGTACACAAAACAAGTCTTATGTGGAAAAAACTGAAAGCCCTGTCACTGTATTCTGTCTCCTACAAGTTGGTAAGGGATGACCTGTTCCTGGCTTACAGGGAAGTCTCTGACCCGGCTCAGATGGAAATGTTACACATTCATAAATCAAACTGCACAACGGTCACTTGATCTTAAACTAGTCTCTGACATAAACAGGTCATGCTGGAGAGATAGGTACATCTTCTAGAGACTACTACTTCTCTAGAACAACTTTCCAATTCACATGAAACAGAGCCCCTCCCTGACCCCCTTCAAATGCAACCAAGATCAAGGGATGGGTGACCACATATTCACTCCTGGTGTGGTGCCCATGTCCCTGCTGGACAGAGGAAGTTGGTATTAACTACCATAGACCCTTACCTCTACAAACCTCACTCACCTAATGACTGATAAATGGGGCAACTCAGGATAAATATGGATAAGCTTGTAAGGGCTGTAGGGCTGTTAGATTAGTAAGCTTGCATGAACCTATGAACCTATGAAATTTTGTTTTGCATGTCTTTGCCTGGCTTTGACCACAAATCTGACGTTCAAAAACTCTGTTGGCTTACAAGTCCAAGAGTGCTGTTCCAGATATGCACTGTCTCTTTGTTACTGCACTACTTAAGAGCAAAATCATGCTCTTTAAGAATTGCAGTCCATTAACATTGCATTGGGTGCCTTTCTAGACACAATGTACTAAATAGTAACAGCAATGCTACCTCTAGCTGGACCAAAAATAATGGCAATGTTACCCCCATCTTTCCAGTTGTAATGGCAATGTTACCCGTGGCTGGACCGACATTAATGGCAATGTTATCCCTAGCTGGACCATCAATCTTACCCCTAGCTGGATCAACAGTAATGACAATGTTACCCTTATCTAGACCAACAGTAACAGCAATGTTACCCCTACCTGGACCAACAGTAATGGCAATGTTACCCCCAGCTGGACCATCAGTAATGATAATGTTATCCTTAGCCGGACAATCAGTGTTACCCCTAGTAATGACAATTCATTAATGACAATGTTACCCCTACCTGGACCAACAGTAATGGCAATGCAGTAATGGCAATGTTACCCCTAACTGGGCCAACAGTAATGGCAATGTTATCCCTACCTGGACCATCAATGTTACCCTTACCCTTACCTGGACCACCAGTAATGGCAATGTTACCCCTAGCTGGACCAATAGTAATGACAATGTTTACCTCTAGCTGGATTCACATTAATGGCAATGTTACCCCTAGCTGGACCATCAATGTTACCCGTAGCTGGACCAACAGTAATGGTAATGTTACCCCTAGCTGGACCATCAGTGTTACCTGTAGCTGGACCAACAGTAATGGCAATGTTACCCCTAGCTGGACCAACAGTAATGGCAATGTTACTCCTAGCTGGACCATCAATGTTACCCCTAGCTGGACCAACAGTAACAGCAATGTTATCCCTAGCTGGACCAACAGTAATGGCAATGTTACTCCTAGCTGGACCAACAGTAACAGCAATGTTACTCCTAGCTGGACCATCAGTGTTACCCCTAGCTGGACCAACAGTAATGGCAATGTTACCCCTAGCTGGACCAACAGTAATGGCAATGTTACCCCTAGCTGGACCATCAACGTTACCTATAGCTGGACCAACAGTAATAGGTTCATAGGTGTGTACTAGGCTAATGGCCCTGGAGATTTTACAAGCCTAGCCCATAGGATTACCCTGGCATTGTGCCACCCAATCTTAGTTTCCAGTGTCTCTGTTGAGTAGAGCCACTAGAGTGATCCCCAGGGTGAATTTTCTATTTCCCATCCACTCATCAAGATTTCTCTTGAAGAGGGCCAGTGAGGTGCTCTGTTTGACATATATAGAAAGTCTATTCCGTAGCATGGGCAGTCTCTGGGTAATGACCCTGTCCCTCCAGCACATTCTGTTGATTGTGGTAATGAGGTTGAGGTCTCTGGAGCGTGTGGTCTGAAGGGATTGGGATTTCTTTAGATGGAGCATTTCTAACAGAGCTGGGTCAGACATGGGTTTGTAAGTCAAGCAAAGATCGCCTCTAAGTAGGTGATATGAGACAGAGAATAGTTGGAGTTTTTTTAGTCTGTCCATATAGGACAAGTGTTAAAGGCCTAGGATCCTCTTTGTGAGGTACTTTTGTGGCCTCTCCAGTTGTTGCAGGTGTCTAATTTGATACTAATGGGGCATTGTTCTTGATAACTAGCCTAATGAGGGAAGAGTAGAGCGAGACAATGACGTCTTTCTTCCTGGATTCAAAACCCTTAGTAATGAGATGTGCCACATAGAAGGACTTTCTGACCACAGTGGCAGTATGGCGGTCAAAAGAGAGGTTGCTGTCAACCTATGTTCACAGATCTCTTATAAAGCCTTCTGTGCTCAGTGGACTACCATTGATGTGGTAGTTCATGAGAACTAGGTTTTTCCCAAGGGGGATGGCAACACTTTTTTTGGCTTTGAGCTTAAGCCATGGTTCTGACACCAGTTGTTGGTCACCATGAGGCCTTTCTGTAGGATGTCAACATCACTTGGGGAGTTAATAATGGATCCCAACTTGCAATCCTCTGTGAACTTTGTCAGCCAGAGTCCCTTTGTGTTGGACTGGACGTCTGAGAAGTAGATACCAAACAGAAGAGGACCCAGGACTGATCCCTGTGGGACTCCACTCTTGACTGGTTGGCAGTCTGACTTGAAGTCAGCTACTTTCACACTGTGGGTTCTATCTGTGAGCCAGTTTGCAACCCACCTAGTGATATAGGGGTTGATGCCTAGCTTAGTGAGTTTTTCTATGATTCCTGAGTGGAGAATGGTATCAAAGGTCTTGGCCAGATCAAGGTAGGCTGTATGAACCACCTTGCCTTCATCCACAGCTCTGGTGATTGACTCAATAAAGTCGACCAAGTTGAGCAGGCATGAATAATGCTTCACAAAACCAAACTGTGTGGCATCCAGAGTTTGGAGATTCCCTATATCCTTGTTTGTTAGGTCCATGACTATGAGTTCCATAGCTTTGCATATCAGACTTGTCAGGCTAATTGGGCGATAGTTCCCAGGGTCTGTAGTCGCTCCTCCTTTGTGGAGAGGTATGACTATAGCAGTGCGTCATTCAGTAGGGACAAAGCCTGAGGTAAGGCTGTGATTAAACAGGGCACACAGGTGAGGTGCCAGTTCACTCTATAGTTCTTGTAGAAAACAGCCTGGGATATTGTTAGGTCTCATAGAAGCTGTATTCTTGGCCTTGGACAGTGCTGTTTTAACCTGTGCAGCAGTAATACTGGGTGCTTGGCAATCTACTGGTATTGTGATTGGTCCTTTGGGAGGGAAGAGAGGGGTAAAGTTGGCACTGAATCTCTTGGCCAGTATATTGGCAATATCTGTTGGCTCGGTACAGGAGGTACTATTGTGCAGTAGCTCAGAGCAAATCTGGGTATTGCTGTGAAGGTTCTTTACATAACTAGAGAAGGCCTTGTTTGTCTTTACTATCTGCTGCAATTCTTTTTTCATAGCTAGCTTTAAAGGATTTCATGAGGGATCTCAACTTTTTGTTGAGGCTGATAAGGGAGTTTTTCCAGTCTTGGGACTTCACTTTATTCCACATAGGTTCATAGGATGGTATTCGGTTATCGGCCCTAGGGCCTATACAAGCCTAGCCATAACAATTCCCTGGCTATTTCTTCCCACAATATTTACTTCCCTGGACCCCTGTCTAGCAGGGTGACTGATGTGAGCTCTGGGATGAATTTCCTATCTCCCATCCAATTGTCAAGGTTCCTTTTGGAGAGGGCCAAAGAGGCACTTTGCTTGACATGTATGGGCAGTCTATTTCAGAGTCTGGGGAGTCTCTGGGTCAGGAACCTCTCCCTCCAGCATGTTTTGTTCATTGTGATGACAAGGTTTAGATCCCTGGAGCGTGTTGAGGGATTGGGATTTCTTTAAGTGTAGCATGTCCAACAGCCCTGGGTTTGACATGGCCTTGTATATTAAGCAGAAATTGCCTCCAAGTAGACAATATGCGACAGAGTATAGCTGGAGTTTTTTTAGATGGTCAGCATAGGGCATCTGCTTTAGGCCTGTGATTCTTTTAGTGAGGTATTTCTGTGGCCTTTCCAGCTCTTGCAGATGTCTTGAGAGGTACATACCAAATGGGGCTTGTATTCTATAATGGGTCTAATGAGGGATGAGTACAGTGGGACAATGACCTCCTTTTTTCTGGATGAAAAGCCCTTAGTGATGAGGTGTGCCACATAAAAGGATTTCCTGACAGTTGTGGCAATGTGGTTATTGAAGGTGAGACCACTGTCCACCTGTGTCCCTAAGTCTCTTATTACACTTTCAATGTTTAATGTACTGCCACCTATGTGGGAATTCATGGGTACATGTTTTTTTCCCAAAGGGGATAACTATACATTTCTTGGCATTGAGCTTGAGCACATGGCTCTGGCACCAAGCATCTGTTTCTGCAAGGCCCTTTTGTAGAATATCCACATAATTTGGGGATTCAATAATGGCTCCCAGTTTGCAGTCATCTGTGAACTGTGTTAGCCAGAGTCCCTTAGTGTTGGCCTGTACTTCAGAGAAGTAGATGACAAACAAGAGCACTCCCAGGACAGAACCCTGAGGTACTCCACTTGTCACTTGCCTGGAGCTGGATTTGGAGTTGGCTACTTTTACAGTGCGGGTTTTGTCAGTAAGCCAGTTGGCAATCCATCGAGTGACGTAGGGATTAATGCCCAGCTTAGTACGTTTATCTATGATTCCAGAGTGGGGGATGGTGTTGAAGGCCTAGGCGAGGAC
The DNA here is from genome assembly GCF_019279795.1 of Protopterus annectens. Classification (NCBI taxonomy): domain Eukaryota; kingdom Metazoa; phylum Chordata; order Ceratodontiformes; family Protopteridae; genus Protopterus; species Protopterus annectens. The sequence goes on from NC_056734.1 coordinate 453,589,830, forward strand.
CAGATAGGCTGTGTGGACTGCCTTACCCTTGTCTATGGCTCTGTTGACTGATTCAAATAAGTCAGTCAGGTTCAGGAGACAAGATCGGCCCTTCACAAACCCAAACTGGGTGGGGTCCAGTGTTTGAAGGTTGCCAGTGGGTTTACCTTTGAAACACTGAAATGCAACTTGTCGATAGACAGTTGCACAGAAGTACATTTTCAAGTTCACAGTAAGCTGAAAAAAATGCATCGAATGTGCAATGAGTGAATGCACATTGACATTCGCTCATTGCAGATTCGGCATTGTGGGAGTGAAGTGCACTATAGTGGGGATCGGGAAATGGATCCCTTCCCCATTGGAGTGCAACCTCAGAGTTAGAATATTAAAGTAGGGGGTGGGGTTGCAGGGGGACTTCCCCCCCCTGCATTATAGTGTGTGTTCAACATCTGAGTTCAAAACTCAGCAAATCTACTCTTCGATTTGCTGAGTTTCAAAATTCAGAGACGTTTGACAGTCCAGATTCAGCTTTACGGTTCGCCCAACTGGCTTTTCGTAAACCGACTTTCAGTGTTTCAAAGGTAAACCTGACAATGCCTTTGTTTATAAGTTCCCTGATAATTAGTTCCATGGCTTTGCAGATCAGGCTCATCAGACTGATGGGACGGTAGTTTCCAGGATCCAAGGTGGATCCCCCCTTGTGGAGTGGGATAACTGTAGCTGTGCCCCACTCAGTGGGCACAAAGCCTGAGGTGAGGCTATGATTAAACATGACACTCAGGCGAGGTGTCAATTCATTTTATAGTTCAGGTAGTACACAGCCTGGGATGTCACCTGGTCCCATGGATGCTGTATTCTTAGCTTTGGAGAGTGCATTTTTACCTGTGTGGCCATTATTACTGGAATTTGGCAATCTTTCGGTATTGAGATGGGCCCTTTAGGGGATGAGGGGGGGTGAAGTTGGCACTGAATCCATCTGCCAGAATATTGGCAATATCCTTGGAATTAATATATTTAATGCCATTCTGTTGTAGCGCAGAGCAGACCTGAGCATTGCCATTTAGATTCTTGACATAGCTACAGAATGCCTTGTGGTTGTCTTTGGAATCTTTGGCAATTTTATTTTCATAACTACCTTTGGAGGATTTAATGAGGGATCTCAGCTTCTTACTGAAGCTGGTAAGGGAGTTTTTTGCATTCCGGGATATTCCTCTTTTCTGCAACAGTTTCTTCCTTCTGTTGCAAAGTTTGTTTATGGCAGGGGACCACCAGACTGGCTTCCTTTTTTTGGAGGAGAGTGTCTTGGTTCTATTTGGGATGGCACAATTCATGCATGAGTGGATGTGCTCGTACAGTGCCTTAGTGTAGGATTCAGCAGTCGAATTTTCAGTTCCCTTCTGCATGGGTGTCATGAAGTTCGTCACTTCTGACTTGAGTAGCATGAAGTTGGCTTTGGAGAAGTTTTTTTATGGAGGTTTCCTTACTGGGGTGGTGGGGGTGGGATGTGATTGTCAAGGGTGATTAGCTTATGGGGAGACCTGACCAATGAGGGGGTGACCATAGGTGTGCAGCATCGATTTCCCATGCTGGTAATGATGAATTCTAGGCTATTGGAGCCCCTGGAGGGACTATGGATTAGTTGATCCAGGGCATTGGAATTTATGAATTCCAAGAACCCTTGGGCAAATGTGTTGGTAAATTAGTAGTTTTCCCAGTTAATGGCAGGGTAGTTGAAATCACACAGTATTAGGGTGTTTGGCTGTATCTTAATATTTTCCAGTATGTTTAGAAATGTGTAGTGAGAATCTTGGTGCATGGTGGGTGATCTGTAGCAAGCTACAATTTGGATTGCAGTCTTACCTAGTGTTAGTTACACCTGGAGAATTTCAGACGCATTGTGTTGGGCAACTAGCCTGGTGGCGTGAATATCTTTGGTGAATATGGACAGTCCTCCACCTTTAGTGTTTCTGTCCTGGTTTGGTGGCCGAAAAGTGTGGAAAGAGTTGTAACCTGGTATTGCAGGGGTGCTCTCTGGAGCCTTGAACCAGGTCTCAGTTACTGCACAGATATTGATGTTCTCCATTTTTAGGAGTGCCTCAAGAGAGAGTGCATTTTAAGGTTTAGACTTCTAGCATTGAGTAGCATTACCTTCAGATTTTGCATGCCTGTACCTGTTATGGTGGTGGTTTTGTCCTTTGAACTTCACCTAAAAAAGGCACTATAGGGGTGGCAAGAGCCCTAGCTAGTAACCTGAATCCCAGGGGTGACAGGTGCAGACCATCTCTGACAAAGTATGGTGGTCTGTCAATCATGTTGGCCCAGGCAGAGAGACTGAATCCCCTTTGAATGACACCAGAAGCTTAGCCAACTGTTGAAGTAAATCAGTTTCCTCCTTCTGTTGTAGAGTTTGTTTATGGCAGGGGACCACCATATTGGCTTCCTTTTTTTTGGAGGAGGGCTTCTTTGTTCTATTGGATATGGTGAGATCCATGCATTTGTGTACGTGTTCATACAGTGGATTGGTGTATGATTCAGTGGCCATGCAACTATTCTCCATTTGCATGGGTGCCGTGAAGTTAGCCACCTCTGTTCTTAGGAGCCCAAAGTTAGCTTTGGAGAAGTTTTTCATGGTGGTTACCTTTGTGGGGCAGGAGGGATGTGGATTTCCAAGGTGATTAGTTTGTGGTTGGATCTAACCAGGGAGGAGTTGACTATTGGTGTAGAGCAATGGTCGCCCATGTTAGTGATGACCAGTTCAAGGATGTTGCTACCTCTAGTGGGGTTAAGAACGAGCTGGTCCAGGGCATTGGAATTAATGAATTCCAGGAAATGTTGGGCAAATGTATTGGTACATGAGTAGTTTTCCCAGTTAATATAGGAGTAGTTGAAGTCACCCACTATGAGTGTGTTAGGTTGGACCCTAATATTCTCCAAGGTGCTTAGGAACGTGGAGTGAGTATCTTGGGACATGGTCGGGGACAAATACGACCTAAATCGCTGTCTTACCCAATGTTAGCTGCACCTGAAGTATCTCTGATGCATTATGTTGGGCTACCAGTCTGGAGGTGTGTGCATCCTTTATGAATATGGAAACACCACCACCTTTGGAGCTTTGGTCCAAGTTCTGGGGCCGAAAGGTGTGGAATGAGTTATAGCCTGGTAGTGCAGGGGTGCTTTCTGCTGCCTTGAACCAGGTCTCTGTTACAGCACAAATGTCGATGTTCTCTATTTTAAGGGGTGCTTCGAGTGAGTGCATTTTGAGATTTAGACTTCTAGCATTGAGCAGCATGACCCTCAGATTGCATTTGTTTGTAGCTGTTATGGTGTTAATTTGGTCTTTGGAACACCACCTAAAAAAGGCACTATAGGGGTGGCAAGAGCTTTAGCCAGTATCTGGAAGCCCAGGGATGACAGATGCAGGCCATCTCTGGCAAAGCATCGAGGTCATTCAATCATGTCATCTCAGGCAGACAGATACTGGATCCCCTTACAATGACACCAGAAACTTAGCAAATTATTGAAATCAATCATTTTCTGCTTGTACTGTGATATCATTCTGGGTGATGGTAGGATGCTGCTCAGGGCTAGGGTCGTACCTGCCTGGGCTACATAATCTGAGAGCTCTTCCATGTCTCTTTTCATGTAGTCCAGGGAGGTACCTCTCAGGTCATTCACACCCACATGCACAATGACAGAGTCATATTTGTACCTGTTGTTGAGGGACCTGAGTGCATGTGTTATATGGCGGATCCTGGTACCTGACAGGCAGCTGACTTTTATTTTCCCCTTATTCAACCTAGTGAGTGGGACATCAGTGTACCTCACTGTTGAATCACCTATGACTAGTGTGCTGGGCATGCTATTTTGCCTTAAGGGGTTTGGTTGAGTAGCACACTGTTTAGGAGAGTTATGTGTCTCGTTAGTTTTGTGTTGTGGTGGTTGAGTCCATTTCTGCCTTGGAGGTCTCTGCTGTTTGGGTAGATTTTTATTGAAAGCCTCCGTGAAGGTGGGTGTGTGGTTGTGTTTTTGTGTGAAGGCAGTACTGATGTGTGTTCTAGAGGGCTATGTGTTCCATGTGGTGTGGTGCAAGTGTTGACCTTCTCCTCTTGACCAGCTATTCCGGTCTTGTCTGGAGAGTGTGTGGCTTTCAGTTTGGATATGTAGGTGCATCTCTTGCAAGTCTGAGTGTTGGGAGGTAAGAAGAGAGGGTTGTCGGTATACATGAGGCAGTTGCTACATTGCCTCAGGATGCCCAAGTTCACAAGGTTAAGAGGAGAAAGCACAGGGAACTGACCTTTAGCTAGACCCATCAATGTTACCCCTAGCCAGACACATCCTACCACTCTTTCTTTTAGCCATAAAGACACTACCAGGCACCACATTAGGGTTATAGAGCCTTACTCTTCAACACTGACCCTGGAACTTCCTGAATCAGGGTTGCTGTCCATCTCAGGTTGATGACAAAAAGTTCTGTATGAGTTATAATACAATGTTCTTAGACTCCAGTGGTAAAATGCTAGATGGTAGGTGGCAGTATGACACATATGATGTACTTTAAGTGCCAGTTTTCTAGTAGAAATGTACCATACCATATCTCAATCACTGTGTGATTTCAGTACAGGAGTCAATTCAACACTAGTGACAAAAAATATTTAATTCAGTCATAATGAAAATGCTGACCAAGGAGATTGGTTTGTAACTGTACTCAGATGTATCCCTTTGTCTATCTGAATACTATTTATTAACTGTTTTTCTTTTAGTGGTTTAATATAAGAATTCATAACATACCTGGAGAGTTGAAACACATATAACCAACACAAAGTCTTGGTACTATGGACAAAATTCTTAATTTCCATTATATATGTATATACTGGACATCGGTTTGAATACATCCACTCATTATCAGGGTGAGTATAAAAGAACAGCAAAAGCGATTCATAATGTAAAAAAGAAATTTATTAAATACTTCCATGGCAATTTAGTCACAGTAGTGCAATATTGCTTCATCTTTATCATGATTCAAAGTGCGATAATTAAGACATTTGTAGTCCAAGAATCATTATCTATTTGACATTATTTCTAACAATATTCAAAAATGGATTTTTGAATAACTTACATCAAAATAAATATTTATATAAACATATAATTTACATTCAATAATCTAAACAATAGTCGAGTAACTAATATATAAAATCACTGTAGCTTTCTGCTACCTTCTTGTCCAGCCTCATCTTCACCTTGGTACTAGCATTGCTCTTCAGCTGACCTGCAGAAACCATGCAGCAACCAGCAGCCAACATTTTCCCCACTCAGGAAGCCAGGCAGCTTCCTAGCAAGCTGTCCTTCACTCTGGTACCAGCCCAGAGCATGAAGAATGTATTTTATTCAAAGGCAGAAAGCAAATATCTGTGCTTGCTGGAGTTCTGAATCATCTTCAGTAGTCCAATAAATAGCTAAATGCCCCATTATCTTTGGTTAGGAACTTCCACTCTATTCTCCTTTAAAACAATTATTAACAAGTGCTCTGTTCAATCAAGTACATACATGAAACATACATTTGTAATTAAGGCTTGAAATATCTATTTACATAACTAAATGTATAAGTTCTCCAGTAACTTTTAAATAAAGTGCACAGTGTTAGTTACAATGACAAGCTGAGCCGAAGCAACTTCAGTAGGTGATTTCTTTCATAAGGACAAAGATGCTTTGACCTTCTATCCAGAAATGCATGACCTGATTTTGATAATGTAACAGAATGTAAGAATTTACATTAAACTTTAATATCCAGCTCTATGTGTTACAAATGTGCAGCTTCACAATGAGTGTAAAACAATGATGAAGTATATTGAGTGTTACAAATTTTCAAGGCACATAAATTAATGTTTAATATTACTTTTGCAACATTACAGTCTCTACTGTAATCTCCCAAACTTCTTGGCATACATATATATGCATGTTGCAGAATTAATCAACATACTGTTAATGTTTGCATTTTTAACCAAAAAACTTTATATAAAAGGGAAATGCAGGAAAAGTTTCCACAAGCCACTGCATAGTTAAGCAGTGATTTGAATACTAAATCAGTTAGGGTATATAAATTACTTGTGTTTCAGAAGCACAGTAAACATTTTTATTTTTTTTTTTTTGTATAACTAGTTCTCGACATCTTTATTAATGCATTTTAACTGGATCTGTCTAGCCAATCAGCCTATGAGGAAGTGTGTTTTGTCCAACTTTTATAAAAATACATTGCCTAAAATTCTAGTATTCATAATAAAACAATATTGCTAAAATAATAATAAAAATGTTAGTTGTTTCTTTTTCTTCTGACAAATAGTAAAACTGGTACTTTTGTTTGGAAATGCTTGATCATTAGGACTGTTTTACATCATTGCCAAAGCTTGGATATTTACACTATACAAAACTGAGACCAGAAGGGTCTAAATGGAGAGAACCTGAGAATTTGCCTTAATGTGCTATAATCAGCTACTGGCAAATCCATCTGGTATATCAGCTTTAAGAACAGGCTTCAGATCTCTTCAGCAGGGAGGCAAAGACCAGCTTTTCCACTGACTCAATTTTGTCACAGAATACAAAAAAAGAGTATTGCTCTCAAATAAATAAATAAATATTTACATCATTTTTATGTAAACAATAATGATTCCCATGTTATAATCTTTTCAATATCCAACCCAAAAACGAATTATGTCAGAGTTCTAATCTGGCACTGTTGGAAATTATTTCTGAGTCCCTTTGATATTAGAATGTCTTCCTACACTGGATCCATCTTTGTTCGCTTACTTCTGTGAACAGAGACTCCAGCTATTGTTAAAAATGTTCCTTCAGCCCAAAGAACAATTCTTAATGTTAACTTCTCATCCAGATTTTGCTTTTCCAGATAGTAATATATAATCACATATGGACTGGTTGTTTCATTCATGTCTCTGAATCAGAGTGATGCAGGCTCTAGGAAATGCTTCACTCTTCCCAGTACACATGGAGATAATCCTTTACAAAATCAGGTTACTAACTTCATGTATATTTAAGTCCAAAAAGAGTTCATGTACGTTGGTGTAATGAAATGCTGAAAATGTTATTTTCTTCATCAACAAATGCAGGATTTTTATATGCAGGTACTACTTCATCATCTTCATCAGCATCATCCTCATCAAGCAGAAATACTAATTTTAACTTATCTGGACAGAAGATGTGCATTGCAATTACAGTAAATGCAATGATGAAACAGAGAATGCCTACAGAAGGGGGAAAAAGAAATCACTTAAGATGCAAGAAATGTGCTTGAAAATAAGCCAGTATTTATGTAGAAATTCAGAATCTGCCAACAGATAAAATTCACTTGGCTCACATAACTTTCACAGTTTGCTACCTTATGAATATGGTAAAACTTATGCTTCACTAACAAATAACACATATACACACACACACACACACACACACACACACACACACACACACACACACACACACACACACACACACACACACACGTACATCTACTTTACTGCCAACTTTTTCATCAGCAACAAACATTATATCTAGAAACACGTATGCTTGCCCATTAAGACAGTATTATTTAAGTTAATTTTAAAATCAGATTGTTTGAGGGGACTTTTGCCTACCTGTTGCCAATGTCAACCAGAATGATCCTCCAAATCTTGTTTCCAGTATTGCATCGGCGAAGTGGATTTCACACATCGGACTCAGTCGCACAGTTGCAAATGAAATAAGTGAAAAGATCATGAAGGCTCCAGTTATAATCATCATATAACCTCCATAAACTGAAACAGGCAGGCAGAAGAGAATGTTTGAAATGATCCAAGTACAAAATGCCACCCTGGAATAAAGCACAATATGACAAGTTAGAATAATAAAGCACAATATGACATGTTAGAATAATAAAGCACAATATGACATCGTTAGAAGTTTCCACTTTCTTTATTCTGCTGCATGACACTACTGATGCGTTTTGCTGTAACTTTTCATTTCCTGCTTAACTGTTGATCTTATCTCACAAATTATTCACTATTTGAAATTTCTGTAACTAATATATTCTTGCATTCTCTCTACTAGTTTAACACATGCAGCAAACATATATCATTAAAATGAAAAAAAAAATCCCCAAATTAAAAGTATCCATGAAACACAACTTCCCATTAGAAACTGAATTTGCCTCAAGACATTGACTGATTGACCCTTCCATTTCATCCAGACAGCCATATGTGCTAGGTTTATAAACCAAGCAGGATTAATGAATAGATGCTTTTCTAAAACTTTCAAACTTATCAGTCAGTGAATGCCTGGGAAAACTGCACCTTATCTACTACATACAGTTGGAGGTCATTTGGGTCCAAGACATGTATCTCAGGTGTACATCAAAACTGCACCTTATCTCCTACATACAGTTGGAGGTAATTTGGGTTCAAGACATGTATCTCAGGTGTACATTAATACTGCACCTTATCTCCTACATACAGTTGGAGGTCATTTGGGTCCAAGACATGTATCTCAGGTGTACATTACAACACCAACATGCAGAGGGACAGCAAAAAATGCTGTACAAGGAATACAAAGCACTCTTGACAGAAAAGTGTAATTTTATAAACAATGGTGCAAAGGTAGGTCATACTTGAAAAGAGTTCTTGGACTAATGTGTTTACCTTGTTAACAAACGTATAAATAATATAAATATGTCATCACTGGTCCTGGTTGCCCCACAGTGAACTGACTTGTAGACTAACTAGTGAAAGAATACGTGTTTGCTTAATGAAGACAGATAATTTAAGGGTATATCCCAAGGCAATAAAGGTAATTGGTTTAGCCAAGTATATAACTTGTAAGGCAGGGTGTCCAAATTAGTCTATAGCTACCACACTGGCACAGAAGTTTCATGTTTCAAATCTATAAATGATATTAAAAGGTGCACTTGTGTCACTAAATAAGATGGATGCACTCAGAATTATGTGCCCCTGCAATATTTCTAGTTAACAAATGTAAGAATTTCAGAAACTGTGCTATATCATTAATTCTGCATCAGGGATATATGCTATAAAGGAAGGTTTTAATAGAAGGTGCAAGAAATAGAACATCAAGTTGATCTATATAATCAGAAGGTTTATGTAATCTCTGGGTAGGCGGACAATAATTTGGGAATTGTTCCACAGTTCAAAAATCTTTGGCTACAACCCTGGTGAAGGCAAGCTAAAAACCCCATAGAACATCACTTTACCTTAGTCATTTGAGTAGCTACAACTTCTGTTACCACTCATATTCGTGATTTCTGATGCTACCTTGTAAGAACCAGCCACAGTTTATAAACCGTACTGAACAAAGAAATACTTCATAAAGGAACTAATAGGTTGTATCAGTACTTGCCCTTATCAGACAACATAAGGATACTGTATGGCTTAAAGCTGCTCTTGTCTCCGCAAGCAGAAACACTAATCTTCTACAGAACTATCATCAGTTTATATAACAGGACTAAAAGTTATGACACTGACAGAGAAAGAGAGAGAGAGAGACAGAGGCAGAAACGATACTGGCGAAGAGGAGCCTTGCTAGTCATATGAAATGGTTTTAGTGATGAGTGAATAGCATGTTGCTAGTTGGGAGAAGGTGATGTGAAGATAATAACGTTCATTATTTCTCTTCTAAATGTAGCTCCAGCTTTGCCATTTGCAAATTTGGATCATCTTTAACTAGGTCTCATTGAGTTAAAGTAAACCCTGCATGTGCAATGTAAGTCAATATAAACATTTTTAGAGTGCCACAAATACATTTATTTTGATTTTGTGTTGGGCTACTCATTACATTCTGGAAAGCTTTACATTGTTAAATATTGTGAAATGCTGTTGTTTCAGTTCATGGAAAATACAACATTCACTATAAATGGTGGAATGTTCTCTGTAAAGATAGCTAAAAAATGCATCAGGTGACTAGGGCTGTAATTACCTAGACTATCTGTGGGAGATAAGATGGAGTGCAGCTGGAACTTTCAGAATCCCCCTCCCCCAACACAGTCTTTAATCAAGTTTCATTACTTACCACATTGTTATAGATGCATACTGTCCAGAGATTCTGTACTGAACCAAAAGAGAGCAGGGGCTGCCATAGGTAAACTTCTCTGCGATATAGAGGATGGGGTTTGGAAGGCCTCTCACTAGGGCGTTGTAAAAGGTATCATCATAGTTTCTTCCCATTTGCCACGTAAACCTCTCATTGTAATTAATAGTTTCATTAAGTTGATTGACAGGCATACCTTCAAAACAAATAATGGTGTATTCATATTATTATTATTATTATTGTTGTTGTTGTTGTAGTTGCATAAAAAGAGTCTTTAACATGTCTCTTTCTAGTTGCTAGTACCTTTAATAAATGAATTGTCAACAAGCATAACACCAGCATCTTTATGTCTGATGACCTCCCCAACACCAGTCTCAACACTCTTTTAGAGAACATCTTTTTCATAACTCAGACCATTATCTGTCTAGTACAAATGTAGGTTTATAACACCTCACATAAAAACGAACATGTTCCTTGTTTGTATTCCTGAATTGGAAGCTGTCCACCAAATACCCTTATTCCTTCTTTAAGAACTTCCTTCTTTCCTTATTAAGGTGCAATACATGTCCACAGAAATACAAATGAAAAATGAATATGACTTCAGAAATTCCACCCTTGCACCATCCTCACTAACAAGCTGAATAAACACAACCACCAATAAAAGGTGGGGTGGAGTGTGGTTAAACATATTAATGAGATGCAGGGGTAGAAAACTGTTCTACAGTTACCAGGTTGTGGGGGTGGAGGTATGGATAAATACAAGAATGAGATACAGCAGCGGAAAATAGTTACCAGGCTATATGCCAAGTGTTCAGTGTTTTTAAAGTGCTTTATTTCCTTGGCACAACAGTACATTCTCAAACTCCCTGATCTGTAATCAATCAACAAATATTTATTATTATTATTAGTAGTAGCAGTATTCAATGTATATATATATATATATATATATATATATATATATATATATATATATATATATATATATATATATATATATATATATATATATATATATATATATATATATATATATATATATATGTGTGTGTGTGTGTGTGTTTGTGTGTTACTGGTAGCACTAGAATTATTGTTCCTCTCCATTTTTCTTTTGGGTTTCCCAGCCCTCCCGCCAGTTCAGAAATTACAGCACCGATGGATTTTTCTAACTATAGTCCCAGCAGTCACTCATTGCTGTTCTAAAGCCTTGCACCACCTCACGTTTAATCTCATTCCTACAAAAGTGTAATGCAATATATTTTATAATGTGTTCTATCATCTGTGCATAACACACAGCAAAACTATGACATTCATGTGAGTATGTATAAGCACCTTGTAAACTTGCCAAGAATAAATCCTCACCTATTAAGGTCACATTGATTCCACTTAGTCCCACATGGAGTCCAATTTTTGCATTAACCTTTTCAGTGGTGAACGATTTGTAGGTTGTATTTGCATTGGTGGAGCCAATTTCCCAATCACTTGTAAAATTGACAACTGAAAAAAATAAATAGAATGCAAGACATTAGAGGTCTTCTTTTAAACTAAATGTTATGTACTAATCAAGGCAGAAGCATGTAGGTCCCTTTAAAAAATAATAAAAAAAAAAAACATTGCGGCATGTTACATATTACATACATTTTCTAAACTATCAAGAAGTGTCTAATAACTAACTGTTCTCATTGTTTACTGTACATTGCATGCAGCTATGCAGATAATAGAATAAACTGTTTATCACTTCACTTTGAGTGTCAATGGTTTGTCTGTATTGTATGTGTAGTGATGAGATGGAAAGTTAACCAGAAACTATGAGTTTGAGAATCAGGCTGAGAAGGTCTGCTGAGTGCAGCGATGCATCTATAATGCTTCAGGCTCTTTAGTTTCTTAGTTCCTCACTCAAATTATAAGGCTACACTCTGTCTCTCTTCATATGTGCTTCACAAAACAAATACTTTATTCAGCATTTTTGTGTTGTTGAGAAGCAAGCAAGCAAGCAGTATTAAGTAAAGCAGCTCTTCAGATAACGTTAAAACTATCAAACCACAAAGGCACAAACTTGGTTTACTTTTTCGGCTATGGGCTGTGCTTCTTCAAGTTTTGTTCTGTGACTTTCTGGATTCAGACCATTTATAGAGTAGCTCTTCTGTTTCGTTTTCATTCATTCTCTCTTTTGTGTAATTTGAAATTTTGTGTCACTGTATTGTTTATTCCAGATGTAATGCCTTTCATGTGCCATCATGCATACCCCGGAAATCAAGCAAGAGAAACTTAGGCAAGCAAAAATCAAATCATATATGGCAACTATTGACATAAGCTGCATCCCAAAGCAGTTTGCAGTTCTGGAAACTGAACATTATTTAGCTACCACAGAGTACTGAAAGTGACTGCGTAGCAAAATACATGAAGGAAGAATAATTGTTAATGAGTAGCATGATACCAGGCACTTAAAGGGCATTTTGTGCAGTTCTGTGGCACAGAACAGTTACGTGACAATGGACTAGCTATACTGCACAAGGTGCTTGCATTATATAGAGAAATTAATCAATGGGAATAAAGCTGCATAAATGAAAAGGTTGCAAGGTAGGCAGGTTAATGACAAATTAAATGGTTAAGGTGTAACTTCTGAATGAGAAGGCGATAAAGTGGTTATTAGGCTATATGTTATAGCCTGGCAAATGGCTATAAGTTGAGGAAATTGCAATGAATTTTCTGGTGGCAGAACTAACAGTGTGGTTAAGTGATGTGTGCCCAGCAAGGTGGATGGAAAAGCACACTGCACAAGTAGTACTAGAACCCAGCACTTAGCAATGCCATGTAAAAAATCTGTGCTACACCAGCCTGCCTTAAAACAAAAAGTAATGGGACACTTAATCATGTACAGAGTATTCAAGAAGGGATCCAGTTTCCAAAATGTAATTCCCCTCCCCTACCCCCTTAACATGCTACTTTTGTGGTCTTTCTTTATGTGAAGTGTAGTTTATTAGGAGCATTGTTAGAACTAGATTGACAATGCATTGCTTGTTGAGAAATTAATTCAAACTGCTGTGCAGTTTAGCCAGCCACTGCTTATGGATAGTAAATAGCCTGGCCAAACAATGTGCGATAAACTTTGTTTAATCGCTAATATGGTTATTGTTTATGCAGCTAATGATCATTTCACTACCATACACACATCTTTTTTTGTGTGGAGTTTGTTAAAAATTAATTCAAAAATAAGTTAGAAAGAGACACTATCTATTAAATTCAGAACTGTTTTTAGAATCATCCTCTAAAATGAGTTGAGTGAGCAAATGCATCTGCTGCCTGACTTGCACTCTTTGTGTGAGCCTTTCTAACATTTGTAATTTTTATTACCATTGCAGATATGTCTAAAATGGCCAGAGCTTGGTCTATATTAAGTTTGATGTCCAGTCCATTTCCTGCAAATCAGTCTGTGTGATCTCTGTTTTTAGTCAGTGTGTATGACCTATGCCAAGAAGTAGCTATGAAATTCTGATAGCCAGTGAATTTACTAATTAACCATACTAACTTGTATTTCTTTATACTTCTGCATTATTTCTCTCTATATAAGTAATCACATACAGCAAACTTTTTTCTTAATTTTAACAAACAAGAACATCCTTGAAACGGGACAAAATGCTAGTGCAAGCGCACTGTTTCAATTTCACCTTTAATTTACTTTTTACTGGGCAGAAAAGTTTTCTGAATAGAGAAAATATGTTTAAAGACAGATGCGTCAACAGAACGTGATGAGCAAGGAGAGGTGTTCAGAAATAATAGCTAAACATTAAACTAAACTGTTAATGCTAAAGAAGTGTGTGTGTGTGTGTGTGTGTGTGTGTGTGTGTGTGTGTGTTGGAGGGGTAAAGCAAAGTAAAACTTACCAACAATTACGACTCCGATAAACAGGCTGAGTAAGACTCGGAAAAACCAGAACACTCTCTGTATCGAAAAGAAAGAAAGAAAAAGAAGTGTTGTTACATCTATTTTAGAAGCGCTTCTGTTATATTCAGGAAAACTCGCTTAGCAATATCAGTTGCTATTTAGATCATACTCTTATCACAGACACATTAAAGTATCATTAAATACATCCCAGTCCAGGAGATACCATAAGAATAATTACTCTTCATTCATTCATCCATTCTTAGGGTTACCACCTGTCCCACTTTGCGAGGGACAGTCCCTCTTTGGGCAGTTGTGTCCTGCAAAAAAACTGAACAAATGGCAAATGTCCTGATATCTTAGGACAAAAATATTTCCTATATTTTCTTTAATAGTTGCATAAAACAGTTATTTTGTATCTGAAACACCAAAATATTATAATAAACAGAATAAGCAACTCAAATGCTACAAGAATAAGTTTCTATTCTGGCAAAAAGTGAATTTCTGTCCTTTGTACTGGCCGTGGGTATGTTTTGCCCTGCAAAATCTGACGTTCCTACCAAAAATGTCCCACTTTGGGCATTTGAAAAGGTGGCAACCCTATCCATTCTATGTTCATTCGATCATTTTCAGATGATTCGCGGGGTCACACGAATGGACCCTGTGCCACCATTCAGTGAGCGCAGGAAAGCCAACTCGTGCTGAACAAGACGCCAGCCCATTACACACACACACACACACACACACACACACACACACACACACACACACACGAATGGAGGAATACACACACATTGAGAAACTATATCGTTTAGTCTTCATAATATTCCGAACATTTAAGTTATGATGAAGACATCAGTTTTATAGACTGTATGAATGAAACCCTCTCTGTAATACCAAGCGGATTTAGAACATTGTGGGTCAGGAGGGATCAGTTTAGTGTAGGTTTGCCACCTTTTCAAATGCCCAAAGAGGGACATTTTTGGTACAAACGTCAGATTTTGCCGAGCAAAACATACTCACGGCCAGTACAAAGGACAGTACTTCACTTTTTTCCCAAATAAAAGCTTATTCTTGTAGCATTTTAGTTGCTTATTGTGTTTTTTATAACATTTAGGTGTTCCACATACAGAATAACTGTTTTATGCATCTATTACATAAAATATAGGAAATATTTTTGTCCTAAAATCTCAGAACATTTGACATTTTTTCAGTTTTTTTTTGCAAGACACAACTGCCCAAAGAGGGAATGTCCCTCGCTTAGTGGAAAGACGCGGCATCTAGGTATCACTTGTCTATTACAGTCAAGTTAACCGGCCATCATCCATTCACAGGCTAAGTCTGACTAATTAACATCAACAATCCATTTTACTAAACGAGCACTGGAATTCCGCTACCTTTGTGAATCAGTTAACTTCACACACACACACGGCACATGTTGCTCTCTGGCTATAATAATGTTCCATTGCCACAAGTACGCATTCTATAACGCTTTCTGAACTGACAGCAGAAAGCAATTTAAACCATTCACAGAAATGCCAGGTAGTACATTATTACCAGAGGCACTAAATTATGCTTGTCAAAAAATGAAATGTCATTTTCAAGAGATGAACTCCAGGAATTTTAACTAAGATTTTTAAGCATAATTACTGATATCATTACAATTTTCTAGTGTGTGCTTTGTATATTTTATCTAAACACATATACACTGTGTGTGTGTGTGTGTGTGTGTGTGTGTGCAAAAGTAAAACAGATTATGTGCACGGAACTCAATAAAGTAAGCCGACAATGTTTTAAGTAATGTGTGTGTGTGTGTGTGTGTGTGTGTGTGTGTGTGTGTGAAGAAATACTGGCTGAGGTCAATGAGTGCTTTGGCGTAAAATACCAAATTCCATTAAAATCCCATGTTTTTTTCCAATACTCAGTCCAAATTTAGGGTTCACCGACTGGAAAATGGAATCTCTGTGTTTTTCGCTATTACAAAAGTTTTGTTTGACACATTCTGAAGGTGAGAATAATTATATCAAGTGATGCTTACCCCCTTTCCTCGAATTCCTGGCAAAATGGAAAGAAATATCAGAGCAAACGCCAGGAATGTGCAGATGACGATGATGATGCTGACGCTGAAAATGTAGGACTGCCTTGAGGTGGGATAAAATGGATACTGACCGTCGTAGAAAGTCATATTGGATACCTAGTAGTGTATGGGTTCCCAAGATAAACTGCAAGAGAAATAAATACAGACATACATAAACAATTCATTTTTAATGAAGTCATATTTCCACATTAAAACACTAGACAACTAGTCCATCCTAATAAGGATGGTGTACCTAGGCTTCAGGATTGCTCTCCAAACCTGCTGCATTTGTGCATCTTTCATCAAATAAATATGCCTTTACATCAGTAAATCATAGCTCTCACCATGTCAATATCAGAATCAGTGACAAAAGTATTTAGAGGCAAACATCCCAAAGTAGGGACATTGCTAAAATACTGAAAATTGATAAAACGAGTACATAAATTAACGTGTTTTGCTTGAAATAGAAATCTGTAACTGTGATCCATATAAGTATTTGTTGATTATACTTTGCCAGCCTTTTCTCAAAGTATAACTTATTTTAAGAAGAAAACAGAAAAATTATGAGTCAAAATCAAAATCAGGGACAGCCCAGAGGCATACCTGATGAATTTGCTCATATCCCGTGAGAACAGTAGCCAAAGAAACAAAGCACTACACACACACACACACACAAACACACACACAAAACCCCCTTTTCCCATTTTTGCACATGGGGTCGGGGTGCTACTTTAACAGTGACAATCATCAACAGCCACACACACACACATAAGTATATGTATACATACATATGTATATATCTCTCTCTATATATATATAGATAAATATAGATATAGATAAATATATACGAGAGATGCATATAGATAGAGAATTTATATGTTTGAAACTAACAAACATAAAAGGAAGGAAAAAAAAAAACAGTAAAATATTATTATTGTAAAATGCGCAGTGCATATCACACAGCCAATTACCTCAAAACAATTTAGTATAGCTGCAAAGGTTTTGCAGATCAGTTATAGCATCCAGAGTAAGACAATTGTGGTATAGAAGGGGTAAAAGACTTGTAGTTTTTATACAGAAAGCATCCATCCTACGTCAGAGTAGTTTATGCAAGTTGAGTCATGTGGATTTCTGGTTAGACATACTTGGGATTGTCCCAGGCGGCTTCCTTTTTTATTTCCTGCCAGCTTCATATAACACACCTGATGTATCCTACAGGAAGCAGGAAACTTGCAGTCCTAAAACTTGTAGAACAGCAAAGCAGCAACAGGTGGAGCGCGGAAAGTAGAAGGGCGAAGGGAAGCTTTGGAGGAGGTCCTGGCGCAGACGGGTACCTTCAGGTTAGTAAACAGTCTCCCCCTCTCTCTCTGTTAGCATTTCACCCTGTCTATTAAATTATTGGTTCTTCTGACTGGCAGTACTTAAATCGACATGTAAGCAATGTTAGGAGTTTAGCGAACCAGAGTCTGGTCTGGATTGAGCAATATTACGCATAGGTTAAACCAACGTGTCTTTGACAGCACTTGGTGCTTCGTGGATGTCCGGAGTGGTGGAATCGGCTGCCATCCTCACGCCCCCCTCCCCCTGCTGAACTGAGAGCCAGAGCACGATATAAGCGGAGAGGACCACCTGCAGTACCAATGAAATTGTGAGGAGCTGCTAGGCTGTCGTTTTCAAAAGAGAGGTTTTAACTGATTTTGTGTGCCACCTTCGTTCCAGTGTGCGGCCGGACTGTGAGTATAACAAATGACTTTAGGACTTCTAACCTAGTCTGTTACAACTGCTGCTGTTCTCTTTTCACTTATGTTCCCGACCGCAGGTAGTATCGAGTACTTTACTGCTTGTCTTAGTGGGTAACAAATAGTAAATCAAAAAAGTTACCCGGTACCTCTCCCCTCATACACTTATTATTATTAAATTAAGACTCACAGCGATCTTTGGCTACACTGGTGTTTAAAATTTAGGGCGTAGGAGAATTAGGAGGTGGAAACTGTTAAAACAGATTACATATTTAAAGGAATCCCTTATTTCTCTTTAACACTGGCCTTGGATTTTTTTAATACTAAGGCGGACATGTTTCACGGAACTCGTTTATGGAATTTACCACAAGTGGCAAGGCTGCCTGGAAGCGCAGCGGAATAATGTTGTGAACAGTTAAACGAGCTGCTCCATTTAGTTCAGGGTTTTATTCCCTCGATCTCCATTTGCCTGCTGTGGGACTCGAGTTAAATGGCTTACGCAGGCAGCAGTACTCCTGGTTCGCCCCTGAAAATGGACCCTTGTGTGCAGTGGGTTTACCCGATTAAAAATAGCCAGACAAAACTCAAACACTAACATTTCAATGTCTGACAATATATTAAATAGGACTGCAGACAAATAACCAGACTCATCGCAAATGCTTTAAGTGTCGTTAAGAGTACAAAGTGCACGTCAGGTGTTGCCAGATGTAACATGCAAACCATGGCGTGCAAAATTACCATTAAAAGGACAGTATTTAATGTTCTCAAAAGAGACAAAAATCGCAGTTTTCAGACAGAAATTATCGCCGATATGTTTGATATACGTGTTGCATATTGTGTGCATTATAACTTTAAGAAAGGAAATATAGTTGCGGGCGGAGACAGTAACTTGGGAACTTGGTGCATAAAGGTGCATTTACTGGCTACACCCTGGGTGGAGAAAATGAAATGCTGCACCTATCATGGAAAAAAGTCCGAGGCTTCCCGCAGAGAGATTTATTACAATGTTACTCAATAATGTCACTCTTAAAAACCAGTTTCTCGTTCTATCACACTATTGGTATATTAATTTTGCCACGCTGCAATTTTTTCTCAGTTTACCTATCTACCTATAAACGACATGAATGAGAACTTTAAATTGTTACTGCTCATTTCAAAAATGTGAATCTCTTAGCTTAAAAATAAGGGATGCAGCCAAGTTAGTGAGGGATAAAGGGTGTCAATGAAGGACAGGGTTTAAATAACATTCTCCAAATCATACTCCCTTAAAATACAGAATAGTAGTAATCACGTTATCATACATTTTCTTAAGTATAAGAAGTCTAAAACTCTTAACGCCTGATTTATTTGATGCCTGCAAACATACCTCTCAACCTTTTAGCACAAGAAATCTGGACAAAGCTTAAAATAATGGGATAGGACAAAGGGCCAACATAGGGGCAGATGACAGAGTTTAAATCTTGGTCTTATAAACTTAGAAGTTATTAAAATAATAAGATATGTGATGGCACACATTTTCTGAAGAGTATGAATTCAAAAACTCAAATGTATGTGTCTATTTAGCAATTTGCCAGAAAACTGCAAATTTTATTAGGAACAGACCGAACATCTGATGCAAAAATGTGGACATTCTGAAAAATCTGGACAGCTGAGAGGTTTACCTATATCTCTTAACCTTCCAGCTCCAAAATGTGAAACACTACCTTCTCATAAAGTGGATCAGATGAGCAAAATATGGAACACTTTCTAACAAAACACTAAACATAAACTAGCAGGATCATAGGATGGTTAAAAAGATGGTGATATTGTTTTTACTTACACAATAATTCTTTTCATACCTTTCACCTTTTAAGCACAAGAAATCTGGACAACGCCATAAATAACTGGGGGTGGGAGTCAAAGGTCCAACAATAGGGACAATTTTTAACTATTGCTCTTACAGTCTTAGACGGTTGCTAGAATAAAAGGCTTTGTGTTTGCATGCATTTTCTGAAGGATATGAAGCCTAAAACTTAAATGACTGTTATTATACTGCGGTGGTGGTGCTGCAGTAGAGTTGTCGCCTCACAGTAAGACACTGTCCTGTTCGATTCTCAGCTAGAGTGTCTTCTGTGTGGAGACATGTGTGAATGGGTGTACCTTCGTTGAAGGTTGTGCGTCAGAGCTGGCAACTCAGCATGTAAAAATCTACTGCCAATCATTAGTAGACCGGAGTTCCACTGTGGCGACCCCTAACTGGGAAAAGCCAAAAGACACAACAACATTCATTGACTTCAAGCCTCAGTGATTTGCCACGAAACCACACTTTTTATAAGGAACAGACCAAAAATATGAGGTAAAAATCTGGACATTCAGTGAAAATCTGGACAGTTGAGAGGTATGATTCTTTTAATGAAATAATATAATTCGGTTCTATTTACCATGGAGATCAGTTAAAAATTGCTAACACTGAATGCGTGACAGGCCCTTTCAATGTGGAACAAGGAAGAACATAAAAGTTTTAAGACCTAAATAAGGAGCGTTCCTCATAATGAGGTGCACTTGACAAGTATGGTTATATCTGCAGGCCACAAAATCATTAATATTATGAGGGGCCAAGCAAATTCTTGAGGCAAAATAATTGGAAGACATTCTGCAAAATCAGAGCAGAAGAGAGAAGGCTGGATCATATGTCTGGCACTACCATCTTTATTGATAGGGGGTGCCATAAAATAATAAAGCTATCATTGGGTAGTTTTATGTAATAGAAATTGGAGCTGAAGTAATTGTATTGGTTAGTAAATGAAGGCTGGATACCAGCAGAATGTGATAGACTGAAGAACCTCAACTACTGCTACTATCATCTTCTCCAGTGTGTCTGAGGTACCAGTCATGTGTAAAAAAAATAAATAAAGTTAAGTTGATAGTAGTAGTGGCTGGGGTTCTTTAGCCTATCACATTCCACTTAGACATACCCCTGCAGTAGATATGGGGTTTAGGGGTGCCTAAATTATGTGTTATTGTTTTTCTGTGTATTTTGGTCTTTCTTTGTTATGTATGAACTATGGTGGTGGTTTAAAGTCTGTGTGGTGTGGAATGCAATACCTCTGGCAGCCTACACACATCTTGCATTCCACAGCATTTTCTGAAAAATAAACTTAAAATGTGTAAGATAAACAGATGTATATATTTTGTCAACTATAAAAGCTAGTAAAACTATAGACATATAGCAATATTATCAGCAAGTATTCTTTACAGTGATAATAGTGCATTCATAGACTTTTCCGTAAATGCTGAAAAGTATTATAATTCTCACAAACCCCAATTTATAACTTACCCTTTCACAAACACATTTACAACCTAGACACCAGATATTGTTTATATTGCTGATTTATCACCTTAATATTGTTAGAATATTTTTGTTAACCAGACATAAGCTTTCACATGGCAACTAGAAATTCCTCTATATGATTTTTTTAGATATTTACAGAAAATGAAATATATTTTCATTGTATAATTAACAATGCCAATAATAATGAATATCTTTCAAGATGTGAAACTTACAGTGCAAATATCAAAGACAGTTTTCTTCAGCAACATCTATGGTTTCACATAATGTCATGCGACAGTTTGCAAGTCACTTGTTTTTTAAAGTATTGAGGACATATAGGCATATATTTTATTTTCATAATTCCTAACAAACAAGTAGCAATATTTCCAGTATAGTGTGATACAAACCAACATCTTTTGTGTTTTGTCCTGTCTCCCACATTGGTGTTTCATACCATGTACCTCAATAAAACATAGTCTCCAAGTTATGAAAATATAAACAATAATATGAAACATGAACAATAAGTGACAAACTGTTTAAATTCTCCACTGCAGGACATCCTAGACTAACATTCTTAGTGTCATTTTATTAATAACTCCTTGCCCTTTCTAATACTGCCTATTATTGGCTAATAAGTCACTTAGTTAAAGAAGACAGACCCAAAGAAGTTCTGGATGCCGTAAGGAGGTATAAGTATGAACTGAATATATACAAAAAAGGCATCATCGGCTTGAATGAGTTAATATGTAAAATCACACAAAAATTAACTAGCAACTCGCTTTGGCACCTTCATGTAGTACAAGACGCATCACCAATGTTAGCTATCAAAAACCCTGCATATAACCCAAATAAGGTGTTATTCCACCCACACTGCATAAATGAAATCTTAGAGCCTGTTTTCACAATAATTTATAATGTGCAGTAATGTAGGTACTTCTTGAATGTTGTATGCCTGTGTTAAGAAAAAAATACTTCCAAAGGAAATATGCTTTAACAGCATAACTGCTATAACATTACTAATTATTATAGAATATTGTATAGTATAATATAATATAGTATAATATAATATAATATAATTATACTACTGTTATTACTGTGATAAGTGTTAGGTATGTTTAGAATACTGTGGGTCACCATCAGAAAATATAAAACATTGTAGGTCACAGAAGTTACATCATTTATTAATTTGTTTAGCATCCAGTGTTGAATTAGTGACAGTGAATAAAACTTTTAACCATCTTGTAAGCTTGCTAGTTGAAGCTATCAGTAAGCATCCCACTTTTTGCCGTTTTGTTTCACATTACAAGAAGACCTGTTAGGTATTCTTGAGATGAAAGGATGGGGGTATTACTGAGGACAAGCAAGCTGGGGTTCATAAAAACACCTGCGGCATCTGAACCATTCCAGAGATCCTAGTATGTGTTTCACCACACTTCATCTCTTGCAAAATAATGCAGCTTTGAAAACACTTAGAAACAAAATTTAGGAGGCGATAAAGTATGTATCTTCTTTCAGTGTGAAAATTACAGTTACTGTAGCTGTTTTAGTATATGCCTACCTCCTACCTCCTTCCCCTTATGCAATAAAATGTATGTTTCTTAATCTTCTGAGAATTCTTAAAGTTAAGTGGGGGGGGGGGGTAAAGTATAACAAAACTTTGCCATTAACAGTAAGTAGTATAGAAATGTAAATTATACAATGATTGTCCATTAACATTCAAAAAACAAGCACACTAATTGGTCAGTCCAACCAGCATGCCCATTGTAAATTGAGCATATACCAGTGGAAAAAAGTCCAGTTGTCTGGACTTTTTTCCATTACTATATGCTATAACTTTTTAAGTTTTCTTCATCCTAAAAAAAAATAATAATAAAATTAGAAATCTGGACAGTCCGGAGGCACGAGACAGACAGCAGGGAGAAAATATTAGAAAAATTATGGAAAAATCAGGTATGTTATTCAAAGCTAAAGAAACATACCTGATTTTCCTTGTATTTTCTCTATCCTGCCTCTCTCATACCACTAAACGATGTGACTTTCAGCCTTATTTAAAAAAAAAGAAAAAAAAAAAAGGAGCAACGAAGATCTTCCTTTCTCCATTGCTTCCTTACCAAAGTACTGAAGTGCTGCATAAGCATGGGAACGTAAGTCGCATTTGCATGTGCAGTACATCAAAAAAAGCAGCAGGATAGCCAATAAAAGAAGAAGAATACCATGGAGCCGTCATTCAAAGACATTATTTAAGAAAAGCAAGTCATTTTTTTCTTAAATAATGTCACTGTATAATAGCAATAACCGACTCTGTAGTGTAGTATATGAAGATTTACCCATGGTTAGCTTTATTTAATCACTCAGTCTTCATCCTCATGATTAAACCACACCAACTGTGGATAAATCTTCAATATGCTACATCCACATCATCGGTTATTGATATAATAATGCATCTGTCTGCACAGAAAGCAATATTAGATATTTTTATAACTTTCTAGGTAGCCCTTCTTTTTAATGCTTTGCTTAGCGTCCACACACACACACACACACACACACACACACACACACACACACACACATATATTGCCAGTCAAGTACACTAGTCGAAAGACCCAGGTCACAGACATTGTGTAAAATGCATAGGTAACACAAATCACAGGAGTTAAGCTGACAACTGATGCATGTATTTCTCTTTCTCTATTTGTCTCTTTCTACACATATATATATATAGATATAGATATATGTAAAAAAAAAAAAAAAAAAAAAAAAATATATATATATATATGTAATATATATATATATATATATACACACACACACACACACACACACACACACACACACACACACACACACAGAGGTTATTTGTTAATTTGTTAAGTGCACTGATCCATGGACTCTTTTCATAAAGAATCTAGTCCATAGACATTGTATAGGCAATACAAATGACAGGAATTAAACTGCCAACTGTGTTAGGTATCATAATTTATAATAAATGTATACTTATCATAATGTACAATATCTGCTTTGAACAACAGATATATGGACCAAAATGAAGAGATCACCATAGCATTTTAGAGGTCATACACTTGCACAGTTACATACAAGTGTTAAGGTGATAGCAGGTAAATTCACTAACATATGCTACAACAGAAAGCATAGTTAATAAGTTGGCTGTGTACTGAGATTTGTCACAGAATAGTCTAATAATGACAAAATGGTTTAGAAATTTATATAAATGTTTACAGTCTTTTATAAATTGTCATATAGTGGTTATGAACAACATAGGTCTTTGACACATTTTATTTGCTTAGTTTAGCAGCTCTTTTAATAGGTTCTTAATGTTTGTCAGAACTGCTGTCTATCTTATTTTTTTTCCTGCTAAATTGTTACACAATGTCAAAGCTACTTTAGCAAATGTTATTTTTCAGTCATAGCTTTAATGGGTGCAGGTATATATAGATATGTATGTTGAGCATTTCTAAGGTCATCAGCTGGTTCTTACTTTCATTTTATTCTTTAGTCAGGTGCGGTAACTTTATTTCATGTGTGTGTGTGCGTGTGTGTGTGTGTGTGTGTGTGTGTGTGTGTGTGTGTGTGTATATGTGTGTATGTATGTGTGTGTGTTGTGTATGTGTATTGTGTATGTTTATTGTGTGTGTGTGTGTGTGTGTATGGTCTGTGTGTGGAACTCCAGTTATGCCGCCTTTCTGTCTCTATATCTTGGCAGAATGAGCTGGCCTCACTTATAGAACATGTGGTCATTCAAGCTTTAAAGCAGAAATTTATAACATTTCAAAATGCTAAGCCAAACTCAGATCTGTGAAAATTGACATTAGTTTTCATATTGTTTTTTATTTTTTTTTTTTTTTTTAGAGAAAGTATTGACTGCATTTTGAGGGTGTAGATTAATGACGTGCACTTTTTCATGGCAGAATAAATGTATACTATAGGGGCTTTTAGTAAAGTTGTGTAATGAGGACATTTCACCTTGATGTTTATTTAGGTCTAGCTTCTTCCTAAAGATGAGACTAGATTTATGCTGATGCTTCAATTTAATCTTGTGTTTTTATTCTGGATTTCTCCATTGCTATTATCACATTAAAAAAAATCAGCATTTGAGCACTCGGTGCATAGTATATAGCCTCTTTAAAATACAAAGGAAGGAAATTCTGAATCCTTTGCCCCTCATGGAAGCATCCGCCAGGCCACAGGTTCTCTGACATTCAGTTTCTGTCTTATTTTAACCACATCTGCTAAAAGCATTTTGTGAATCTAGAGCTGCAAAATAGTTCTGGAATGGATTTAAGGCAGAAGTAGGTTCAAAAACATATGAGACTGAATAAGAAATATTCTAGGATGATTTTACGCTATCAATCCTTTTCTTTCAAAACACATTGGCACATACAGTTACAGATTAGCAACCAGAATTATCAAATCATAGAATCATTGAACATACAGCTGGGGTTTGTGGTAATTTATGCCATACCAGTATCTTCCCTTTGACCTTACCTCCTTTTTCAAGAAACGATAGGCCAGGCATGTCATGAGTGAATTTGTGAATGACCATCCAATTTTCTAATTTCTTTTTAAAAGAAGGTAGTGTGGCACATTGCTTGATTTAGATAGAGCTGAAGTTTGTTCCAAAGAAAGGATAGTCATTGCATGATGAATCCCTCACTCTCTCTCTCCTGTGCTTTTTTTATTTGCTAAAACAGGTTCATATCTTTGGTTCTGGTATTTGCTGGATTGTTTGATTTGTGCATATAAGAGGTTTTAGACTGTTGGATCCTTGATGGCCCAGAACGCAATGCACAGATTATCCACTAGAGAGCCTACAAGGCACCAATGCAGGAACAAAGCCTCCAGCCACTCCTGGTAGCTCAGGCTTTTAGAACTGCGATTTGTTTTTAAAATCGGGGATCTTTCGGATCTCACCAAGAGCTTGATATGTGTAGTAAGAAACATCTCAATTAGGGCATTATATTTGATGATGGGCCTGATTGGTGCTGAATATAAAGATTAAGGATTTCTTTGGATCTACAGGGACACCCTTTGCCATCAGCTGTGCCAGACAGAAGGATTGTCTAATTATTGTTACAACATGATGATCAAAGGACAGGGAGTTATCTACCCATGTTCCAAGGTCTCTTACATCACTAAGTTGAGTGGGTGGGAGCTGTTTACCAAATGCAATAATATTTTTAGCATTTTTAGCATTTAGTTTTAGCCTGTTTTCTGAGCATCAGCTATTAACATGTGTAAGCTCACTTTATAACTTCTGCATTTTAGAAGGGGATTTGAGTACTACACCCAGTTTGCAATCATCTGCACACTTGGCTAACCAGAATTACCTTCATGCTCTCTGAGGATACATTTGCCATGCTGTGTGGGTTCTGTCTCACAGCCAGTTTACAATTCAACTGACTACACAGGGATCAGTTTGGAGCACATGTAGCTTGTTACTTATATTATCATGTAGCATAGTATCAAATGGTTAGATCAATATATGTTGTACAGCCAACATTACAATATTCTCAATTAGTGAATTTAATCTGAGCACATTCACTTCAATTTAAATGCCTGTTATATATTTAATAGTTTAATTAGAGATAAATTGCTTTAAATTGTAATAAACACCTACACTCAATGATGAGAGACTATTTTTCATTTTTCCTGTTATTGCATAGTTCCACTATTTGGAAATGGCAATCTTTACTCTAACTTAAGGCTTGTCACACCACTCTTAGTTTACAGCCTTTGTTGGCGGTATCATCTTAAGGGTAAGAAAGTCGGGTTAGACATACATTTACAGAGGAAAATAAACACAGGTGAATGCAATCAATCTGGTTAAAAACAGAAGAGGGGAACAACCCTCGCTTCCTCCTTTATTATAAAGCACAAGGTCATGTGATCTCTCTTGACCTCTCCACACCTACGACATCAGTGTAAGAGCACACATACGATCATACAATCTCTTTTATTATTGTCAGCCAACACCCCCACTTGCTCTTACACTGTACACAAATACATTTTAAGAACATTTTTTGATAACTTTTCCTTCACATTCCAAATGCATATTACATAAACTTTTCAGTCTTCGATTTCGTAGCAGGTTTAGTAAAGATATCTGCAACCATGTCCATTGTTGGGCAATATTCGATGCTTATTTTGTCATCATTAAATGCTGACCTGACAAAATGATACTTAATGTCAATATGTTTACATCTCTGTCAGCTTACTGGATTCTTCAACAAAGCGATTGCTCCTTGATTGTCCTCAAATATTGTTACTGGCACATACTTGCACTCTCCATCCATTCCACGCAACAGCTGCAGAAGGTACAAACTCTCCTGTGTTGTTGCTGCTAATGCCATGTACTCTGCTTCACATGTAGATAAAGCTACCGTTTGTTGCTTCTTTGATTTCCATGAAATAATAGGCCCATCTCTATTGAGGCTAAAGCAATAACCTGTTGTACTACGTCTATCGTTTTGATCTGTTGCCCAGTCTGCCTCACTGTATGCTACAAGCTGAAGTTTCCCTTCACTTTTCTTATAACACAGCTCTCTGGCCAATGTACCTTTTAAGTATCTTGACACATGTTTGGCTAGCGTTAAATGAGATTCACTTGGTTGTGACAAATATTGTGAAAGTTTACTTACAATCCAGCTAAAATCAGGTCTCGTGCTTGTCATAATATATATCAAACTACCCACAAGCTCACAATATTTTCTTGGATCTGTAGATTCACTGTCACATTCAAAGTTTGTTTTTTGTTCGGAAGGGGTACTTCTTACTTTACAATTAGAGATAGCAAATTTCTCAAGAATTTTTGTGATGTACCTCTTTTGGTTCATGTTTACTTCACCACTATTTTGGGTAAAGTCAATGCCTAGAAAATGTCTGAGCTTTCTCAGATCTTTCATTTTAAATTTAGTCTTAAGCATTTCCTTTACATCGTTTAGTGATTCATTGTCACTGGCTGCTATAATGAGATCATCAACCCAGATAATTAGGACTGTTTTCTCATTTTCAGCTTGACTAGTGTATACACAATGGTCTGCGGGGGTTTGGATAAAACTATTTTCACAGAGATAACCATGCAACATTTTGTTCCAGTTACGTCCTGATTGTTTCAGTCCATGTAATGACTTATTCAGTTTACAATCCAATTTTTCATCATTATTTGATTTCTTTTCAAAACCTTCAGGCTGCTCCATATACACCTCACAGTCTATAGGAGCATGTGAATAGGCCGTTTAGACATCTATCTGGTGCAATTCTAAATCGTACTGAGCTGCCATCTGCATTAGACTGCGTACAGATGTCATACTCGCAGTTGGTGCAAATGTTTCATTATAATCTATACCAGCGACTTGACTGTAGCCTTTAGCTACATATCTTAGCTTTGTAAGTCTCTGTATTATCTGCATTGTCTTTTACCGTGAAAACCCACCTACCCACCACTGCATTTTTATCTTCCAGCAGTGTGGTGAGTGTAAATGTGTTGTTTTCCTTTAAAGACTTAAGTTCCTCCTTCATGGCTTTGACCCATTTTTCAAAGTTAGATGAAGTCATGACTTCTTTAAAGCTCTGTGGTGTGTTGCATATTAATCGGTAACAATAGTCAACATTAACTGTCACATAATCATCGTTTTCAACTTTACACTCATAGTCTTTCAAGTATGCAGGTGGGTTTCTCTCTCTTAGAGTAGTGTGTATGCTGCCTTTCCTCTTCTTGCCTTATTTTTGCATCCCCTTCATTCATTATAGATTCAGTGTGATTCACCTGTATTTCTTTGGCGATTTGACTATCAGCTTTTAATTCTGACTTAACATGCACACTTCTTCTGGTATTAAGATCTTCATTAATCACTTCTGGGTCTGTCTGAACCTGGCATTCAGCTACATTCTTAGTAAAGAACGTGACTAACCTATGTCTAAGGACCCTTCCTGTGTCAGGATAATAAACCAGATATGATGGGCTGTTTTTATCATATCCAACAAAGATCCCCTTATCACATCTTGGGTCTAACTTCTTATCTTGTCTGTATGCATAAAACACTGATCCAAATTCTCTCATCCTTGAAAGAGCAGGTTTCTTCCCTGTTAGCATGAAAAATGGGGTCTGCCCCACATGCCTAACATCTGTTGCGAATAAAAGCAGCAGTCATTACTGCATATGTCCACAACTCTTTAGGTAAGTCACTCTCCATCAACATACACCTTGCCATTTCGAACAGTGTTCTCTGATTTCTCTCTGCCATCCCATTCTGATGGGGTGAGTAAGGTGCGGACATTTCATGTCTTATAACATTTTTACTCAGTAATGACTGAAAGTTTCTCTACATGAACTCAGTGCCATTATCTGATCTGATACACTTTACCTTCCCCATAAGGGGCTGAATCTGCAATAAACTTTTCAGTTGCCTTGGCTGTATCACTCTTGGCTTTCAGAAAGTAGACAAATGTTACACCTGAGTAATCATTAGTAAATGCTGAAGTGTACTTAAAGCCATCTTTTGCTACTGGCTCAATTGGGCCTGCCAAATCAGTATGGACTAGTTCAAACACAACTTTTGCTCTTGCATCTGGCTCTCTGTTTCTGCTCTGTACAAATGTCCCTTGTGTACAGGTTTCACAATCTAGATTAGCTCTCTCAACTTTACCTTTAATTTTCATTCCTTTTACCACTTTTTCTAATTTTGACATCTTCGGAATCACAGTGACCAAGCATTTTATGTCAGGCTTGAATGTCATCACAGCTCTGAGATGCATCGTAATGTATCTCACTATTGTTTTCTTCATCATATGTGTCTAAATACTAGTCTATCACACTCAGTTATGTCAAACCCGGTGCCGTTTTATATGTGTCTAAATACTAGTCTATCACACTCAGTTATGTCAAACCTGGTGCCGTTTTATATGTGTCTAAATACTAGTCTATCACACTCAGTTATGTCAAACCTGGTGCCGTTTTATATGTGTCTAAATACTAGAGTCTATCACACTCAGTTACGTCAAACCTGGTGCTGTTTTATATGTGTCTAAATACTAGTCTATCACACTCAGTTATGTCAAACCTGGTGCCGTTTTATATGTGTCTAAATACTAGTCTATCACACTCAGTTATGTCAAACCTGGTGCTGTTTTATATGTGTCTAAATACTAGTCTATCACACTCAGTTATGTCAAACCTGGTGCCGTTTTATATGTGTCTAAATACTAGTCTATCACACTCAGTTATGTCAAACCTGGTGCCATTTTATATGTGTCGAAATACTAGAGTCGATCACACTCAGTTATGTCAAACCCGGTGCCGTTTTTGTATGTGTGTAAATAATAGAGTCTATCACACTCAGTTATGTCAAACCTGGTGCTGTTTTTGTAGATGAGTTGGTCCCAGCCTTGTTTAAAGTTGATCAAGGCCCCTTTGCTGCCTTAATAGAAAAAATGCTTTGTGGATACTTCGGGATATACAGCGCCCGAGTCATCATCACCTTTACTTTGCGCTCCTCTGTGTTCAGCAGCCATACCTCTGCATTACCTCTCTTCTGTGCGGCCCCACAGGTTCTTGTTCCATCAGCTAATTCTACAATCTGTTCCTCCGGTTGGAAAGTTGCATCAAAGTATTTAAACTTTTTCAACTTTTTCAGGTCATTAATTATGTGTGATGTGGTGCCAGTGTCCGCCATTAATCCCTTCTGTTTTAACTCACGAATTTGATGCTCATTTATTCTGAAGACAAATGTGTGATAATCTGCATCAGTTGCTTGTTTCACATTGTCTTTCTTCTTTCATCTACAGTTACTGTCCCTGTGGCTAGAGTTTTTACACAAACTACACCACTGTCTCTGGCCTTTATATTCCCTCCAGCATTCTTGTGCCCTGTGTCCCTTTTGGCCACAGTTATAGCATATAATCTCTGCTTTTACTCTTTCCCCAAGACCACTCACTTTCATAGCATTATCATTACTTACGTTGGCATTACATTTTTCGGTATGTTCATAGCTTCTCAACCTTGTTTTGAACTCACCAAAGCTCAGCTTATCATCATCTTGTGTGATGTGGATTGCAAATGGTTTAAAAGTTTCAGGCAACCCTTTCAGAATCATCGCAATTAGTAATCCATCACTGAGCTTCTCCCCACCATTTCTAAGTGCCGTAATGGCTGTCTCAGCCCTAATAATATAATCTGTGACACTTTCACTGATGGTCTTCTGGAGGCTTGTTAATTCGGTGTATAGGCTAATTACCCGTGGCTTCCCTTTTTTAGCATAATGGTCTCTCAGTATCTGAAGCGCTTCTCTACCATCATCTGCAGCTTCTCTCATGATGAGGGACAAACTTTTGTCGTCTAAGAACTGTATTAGTTCTGCATATGCCTCTTCATTTTTCTCAGCATCAATGTCACCTTCCTCCTCATTCTCGTCATCCTCTGCATCCTGCTGCACATTTCTCAAAATTGCATCTTTCAGCCCTAGCAAGCACAGGTGTCCCAGAAACTGTGTCTCCCACAATTCATAATTCTTCTCATCACCGTTGAAACATAGTCTGTGCCATCAGTTTCCTACTTCCCTCCTGGGCCCATAACCTGTTGGCGGTATCATCTTAAGGGTAAGAAAGTCGGGTTAGACATACATTTACAGAGGAAAATAAGCACACATGAAGGCAATCAATCTGGTTAAAAATGGAAGAGGGGAACAACCCTCTTTTCCTCCTTTATTATAAAGCACATGGTCATGTGACCTCTCTTGACCTCTCCACACCAACGACGTCAGTGTAAGAGCACACATACGATCATTCACTCTCTTTTATTATTGTCAGCCAACAGTCTTCCTGCATTATCAGCCTGGACCGCCTTCAGACCAACAAATTAACACATTTACTATGTCCTTCCTTGAAAGATTCTTTGGGGTTCAGATATCAATCAGATTTTATTTGTAACTCCCTCAATACTGGACCATCCCTAATATACACGCATTTAAGCTACTCTCCATCAATCTGATATAAAACCATCATGGTTAAAATAATGGTTTGTTATTTTACAAGGGTTATTTTTCATGCTTTCTACTGCCAAGGACTTGGGAGTTTGTGACTGGTGACCTATTTACAGAAGAAACAAGGCGGGTAAGCCCAGCTGCCATCTCATTTTCCTTCTTTTTCCTCATGAAATGCATGCTTGTTTGTGAGTCCATTTTCATATCTCAGCCTCACAGTTGTCTTCACTGTTTTTGTAATTCCATACTGCATGCTTTCTAATAGAATAATTTACCTTCACCTGTTTGGCCTCCAGAACTGGACACTGTACTACAAATGCATCCTTACTAGCTTACTAGAGTAATTTACACTGGAAGGATAATTACTGCCACAAATGTCTAAAAGCTTATATTCCCCAATGCCAAGACCTAAAGCTGCAAACACAACAGGGTGAAAAATTAAATTGCAGACATTTTTTGCAGGGATTAAGTCCACATTCACCCCCCCCCCCCACAAATGTGAGAGCAAGCCACCTACCCCGAACTCCATGGTTACACAAACACGAAGAAAGGAGAAATCTCCCAAAACAAATGAATCATTGCTGGTGCATGCTTAAATTTTATGGCAGTAATGTTTTATTTATTTATTTATTTTACATTTGTTTACCGGGCTAGTCCAACTGGATACATGTCCATTTTCAGTGGAGGCCTGGGGAGAAAAGCTCCACTACATACTACTTAACAATATAAAGATATACATGAATATACAATAATAGGAAAAACATATGCTTTAAACCTATGACAGGTTGTATAGACATTTGAGTACAATATGAGGCTTAGCAGGGTAAAAAAAAGTAAAAATGATGAACTTAGATACTCTGTTGCAGTTTATAGTTAAGAAGAAAGAGAAAGGGAGTTAAGGAATCAGATAAAATAGAAAAAAATAATGTCTAACCAGGGTTATTGCATGAGCATAGCCAATGGTTGGTTTGGAAGAATTTTAGTTTAGTTTGAAATAGGGGGAGTGAAGTTAGGGTTGTGAGGCCTTGTGGTAGCTGGTTCCATATTTTGCCAACTGAGTTGGAAAATGTGGAGTCACCTGCTGAGTTTTTAGATAAGGAAGTTTGGATCAGTATTTTGTTAGTGGAGCATAGGTACTTCTGATTGTTATAGGGTGTTATGAGGGTGGAGAGTATTGGAGTGTTGTCGGGGTGATGAAGGGCATTATGGGCAATAGTGAGTTGATAGTATTGTATAAGGTGGGGTAATTCCAGCCACCCTAGTTTTTTAAGATTTAAACAATGATGAGTTCTATATGGAGAGGCAGTAGCAAATCTGGCAATGTTGTTATATGATGTAGCTAGTTTGTTAAGATTATGCTTAGAAAGATTTGTGTATATGGAGGAAGCATATAATAGGGTTGAGATTAAGTGGGTTCTAGCTATTGTAGTTCTGGCTTCAGGAGTAAGAAAAGATTTGATTCTGTAGAGAGAGCCTAGTTTTCTGTTGGTAGATTTTATTGTAAATAAATTTTCTAAATGTCCTATGGAAATCACAGTCTGTGTTCTGTTTCTCACTATCTTCTATTTCTAGTAGCTGAAGCTTGGAGAACAGTATCTCATAGACATGCGGAGAATGTTGACTTTTTTATCAGTGTTTGCAACTGCCCTTTATTATATAATGTGATTTAACATTTGGGCGATCATTCCCTAACATTATTTTCCTCCTCTGTTCTTCATAAGATCACTTCACTGGGACTGTATGATTTTCAAAGTCCCTCTCCCAGACTGCATAGCCTAGCACTGCTTTTTCTCTACCAGTTGTGCAGGCTTTCCCTAGAAACTGCCCCTCTTTCCTTGACTACTGTACATTTTTCATATCATCACTTACAAGTTAATGTTTGTTCTCCTAACACAACAACACAACACAATGTTTGACATAAATTTGATAAACAGGGCAGGTTCAAGATCTGAACTGTGGGTCCATTGCTTATAAACTTTTTCCTGACAATACCTGTGTAAAAAAATATCTTCTGCTTCCAGTCAGACAGTTGTTTTCCAATCCATTCTGCCATTTTTAGGCCTACCTCGATGCCATTTACTTTTCCCACCAACCCCTTGGGCGATACAGTGTGAAACTTTTGGCAAAACTCTAGATATATCACATCCACAGCGTTCCCCCTTCTTCACCTCATTAGTAAACCAGTCACTGAAATAAATCAAACAGTGCGGCAAGACCTCATTTGCATGAAACCTTACAGATAAGTCAATTAGAGAATTAGTGTTGAGAAACAATGTACCACTATTCTATAATACCTTTTGTGCAACCTTCCTTGGAATGGAAACTAGACCAAAAGACCTATAATTACTTGACTTCTTCCTAAAATTATCAAGGAAGCCACTATCCCCAGTCTTTGTTATTGTAACAATACTCCATTTCCTGAGGAGAGCCTATAAAGTTGGGAAGACTTCAGTTGGCTGGAAAGCATGCTGGTAAAAAAATAATGACTTGCTATAATAATTGTTCTTGGGCAATATGGTATGTCACTAGTAAGATGCCTGCCTCAAAACTATAAGGTGTGGAGTTAATCCTGGCTTTCGGCTACTGTCCATATGGAATTGAAATTGTGTGCTCTTCTCTTGTTTTCATGGGTTTTCTCCAACCTCATAAAACATTTTGGCTGATTGTCTACTAAATTTCCTATCTAGATGTTCCATTTACACTTATATATGTGACCCAGGTTATGTATAGACATCTTAAAACATGTCCATAAAATATTTAAAAAAAAAACACACAAAAGCAAAGTTGTAAGAACCACATTCATACTTTCTTACTCTTCTAGTATTTTTAAAAAGAGTTTAGTTTCAAAGAATTCATTAAGAGTAATCAAAGTTATAGTCTCCAGCCTCTGTATCCTAAAGGTCACCAGGATCTTGTGCCTTGTGTCCTCAAAGACTCCTTCTTTACTTCTTCCATTATTATTCTTCTGTTTGAATCCATCATACCTCTCAACTGCCCTTGATTTCGACTCAAATTTTAGCTGTGACCCTCTTAATCCATCCTTAAACTGCTGACTTTTGTAAAAAAGGTGGTGTATTATATTCAATAAATAATGATGATAATTAGTCTTATAAACTTCTTTTACTTAAGACATTAAGTGAAAATTCTCTCATTCTCTCAATGTCTCAGGTTAATAGTACTTGTAGTTTAAAAGTGTCTCAGATTGTTGCTGATTATTTCTGGACTTGTTCTTGATTCTGTTAAAATTTGTCCCTGATTTGTAGAGAGCTATGGGCCCCATACATAGCTATGTCATCTTACAGTACTAGTTTTGCACCTTGTAATTCCTGCATACAAATGTAAAGACTTCATCCATAAAGTCTGCTTGATCTGCATCACTTCGGAGCTTACCTCTGTTCCTTTCTATTACTTCTGCCAGTTACTCCAGTGTTTCCAGTGTAGTTGAGATATGTGTATGTGTTTATATAAAAGTCTACTAAAATAATATAAACATCAAATTGCCAATGTCATTAAGATAAACACAAAATTGGAAAAAAATGTCAATATTGCACTGCCCAGAGCATGCAACACTAAAACAAGGCTTTTTGCTATGGGGGAGGAGCCCACCTGCACTCTTTGCACCTCTACCTGGTTAATTATCATCATCTTCTTTCGGCTGTTCCTGTTAGGGGCCACCACAGCAAATCATCTGTTTCCATTTCTTCCTGTCCTCTGCATCTTGCTCAGTCACATCAACCACCTGCATGTCCTCTCTCACCACATCCATAAACCTTATCTTAGGCCATCCTCTTTTCCTGTTACCTGGTAGCTTCATCCTTAGCATCTTTTTCTCAATATACTCAGCATCCCTCCTCAGCACATGTCCTCCAAACCAACGTAATCTTGCCTCTCTGGCTTTGTCTTCAAACCTTCCAACCTGGGCTGACCCTCTAATATACTTATTCCTAATCCTGTCCACCTTCGGCACACCCAATGCAAATCTTAACATCTTTAACTCTGCCACATCCAGCTCAAACTCCTGCCTTTTTTGTCAATGCCACTGTCTCCAACCCATATAACATAGCTGTGCTCACTACCCTCTTGTAGACCTTCCCTTTCACTCTTGCTGGTACTCGTCTGTCACAAATCACTCCTGACACTCTTCTCCACCCACTCCATCCTGCCAGTACTCTCTTCTTCACCTCTCTTCCACACTCACCATTACTCTAAACCACTGATTCCAAGTATTTAAACTCATCCACCTTCGCCTCCTCTACTCCTTGCATCCTCACCATTCCTCTATCCTCCCTCTCATTCACACACGCACATATTCTGTCTTAGTCCTGCTGACCTTCATTCCTCTTCTCTCTAGAGCATATCTCCATCTCTCCAGGGTCTCCTCCACCTGTTCCCTACTCTCACTACAGATCACAATGTCATCTGCAAACATCATAGTTCACGGGGACTCCTGTCTGATCTTGTCTATTAACCTGTCCATCACCATTGCAAATAAGAAAGAGCTCAGAGCTGATCCTTGATGTAATCCCACCTCCACCTTAAACGCATCTGTCACTCCCACTGCAGACCTCTCCACTGTCACGCTACCCTCGTACATATCCTGTACCACTCTTACATACTTCTCTGACACTCCTGACTTCCTCATACAATATCACAACTCCTCTCTAGGCACCCTGTCATATGCTTTCTCTAAGTCTACAAAAACACAATGCAACTCCTTCTGACCTTCTCTGTACTTCTCCATCAACACTCTCAGAGCAAACATTGCATCTGTAGTGCTCCTTCCCAGCATGAAACCATACTGCTGATCGCTAATCATCACATCCCTTCTTAACCTAGCTTCCACTACTCTTTCCCATTACTTCATGCTGTGACTGATCAATTTAATCCCTCTGTAGTTACTACAGCTCTGCACATCACCCTTATTCTTAAAAATCAGCACCAAAACACTTTTTCTCCATTCCTCAGGCATCCTCTCACTTTCCAAGATTTCATTAAACAATATATTCTGAAATTGATTAATACCAGGGAATGGGCATATGTCAGAACCCTGGAAATATAAAGATCTTTTATAATTGGCAACCATATGTTTGGTCGAGTAAATTGTGTTGACAAAATAAATGTTAGCTTTAAACAAATTTTATATATATATATCCACAGTTGATTTGGTAGTAGCACACATTTATCATGTTTCACAGTTTTTGGTAAATTTCATTGGTGGTTGGAGTTGCTTGAATTATATTACATTTGAACTGCATCAGTTCAACTGTAATATAATTTCAAGAGTTATCCTCTTTCTCTGCTGTAGTGTGACCGCAGAGTTAGTATATTTAATTTAGTTAATGTATTTAATTTCCAGAGCATGGGGATAGAGCTCCCAGATCAGGAGGTGTGAGGGGTAGGAACGTTTTTGCTTATTTTAGGTGATTGCAAATGCAATATATTTGCTTAATTAGTGATCACCTTATTTTGTTTTTTTGTTTAGATAAAAGTGATCACCGTTGAAGTTTCACAACATATTTTATGTCAAAGAAAATTCATTGGAGATGTGAAAAAACCTAATTACACACACACACACACACACACACACACACACACACACACACACACACACACACACACACACACACACACACACATACCTGTTTAATTTTTCAGGCCTTTTTCATCTACTTCTGCAGGCTTACCGTGGTTGACACTGCCTACTGAGATTATTGGTTTACTGTGTCATTCTACAGTGTCAGTTTCCATACTGTCCACAACTTCTTGTCCTTCTGAAGGCTTTTCCTTTTTAATTGATGCCATATTGAATCACTCTTTAGTCAGACTAATTGTCTCTTTTTTTCTACACTTTCATCTGGTACCAGATTTCATTTTCTCTGTCATGCCTTCTGGACAGCAATAACTTAGTTCATCCTCTGCTCTCACTTCCTGTTACCATTCTATTTTGTTTGCTACTTAACAACATCTACTCTCCTGTAAGTAAAGATGCGTCTTCCTGTGGCAGATAATGTTAGTAGTACTCTAGGGACAGTAAATCCCATAGCAGTATGAGTACTGCTAGCCAGCAGATATTTCATTTCATTCACTGTGGTTATAGCACAGAAGTTTAAATGGCAACGTACCATAGATTCTAGACAGAAAACAGGAATTTATATGTTGCTTACAATGCCTGTATCAGTAGAAAAGAAAAACAGACAAAAAAGGTACTTTTGCAAGGAAGTTCCTCATACTCACAGCATACTAAATATTTCTAATCCAAGGTTGCGGCTATTTTTCTTTCCAAGGCCACCCCTTATGGAGTTGTAAGGACTAGTTCAAGGATGCTATCTCTGTTAGGGGGACCTCACTTTTTGTTGAGTCAAGTGTCTATCAGAGTCCTTTTTCTGACATCTTTCTAACTATAGATTATCTGCCATTTAACATTTCATCCTGTTTCTGTGTGTGGGGTCATAATTCACGTTTTGTGAAGGTCTGTCATTTTTACAGACTCAGACCACTGCAATATTCACTTAAGAAAATGATCACTGAAGGAACTGTTACACACTTTGTTTTTGTAAAAAAAATATTTTAATATACCAACTGCAGAAATGACTAACTTTAGTCCGGCATGCTAAAATATTTGTTTGTTTGTTTGTTTGTTTGCTTATTTATTTATATTCAATTTCTAGAGTAGATCAGTGAAAAGGAGCATAGGCAAGATTCATAGGCAAATAATAGGCTTGTTCCCTTGTGGGATATTTTAAGCCTACCTAATTTTCCTCAAATAAAATAATCAAATCCTGTATCTTGTGTCTGTGTGGTAAACACCTTAACCATTTTACCAACCCTCTGTTGGCACAGTTCTGAGGATACGTACAAGGAAGAGATATTAACACAGAATAGGTAAACTATTTCCTATGATTGTGTAATACAAAAAGTTATAAACAATGCAACCTTGAATACATATTTGACATGGATAGCAACATGTTTATAACACAGATAAAATAAACAAAAAAAGGGGGGGGGGGGGTGAATGTATGTTTTTTGTGGGAATAGCCATAAAAGGAAATACAGAGTACTAGGTAACTAGGAATCAAGTGTGCAAAATAGTGTTTTCAATATGTGCATGTAGAAGTTCCGGTTTTCATGCCATTTGTTACTTTCCTGGCATTTTATAGTATTAGTTATTAAATGTAATCTTATTTTTGTAGAACCAAAGAAACCATATCTGCCACCATCATTTTAGACAAGTTTGCCTACCTCTTGAGTTCTACAGTAGTTGTGCTAGCATTGTCAAAAATGTTGACATGATACAGGTGATGTTAGTAGGGAAGTGAAGGGAAAAGGCCTCATTAGTGCTTATGTAGAATACTGTCTGTTTCATTTCAGGATGCAGCAGGTAAACAAACTCTTATTACTGAATTCCAAGAATAAAGAATGGCTTTGTTTTTAGTTGAAATAAACATTCTTGCCAGACATAAGTCATCACATTCACACCCAAATGCATTTAGGAGCAGCCAAACAAGTTACCACTTATGCAAGCAGTGTTGTTTAAAAAACAAAATGTTCAAAACAAGGGGAAATGAAGCAAGAAAAAAATGTTTCTGATATTACAACAGAAGGACAAATTTTTTTTTTTTTTGAAGAACACACCTTGTGCAGATAGCATTCTTGAGTATTACTTGACAGTAAAGGTAGCAGATGGGTAGAGCAGTTCAGGCCAAAACAACTGATGGAGATGTGAGGGTCGGTAGGTAGAGGGAAGGAGGGTCGGTTACACATTGCTAGCTGAAATAGTAGGCCAGGCCCTATAAAACACTAACCTAATTCTTCCTGCAAAATATATCAATGTATACCTGAGTTATGCTGGATTCATTTGTCTGAATGCTAAGCCCAAAACAGGAAAAAGTATGAACAGAAGAAAGTGCAATGCTACTAGCCAGGTAGAACTGAACCCAGATCAGAATTACTTATAGACAGGAACAACACTCATGCTGTATACAAGTCCACTTCCTATTAGTCAATGTATCTTTTTTTTTTTTCCAAAAAAAAAAAAAAACTAATTATAAAAAAAATTATATAATATTTAACTACACATAAATAGCTAATTCTGCAATAAATACATTAGCATAAACAATATTAAACTTCCATGGTACACTAATGTATCCTACATTGTTTTGATACGGATTTCTACTATATTTATCTAACAGGTCTTCTATTTTTATCAAATATTTATTTATTTTCTTTCTTTATTTTGTTTGTAAGTTAGCTAGTTCAAAGACCCTTTTCAGTCATGATATATCCCCTTGAAGGCAAGAATATAAAACTTTTGGTTGGTAATAACATGTTTACAGTTGCTTAAACTATACAATATAATTTGTTTTGCACATAGTTTGACAGTTTCAAAATTGTGCAGTGACTTAATATAATTATAATATAGACAAAGACCAATTCTTGAGGGAAAAACAGGTTTAGTCAGAAACAGTACAATTAACATCATAGTCAAAACAATATTATTCTTAAACAGTATAAACAAAGATAAAACTCACAGCAATAGTATACGGCATTGACAGAAAGTTATGCAGACTAGGCTACTACCTGGCCATGAGAATGACAACTATCCCTAAGAAATGTTAATATTTCAGCCAGTCACATTATTTGCAGCCCAACATCTATAATTTGCTTTTCTATATACAATAATCCTCCCACTTTGGGTATGCAACAGTTTTAAGTACTGCTCACATATTAGGGTATGGTTTGGTTGAGTGATCAAGTCCTGGGTAACATTACCTATTGCCTCTGAAGGACTTACAAGCTATTTCACTTTTGAGATGATCTGCTAGGGATGATTTCAGCCCTTGCAGAGTATCCTGGCCTTTTATCTCAGCTGATGGGCTGTTCCATTGAGCAGGTCCCAGGCTGAAGAAAGCATGCTCTGCAATAACTGTTTTGAAAGGGGTTCTACTCAATGTGATGACATTTTCTTGGCTGTTTCTCAAAGTTTATGACTGAAAATGCCCTTCCTTTAAAACTTTGTATATCAGGGCACCCAGTAGGAAGGTAGACATCTCTGCTACAGGGAGCCAACTGACTTTCTTAAGCAATGGAATGTAAGTGAGTCTGCAAGAAGTCCAAATCTGCAGATTTTTTTCAGCAATCTTTGAAGTTTGTGTATTGTGGGAGGAATGATATGCTAGTAACTGTAGTCCATATTCAGACTTTGGGAGAAGAACATTTTAGCAAGGGAAATAAATCATAGCATAATACTTTTCTTTTCTTTCTGGCAAAATACATTGGTCAAATCTAATCTTGAAATGTGGGAAGACATCTCTCTTTTCCAATTTTCTTGTAATAATTTTTTCTTGCAATTGCCAAAATAATGAACCTTGTTCTTATCTAACACTGTCCAGAACTGCACCAGTCAATGGTGTCATTGCTTCTGTAAGATTATAATAGTCTAACTAAGAAGATTTCAGGATATTTGTTTACCTTTCAATTTCTTTAAATGAATAATATCTAGTGGCATTGTCTTATCTGACAGACTTGCAAAGCTCTTAGGTTCATAGGTGTATAATAGGCTGACGACCACAAGGGCCTTTTAAGCCTAGCCATGCATCCCAAACCTCTAATAAGCTCCAGTACCCTTGATAAGTGTAAGCAGGGTCTTGGGAGATGAAACATTTACAAGCGGGGTCCTTGAGATGAACCATTTACAGGCTGCCTGTGTCCAT
The DNA here is from genome assembly GCF_019279795.1 of Protopterus annectens. NCBI lineage: Eukaryota > Metazoa > Chordata > Ceratodontiformes > Protopteridae > Protopterus > Protopterus annectens. The sequence continues at coordinate 453,631,598 of NC_056734.1, forward strand.
TACAGACACAGGTGCCAAACCAGGGATGAATTTCCTGTTCCCCATCCAACTATCCATGTCTTATTTGAATTGGGTTAGGGAGGAACTCTGGTTCACATGGATGGCAAGCCTGTTCCAGAGAATGGATAGTCTCTAGGATACATATCTGTCTCTCCAGCAGGTCCTATTTATATCACAGGCAAGGTTTAAGTCTTTAGAATGGGTAATGATGGTTCTTTTTGTTTTGTAGATATGGAGGAGGTCCATCAGGGTGGGGTCTGACAATGTCTTGTGTGTTTGGCATAGACCTACCTTCAACAGCCTGCAGGAGACAGAATGCAGGGATGGGGCATTTAGGCTGTCTGCATAGGACATATTACTTAAGCCCTTTATTCTTTTAGTGAGGAACCTCTGTGGATATTCCAATTGCTGGATTTGCCTGGTTAGGTACATACCAAATGGGGCATTGTATGCAATGGTAGGTCTGAATGAATGCTAAATACAGTGGAACAATGACTTCCTTGTGACCTAGATGGCATACCTCTGTTTTTAAGTTCCACAACATAGAATGCTTTCCTCAGTACTGCAGACAATGTCTAGATTACTGTCTATGTGTGTCTCCAAGTCCCCGACTACTGGGTCAAGTCTTACATGTGTGTTGTCAATATGATAGTTACCAGGGGTGGATGACTTCCCGAGTGATATTATTATGCATTTCTTGGCATTTAGTTTTAGTTGATGGCCTGATACAAGTTATTTGCCTCTGTCAGCCCTTCCTGGAGAACATTAGTTTTGGTGGGGGATTTTATGACTACTCCTAATTTGCAATGTCTGCAAATTTGGCCTGCCAGAGGTTCTTGACATTGGCCTTGATTTCAGACAATTAAATGTCAAAAAAGAGTGATCCCAGGATTTAATTTGTTCACTGACTTCTAACATATTCTAGAAGAGTAAATTGACAGAAAACACACACCAGAAATGAAACAGATTAAAGTTGGAGGAATATAATAGCTAAACATGGGAAAGCAAAACAGCAAATCAGCATACACTGAACAGTATGACACCAAGCAGAGAAAAGTAGGAAGTCAGGTTAGCAAACCACATTGAATATATCTCTCCATGCAAAGTGTGGTATTCAAAGATCTGCAGATGGAATAATCGTCATAAACATAGATTATCTGATGGTTACAAAAAAGAAAGCATACCACTTGGCAGCAAAAGTAAAAAATGCAGTATTTAGGGTGGCCACGGTGGTGCAGCAGTTAGCGTTGCCGCCTCACAGCAAGATGTTCTCCGGTTTGATCCCTGGCTGGGGTGCCTTCTGTGCGGAGTCTGCATGTCCTCCCTGTGGTCGCGTGGGTTTCCTCCGGGTGCTCCAGTTTCCTCCCACATCCCAAAGACATGCTGTAGGTGGATTGGACACACTAAATTGGCCCTAGGTGTGAGTACGTGTGTGTGTGCCTTCTGTGGAAGGTTAAGTGCCGGCTGGCAACTCGACACCGTAAAACTCTACTGCCAATCATGAGTGGACGGTGATCCGCTGTGGCGACCCCTAATCAGGAAAAGCCAAAAGAAGAAGATCCTGATTATAACACCACAGGCATTGCAGGGTAAATCAAGGAATTCTAAATGGTATGAAAATAGGAACGGAGGTGGTGTGGTAGGAGAGGGTGAAACGGAATCGCAAATAGGTAAGGTAGTCAACTGGGGACACTGGGTATTGCACAAGAAGAGAACAGTGAAGAGAAGTAACAAGAAGGTGTGGAGGGCCAGTCATTAGTACGACAGGATTGTCTGGAAAGTAACAGCAGGCATATACAGGCATTTATAGAAATTACTTGTTGGAGATGTATAGCTGTAATAATATACACAATTTACATACATTTAAGGGCTATGCTTGCTAGATAAAATGTACCTAAGTAGATGAATATAAAATCTGACTTTAGTATTTAGGAACATTAAGACAGCCACTGTCTTAAACTACCTAGTATGTTAATAATATTACCGGTTATGCTTTTTTTAAATATGTGTATTTCATTCTCAGTTTGTTTACCTACCTTTTTTTTTCAATTTGTCGAATCAGCTGGCCTTGTTGGGCAGTGACTAGTTACAGGGGACGTGTGGGCAGAAAAGATCATATAACTGTAAACAGTATACAGTACCAGCATACATTGTTATATCTTTGGAATTTATGACTTGCCAATATTACTGGTAGTTTGGCATTTGCAGTTGCAATTTGTAGGGAATCACAAACAGCATCAACATTCACATTTTTTTTTGTTTGTTTGTTTTTTGCTCCTTCCCACTATCCCAATAGTGTTTTTAGTCTTTTCTTGAATATGTTAACACTGCCACTTAAACTTAATTTATATCATTAGCATAATCTAGCTACTAAATATGGGGTCTATATTAAAAGAATGAAACGACATAAGAGTGAACGCTCTTACATCAACACGTAAAACCCAAAAGCACAATACAGAGAAGTTACAGAACAGTGATTTTTTTTCTCAGGGGAAAAAATCGCTGCTCCAAAAAAAAAATAAATAAATAATGTTACAGACAAAATAAAGCTTCGTCCCCCCACACCCCCTCTACTTAAATCAAACAACTCCGAGATCACACCACAGTGGAGGAAACAGCAAAGTCCTGAGAACGTCCCAGTGATTTTTTTCACTGGGAAAAAAAATCGCTCTTCTGTTACTTCGCTGTTTTGTGCTTTCGGGTTTTACGTGTAAGAGTGTTCGCTCATTTCTTGTTTCATTCTTTTAATATAGATCCCTAAATATGTAATAGGTACTTTTAGAATTCAAGTCAAGCAATATTAACAAGTAGGCAAAATACAACATTTTTAGTCATAATTTACACATCCATTTGATGAATCTTACACGTCAAATTGGTTATAAAAATATTTATTTTCTTAACTTACTCACCCATCAAAGGAATCTTGCTTGACTTAGAAAGAGAAAGGAAGACACCCATTTACTAATGCCATATTTATTAAAGAGAACTGAAAAGTCACTTTGACATGCAGCCAAGTTATGTGAAAAGAACAGTCTGTTCTCTCTGCCAGATGTTGCTCGTCTTTCATTCATGTATTGTAAAAGATTGGCAACTGTTTATTTCTTAGAAGACTGACAGCTCATATGGTACTCAAATACCAAGTTAAACAGCACATGGTTGGAAAATCAGACCTGCTAATCATTTATGGCCTTCAGCAACACTATATTTCACACTGATCCTTCCTGTTTAATTCAATAAAATTTTTGCCTTGTAACTTTTTTAGTTTTAGACTAAACAGAACTATTTCAGTCTTTACTAATTTCCCTTTTAGTTCTGTAGTCATTAGCTTTTAATTATTTTTATAGAGTGGTGTTTACATAGATTAGATTTTAAAAATAGTTAAGCTAAACAAGACATGATATGATAGTGACTAGTGCTCATTAACTAAAATCTACACACACACACACACACACACACACACACACACACACACACACACATGCAAGTTCTTCACTGGTAACCTAAAGTGACTTGCAATTTATTTCTCTTAAGGTGAGCATTGTGCTTGCTTTGTGCATGCATGTAACAGCTTTCACTACTGGGTTTATGACAAAATTCTGTAAGATGATATGGGTACCTAGATGTTTTTGGGAATATAAATAAACAGTAATGGGTTGCAATCAGTGCTTTAAGAGAAAGTGAATCTTAAATATGTAGTGGATTGGCTGATATGAGTTTAGAAGCAGTTTGGGCCCTTCTTTTCACAGGATGAAAATATCATCTTTAAAAAGTAGGTAGCAAGCAAAGTGTTATTAGAATATAATTCTACAGTTTGCTTGGAATTCCCATTTAGTGAGGACTGCACTGGCAAAGCCGGGAGCCATTGCATCCCCCCCCCTTACAACGCTGCTAACTTGGCTGAATATCTGGTTATCAAAGAACAACTGATTAGTCAGGATTAAGTAAAAGAGCTGGTAGATATTGTTGATCTCTGTGAGAACTGAAGTCATTGCATTTGTTTTTGAGTTTTTAAAATGCCTCTATGTCTTTTTTTCATGACAAAGGGCAGTGTAGAGGGATTCTGCATCTACTTTGACTAGTAGCCATCTGCCACTGTTGGGGGTGGATTTAATTTTCCTGATAAAATCCATGGAATCTAGCATGAAGGAAGGGGTCTCTGAGATCAACATGAGTTTGTACTTGAAGAAAATATCGATGTGATCTATTATAGACCCCCCAACTCTTACTGATAGGTCAGACTGGGGGATCGGTGTGGAGTCTTGTGAGGTTTGGGGATCCCAAAGATGCAGAGTACCCTGATCAACTCTACATTGCAAAAATCACCTAATTCTATCTCAGTGACCTCTACTACTTCCAGGTTTGTTTCAGAATGCGCATGCTCCCTGCCATTTAACAATTAATTAGAAATGTAATTAACATTTCCTTTATTGTGTTAATGATACAAATTGTACTTTATTCCATATCCTGTCTTAAGAGCCCATCTGCATTGGCACTGCTAACTCCATTAAGGTGCTGCACTGTCATATGATCATATGCCTGCCAACCCTAGGCTCCACCTTAGCAGCTTAGCATTTTGCTGGCTGGCTTGATGTAGACATGTTAAGGGATTGTGGTCTGTAACTACAGTGATTTTAATTGCATACAGATAGGGTGAAGTTTCTGCAGTGCCCATATTATGACTAGACATTTTTTGTCTAGTGCTGCATAACATTCCTCCCTAGGTTGGAGTCTACAGCTGAGATATACCACTGGGTGCTCTTCTCCCTTTGAGGAAACCTGGCTGAGTACAGCCTCCACCCCATGGCGCAAAGCATCCACCTGCACAATAAATTCTTTGCTGTAATCTGGACTGGCTAACACAGGGGTCCTCCCAAAGCCCCTTTAAGCTTTTGTGATGCCTGCTCGCAGGTTAGGGTCCAAACTGTTTTTCCTCATCAGGTCTGTGAGGGGATCAGTTATTGTACTATAATTGGGAACAAACTTTGTATTGTACCCCACTGTCCCCAAGAATGCCCTCACTAGCTTTTTAGTAACAGGGGCAGGCCATGCCTGAATGGCTTCCAGTTTGGCAGGTTCTGGCCTGATCTTACCACTACCAACTCTGTCCCAGGTAGGAGACGTCTGCCATACCCACCTGAAACTTACTGGGCTTAATGGTCAACCCTTTCCTTTGCAGTCTGCCCAGGACCTCCCTGAGATGCTGAAGGTGCTCATGCCAGGAATGGCTGTAAATAGCAATATCATCCAGGTAAGCAAGGGCATAATCTGCTGCTCCTGCTAAGATACAAGCTACCAGCCTCTGGAATGTCACTGGGGCATTTTTTTATCCCAAAGGGCATCTTTATGAACTTGTACAATCCAAAAGGAGTCACGAAGGCTGACTCTCTCTAGAGGTGGCAGTCAAGGGCACCTGTCAGTAGCCCTTGGTCAGATCAGTAGTGGTCAGATACTTAGCCCCACCCTGCTGCTCTAAGGTTTCATCTGTCCTAGGTATGGGGTAAGTATCAGACTCTGTGTGACTATTTATTTAGTTTCCTGTAGTCCACACAGAACTTGGTGCTGCCATCTTTCTTTGGTACCAGCACCACTGGGAAGGCCCAGGGACTGCTGGACTGCTGAATTACTCCCAGTTCCACATTTCTTGAATCTCCTCCCTCAGAGTCTGTCTGACTCGCTCAGGCATCCTGTAAGGGGCCTACTTAATATGCCTTTGGGGTCCTGTATTCACATGGTGCTGCACCAGGTGGGTGCACCCAGGTTTCCCAGTGAACGTGCCCCCAAACTCCTGTAACACTGCTCAGATTTCTTGAACCTAGGTAGGGGATAGATGCTGGGACATTGCTAACCCTTCCATTGAGGTGTCAGTCCAAACCTTACTGAGGAGCTCAGTCACCAGACCCCCCCCAGACTTCTCCTGTCATCCACTGCAAATACTCAGCAACAGGACCTCCCTATCATGGTAAGGTTTCATCATGTTAACATGGTGCAATTTGTGCACCTGTCTCCTGTCTAGCAGTTCTACCATGTAGTTAACATCACTGACCTTGTTTACCACTTTGAAGGGTCCCTCCCAAGCTGCCTGCATCTTATTGTGTCTGACAGGAATGAGAACTATTGCATGTTGTCCCACAGCATACTCTTGGGCTCAAGCATTCCTGTCATACCAGACCTTTTTCTGTTGTGCTCCTGTCAGGTTCTCCAGGGCCAAGCCCACAAGCTGCCTAAGCCTTTTCTTGAGGTTTAGAACATATGCCAGAACAGACTCCTTGTGGGATTCATACTCACGCTCCCACTCATCACAAATCAGATCTAAAGGCCCCCTCACCTTATGCCCATACAACAACTCAAAGGGTGAAAAACCTGTGGATTTCTGGAGCACCTCACTGTAAGAAAACAGCAGATGGGGCAAATATTTGCCCCACTCTCTCTTATACTGGTCTGCAAATGCCCATAGCCTGGTCTTTAGTGCAGAGTTTAACCTCTCCACAAGACCATTAGTCTGGGGATGGTTGGGGGTGACCCTTAGGTGCTTTACCCCAAAGCGCTTCCACAGACAAGCCAGCAGGTCTTTCATGAAACTGGCACCTCTGAAAGTCAGTATTTCTCTCTGGAAACCTACCCTGCTGAAAATTTCTAACAAAGCATTTGCCACCTTCTCTGCCTCAGTGGAGGACAGAGCCACTGCCTCAATGTATCTAGGAGCATAATCTAATAACACCAAGATATACTTCCCTGTAGAACTTGGGGTACTCAGAGGCACCACAATATCCATAGCTGCCCTCTGAAACAGCTTCTCAATCACAGGCAAAGACATCAAAGAAGCTTTGACCTTGTCTCCTGCCTTGCTTACTCTTTGGCATTGTTCACAGGTCCTACAGTACCCTGTTACATCCTTTGCAACCCCAAGCCAATAAAGGTTCTGCATAATACATATCTTGGTACACTTTAGGCCCATATGACCTACAAAAGAAATGTCATGGAATATGGCTAGAAGTGCCAGATGGTAGGCTGTAGGCACTACCAACTGCTTTATTACCACACCTTCTAGCCCCCCCTCAGGGGTCCATTCTTTATACAGTAACTCTTTGTTAAAGTATGCAGATTCCCCCTTTCCTTGAGAATCAGGTGCTTTCTTGGTGACCTCTCTCAAGCCTTGCAATGCAGGGTCTGAGAGCTGAGCCTGTCTCAGCTCTACTTTCTCAGCTCTACTTTTGTGACTCTTCCTAGCTCCCTTTCCAGAGGAAGTCTGGTATCCTCTGACAATGGTGCCTCACTGTCAGCCTGGTTACTACCACTCACCGCTGTACTTGCAGTCATTTTGTCCAAGGGAACATCACTACCTACCAGCAACTGTGGCTCACCTTCAGGCTCACTGCTACAGGGTAGCTCCCGCCCTGAAATGGCCACCTACCAGCCCTGGCTTCAGGTGTTGTGTTTGTCTGGGTCTCCCCCAGGCTACCAGACCCACATAACTATCTTCAAGCATACTGCATGTTACTATATGCACACAAGGTACTGCATTATCAAAATAATTCCCTATCAGGACATCTGCAAGAATATTCTGAAACCCACCTACTTGCTTGGTTCCTTTTGCACACTTGCAGTCAAGGTGAACCCTGGCCAAAGGCATTTGGAATGGGGTCTCTCCTAAAGCTCTAACTGGCGTGGTCTGTCCAAGCAAATACTATTCCTCTTTAGCTACTGCAGGCTCACAGGCTTCACAGGCTTATAACCCACTTTTTGTGTGGACAACATTTGGCTTAGGTTACTGGTCTAAATAACCACAAATTACGATTTTGCTTGACCTGCAGGAATAAACGGAGTTGAAGACATATCCAGCCTCCTCTCATTGTACTGAGACATTTAAATGTACTCTCAGATACCATAGCTCCACTTGGCTTACTGTTTCATGGATATTTCTATATGTTTGGGACCTTGCAGTTTCTAAATTGGTCCTGCTGTTTGATGACTACACTGTTTAAGTAAGATAAGTGAACACCTCCTGAACTTTTTTTTGCTGCTAAATATAACACCTGAATGACCAGCTTGCTGTGCTAGAACTTTGTATACCATGGTAGTAGTGCAAAAAGAAAAATAAAGCAATTTTTGAACAAAAAGCCTGTCCTAGCCTGTATGCAAACACCCTGAGTACTAACTATCTCTTTTCCTCCTCCAGACCATTAATAACCATTATTTAAGGGTTCCCCCTCCCATCAAATACCTACATCAGTTAAGAAGAATCGCCCAGAAAATACTGTGGACCCAGCAAAGAAGTTTGAGAGAACCATAGCCTGAAAGTAGTGAATGTATGTTAACCTTTTTGGCTTAGTGTACTTTACATAGTGTACTCCCTTAAGGACAGCTGACTGACTTTATTGTGGTCAAACACTGCATCACAGGTTAGCGGCATGCATCACCCCCCCATATATCTGTTACCTTCTTAGTTATACTGCACTCCTTTTCCTCTATAATCTAGAGGTCACCTTTGCCTCTTCCTACCCATCCTGCCCACACCCCAGCTCTCTGAATTACACAAAACATCTCTGATATACTGACTATTTTGTTTGAATTTAGTCTAAGGTTACTTAACTGCTACATAACTACCTTCCACCCATATAGGATACATATTGCAGTAATAGGCTCTCTTTCACATAACACTTATAGTCTCCCAAACTCTCCAGTGTCTTGCACTACTGGCTCTGCCCCGCTCCGTTCACTACGCTCCCCTACCCTACCCCCAATCCCACCCACCCCATATCAATTACATTTACAGTTAGACACCACACCCTGTGTCAGTTCCCTCCCACCCAATTAGAGTATCACACCACACATATCACTTACAAACCAACACCCTTCACCACACCCTTACTATCACTCATTATTAGTAGATCAAACCCACTTACTTTAAGATACTACCCTTAAACACTCTTCACTAAACATGATGAACTGTAAACAACAGTCCCACTTAATAAAAGCACTACTCTACCTATGTACTATCATCACCTTTCTCCTGCTCTTCTACCTCTCCTCTTACCACACTCCACTACATATCAGTACCCCCCACAATGGCAAACTGAACCTCTATCCACTCCCCTGAAACTTTGTATCTTCCCTATCACACCACTAGACCTCACTTCCTCTAGATTAGTCTCTTATTCCCACTACAAACTGTCAGTCAGAACTAACCCTCACTCCTCATTAAAACATACTAAATTACTACACAAACTAACTAAACTGTATCTTCACCTACTCCACAAACTCATTCGCTGTGGTGACATTCACCCTAATTCAGGGCCCACCACAACACCCTACACAGACTCTAATAAGCCAAACCCCCTATACTATAGACCTATCTCCTCTCTCCTCTTCATTAACATACATGCAAGAAGTACACTTAACAAAATCCAGGACCTTCATGCCCTTCTAGCTGTATATAAACCAGAAATAGCAGTGCTAACTGAAACATGGCTTAAACCAGAATGCCATAATAATGAGATTACAACCCCTGGCTATAATATAATATGCAGAGACAGAGTAGAGAAAAAGGGAGGTGGCATAGCGATATTGTTCCAAAATCATCTCACCATTGAACAAATTGATTATAACACCCAAGAAATCAAAGACGTTGAACTAATCCTTGCCAAATTAAAACTAAACTCAAACAAACATTTCATTATTGCAGGTGGCTACATTCCATCAGGCAATAGCACTACTATAATGGAAAAACTGCTAAACTGGATCTCAAACTCCATGCCACAAGAAACTGTACTCTTAGGTGACTTTAATATTGACTGGCTGAACTGCTCTAGCCACACTCCAACTACCCACATTAACCTCCATAGATTTACTGAAATTATATCCACCCCAACCATAACAGACAAAAACCTCAAAACACAAATCCATCTTAGACTGGATTTTGTTATCTGACCCCACTCTAACATGGCACTCTGGCTGTCTACCTGACAGTCTAAGTGGTCATCAGCCAACCTACCTCATTCGGACCAGACCCCATTACATAAGCCAACCCAACCTCAGAGTAATAAGTAACAAAAAGACCTTTAAAACAACTGACTTCATCAATTCATTACAAAGCTGTAATTGGATACCTCTAAAGCTACTATCTCTAGATGATGCTGTACAGTACTTTAACTCCACTTTCCTGAAAACCCTAAACTGTCGTGCCCCCTTCAGAACTATAAGAGTTAGTACACAATGACAAAAAATTTACCGAACCCACATATATTGCCAACATTCTGGCAGACAGGTTCAGTGCAAATTTCTCCCCTCCCTCACCTCCAAAAGAAGAAATACTTATCCCAACTGAATGTAACCTCCCTGTCATCTCTGATGTCCAGGTGAGAACCGCCCTCAGCAAAGCAAAAAACACAGCATCAATGGGATCTGATGGTATCCCCGGCTGCATGATAGGTGAACTCCAAGAGGAGCTAAACCCGCATATAAAAATGCTATTTAATCTTAGCCTTACTACAGGATATGTACCTGAACACTGGCGTACAGCAACAGTGGTCCCACTCCACAAGGGAGGCTCTACTACAGACCCTGGGAACTACTGCCCCATAAGCTTAACCAGCCTGGTCTGCAAAGCTATGGAAAGAATTATTATGGAACTCATAAACAATGACATTGGGGACCTACAGACACTTGATCCCACCCAGTTCGGCTTTGTAAAGGGCAGATCCTGCCTTTTGAACCTGGTTGACTTTTTTGAAACCGTCACTAGAGCCATTGATGAGGGCAAGGCAGTCCATACAGTCTACCTGGACTTGGCTAAAGCCTTCGACACAATACCCCACTCAGGCATCATAGACAAGCTAAACAGCTTAAATGTAAATCCATATGTCAGAAGATGGGTTGCAAACTGGCTAAAGAACAGAACCCATAAAGTCAAAATTGTGGGAGCCATGTCAGACTCAAAGCCAGTCACAAGTAGTGTCCCACAGGGCTCTGTCCTGGGACCCCTCTTGTTCGGCATTTACTTCTCAGATGTGAAAACAAACATGGGAGGGTTGTGGCTGACAAAGTTCGCAGATGACTGCAAACTAGACGCTATAGTCGATACACCAGCTGACACATACATCCTACAGAAAGGCCTCACTGAAATGGACAACTGGTGCCGGAATCATGGCCTTAAACGGAATGCCAAGAAATGTATAGTCATCCCCTTTGGGAAAAACAAAGTACCCACAAATTATCACATAGACAGTAACCCACTGAGTATGGAAAAAGTAATCAGAGACCTGGGGACCCAAGTTGATAGTGACCTCTCATTTGACACCCACGTTGCCAAAGTGGTTAGAAAGACTTTCTACCTTGCCCACCTATTCATGAAGGGGTTCACATCCAGATCAAAGGAGGTCATCGTACCCCTGTACTCCTCCCTTATCAGGCCCATGATTGAGCACAATGCCCCATTTGGTATGTACCTCACCCGGCACTTACAACAGCTGGAGAGACCCCAGAAGTACCTCACCAAGAGGATCAAGGGTCTCCAACATATGTCATATGCTACCAGGCTAAAGAAACTCCAGCTCTATTCAGTAGCATACCGCCTGCTCAGAGGTGATCTGTGCCTGACGTATAAGGCCATGTCCAACCAGGAATTGATGGACATGCTCCACCTCAAAAAATCCAAATCCATTAGAACCACGAGAGCCAAAGATTTAAGCCTCAGTACAAATACGAATAGAACATGCTGGAGGGACAGATTCATAACTCAGAGGCTTCCCATACTCTGGAACAGAATCCCAGTTCATGTTAGGCAGAGCCCCTCACTGACTCTCTTCAAGAGAAATCTTGACGAGTGGATGGGAGATCGTAGGTTTACCCCGGGGGTCACCCCTGTGTCGCTACTTGACAGAGGCACAGTAAACTAATTTTAATAAGTAAGGGGGGTCTTCAATGTGTCATTACTAGACAAAGGCACAGTATTAATTTATTCTGTACACCTTAGTACCACTACATGGGGTGGCAAAAGCCACATCTCTAGGGCTAGGCTTACAAATGCCCCAGGGCAGGTAGCCTAGTACTAAACTATGAAACTATGAAACTATAAAGGCTAACTATGCTCCATGGCGAACTAAAGATACTAAGACTACAATGAAAGTGAGGGATCAGGCCTGGAGTCAATATCAAAATAACTAAACCAGCAATCTGAGGCAAACCTACCAAGAACTTCAAAACAAAGCCAAAAAAACAAATCAAACTAGACAAAAGTAACTACTACAAAAACATGAAGGAAAAATATGCCAACAACCCTAAGGAATTTTGGGCTACAATAAATGTCATAATCTACCTAGGTAAAGTCACCACCCCAACCCCAGTACTACCAAACAAGCATGACAACATTCCCACACAATTTAACAAGTTCTTTACCAAAACAGTCCAAACCCTTACCAATGCCCTCAGTACCACTAGCAGTCCTATACCCAGTGCTAGCAAAACCCACCCTACTACTCAAAACAATACCACCAACTTTTCCCTATACCCTGTACCCACTAAAATTATTTCAAAGCTCCTTAAGAAACTCAAACCAACCACACTAGCTGCTGACACCCTAACAACCGAATTCCTTCAGATTAGCCTATCCCGTGTCCATCCTTATAAACAGGTCACTTGCAGAATTCAAAGTCCCAACCCTGTGGAAAACATCGCACATTATTCCACTGCACAAAGGGGGCAACTCCTTAGAACTCACCAACTACTGCCCTATCGCAATACTCTCACCTCTATCCACATTATTAGAGAGAGTTGCACATTCCCAACTACTTCGGTACCTCTTACAAAACAACTTAATCTCCAAAACCCAGCATGGCTTTAGACCATCCCACAGCACCACCACAATATTACTATCATTTATAGATATAGTTAACCACAATAGTAACAAGGGACTATTTGTATCTTCCATTTTCTTAGACTTATCTAAAGCCTTTGACATGGTAGACCATAACATTCTTCTCCAAACTTTATCTACCCTAAGCCTCACCCCCTCCACTATGTCATGGTTTACTAGCTACTTATCTGGTCAACAGCAGGCAGTCCTATGGCATGACCGGCTGTCTCCCCTGCTACCAGTATCACTATTCACCAACCAAATCAATTCCTCCTCACTCACAGCATCAGTAGTACAACAAGCAGATGACATCACCCTTATAAGTGCCGCCCCCACCTTAAAGGAACTGCAAATCCTCACCCAAAACACCTTTACTCTAGCTGAAACATGGTTCACAAACATCAAACTTATTCTTAACCCCCAAAAAACAAAATTAATTATATTCGGCCCAGGTCACAGTCCTCCCCCAACAACACTTTCACCATTCACTCCAAAGATAACATTCAAATCACTCCAACTGCACATACTAAACTGTTACGTGTAGAACTAGACAATAACCTCAAATTTGACAAACATATAGCACAAACCATTAAGAAAGTTAATAAAAAACTAGGACTTCTCTATAGAAACAAACACTTTATAACTAAACAAACCAAAGCTACTATTGCTAGAACTCATCTCTTATCCATCCTTCTCTATGCCTTTCCCATCCTTACTAATCTCCGCCAGAGTGATCTGAACAAAATGGAATCTTGTTATAACAAAATAGCCAAGTTTGCTACTGAAACCTCATACAAATCCCACCACTGTCTCGTCCTTAACAAACTAAATTGGCTCAAGTTATCTCAACTACTTCTGTTTAATCAACTCACAATAGCACATAATCTCTTCTACCTTCCAGAAAAAAAACCTGCATTTCAAAATATAATTAACCCCCACATCCCTACCAGAGCCTTATGATCTAGTTCTCAGAACCTAATAAGCATTATCAGACACAAAAATGATGCTGGCAAATCACTCTTTGCCTGCACTATTGCCAAAATCTGGAACTCACTACCTAGCCAAATAACCTCCACTATTCAATTTAAGAAACTCCTAAGAACCCACTTCTCAAACAATTGGCTTTGTTCATGCAACTCCCCATGTTAATTTGCACCAATACCATGTTCAAGGATTCTACTAAAGGTCCCCTAATTCCTTTCACTGTAAAGCTTAATAATCACTGGTTATTTCTGTAACAAAATATTGAGAGTACTCATAACTTAAAAAGAAAAAAAAAATAAAAATGTTTTCTTGTGTTTATAATTTATATTCTGTATAAACCATACTACTAAAATGCTGTATGCTGACTTTACTTAAGGAATTGTTAATCTATACATAACTTATGTTTCTATGGAACCTATATCTCTGTATGATATTCTTGTGTAATTTCTTTATGACATGCTATTGGAGCTTTTCTCCCTGGGCCTCCGCTAAAAATGGATGTCTCCAGTCGGACTTTCCTGGTTAACAAATGTAAAATAAAATAAAAATAAATGGTTATGTCAGAGGCTATGTCTCTCTTAGCAGTGGCATGTTTTCCATCCACTAAGATAGGATATAACCTCTTGTGATAGTCTTGCACCCCTGTTGTCTCCAGACAACTTACCACTGGCATACTGTTATTCCCACTTCCTGGCTCCCCCACCTTTTATTCCCCACCTTGCCTCCATGGACATCTGTAGAATACATGGTCCCACTGGTTACATTTAAAACATTTAACCCTTGATTTTGGCTGTGTACCTGAACTAGTGGCTTCCAATATTACTGGCAGACTCTGTTGGGGTGGTTTAGGCTGCCCACCATGGTTTCCCTTATAGCCATGTGCAGCACTGGGTATCTTTTTCTTGTGCAGTGATTCCCTGCTTGCTCAGTAGAGATCCCCTTTTTCCCCAGCTCATGTGCAGAGTTACTCTGTCAGTCTGCCAACCAGATTCTCATGCCCACAGGCAAAGTGGTACAGTGGTTAACATTGTTGCTTCAAAGCAAGATGTTCTCCAGTTTGATTCTTGGCTGGGGTGCCTTCTGTGTGGATTCTGCATGTCCTCCATGTATTCGTGCGGATTTCCTGTGGGTGCTCCGGTTTACTCCCACATTTCAAAGACATATGTCTGGAGCATTTCTCCCTGGACCATATTAAATAAAAATAAATAAAATAAATAAACTACTAAGGACTTGTTCCTACACCAAAAGGTCTACCAGCCCTTAAAAGGTGGTGATTTCATACCCACTCATCCAGCTATGGAAATAAGTGCTTAACTCAGCAACATAATCACACACACTTTCATCTGCCTTGCCTCTGTGCTCACAAAACTTTTTCTGCAAGCTTCAGGTGTTAATTTAAAACATTCAAGCAAACATGTCTTTACCTTTTCATAGTTTAAACAATCAATATCAAATAATTTAGAAACAGCAGTTACAGCTTTACCATGGATTAAGGGGGTCAGGAACCATACCTAGAGCCCTTGGTCAACATTATACTGTTTACATAATCTTTCAAATATATGAATAAAGCTAGAAATTGTGGAAAAAATTATTGACCTTTATTGCTACTGAAGTTTGATTATTCCCTTCCCTATTACCTCCATAACCCTGGCAGAGAGTCAACATTTCCATCTCATGTTGATGGTGCTTCTCATTTTCTTCAGCCTCCAAATGCTGCAGTCTCTTATTTTCTATAGCCTCCAAACACTGCAGTCTCACTGATAACTCTCTGCTGATTCTAATTTCAAATGTTTGGCCTCCAGTTCAAGTATCTTTAACTCCAGATGGGTTTTTATGTCCTCTTAGGAAAAGGCAAACTGTCCTGTTTCTGAAGGCTGAAAATTCCCATCACCAGACTGGTTATCCTCCTGGTTGCTGGTCTGAGCTGTGATTTTGTCTAAAATCATTTCCTCTTTAGTCAGGTTGGCATACACATGTCCTTTGGCTTCACACACCTTAGCCAGCTGCTTCTTTGTCAGCTTGCCATAATCCTATGTTGACATCTTTACCTGCTTTCCCTGACTAAACTAACAAACAAACAAACAAATAAATAAAACTGTTGTGAAATGAAACTCTGAATGTTTACCTTGTGCCTGCTGAGAGGACACATCTTTAGTGACAACTGCCTACAGGCTAGAGAAGTTCAATTAATATCCAAACCACTGCTCACCAATATGTGACATCCCCACTTTCAACCAGTAATCAAGGAGCCAAAATAATCACCACTGACACTGGAAAGGGGCGTTCACTTGGAACAAAAGGGGATACACCCAGTATTTTCAAATGTAGCTCTCTACATCAAGCACAGTTTCCCTTAAGACCACACAGGGAACACACTCAGCCTGGGGTCTGAGTTTCTTTCTCTGTCTCTTCCCCAGTAAGTCTTCCCACTGGCACAGCTGTAGAGTTAAGTCCTCATCTGAGTGTCCAGGCCAAGTCCTCCAGGACCCTCTCTGTGACACCAGTGCTTCATGTCCTTGTTTCAGGTAGCTGACACACACACACACACACACACACACACACACACACACACACACACACACACACACACAGTACAAAGTCAGCTACCTAAGGCTCTTGCAAGGGTACCCAGTTATACCGAGTGAAATTAATATTAACACAAACGGTAATGTTGACCAATCAGCCAGGCTTCAGGAGTGGCCATAGTGTCAAGAATAGATATAAGTACTTTCAAAGGTTAAAATATTCTCTAAAATACCAGCCACAATCAAAAGTTTAAATATATTTAATAATAAGTAATAAAAGAACATGAAAATATGAAATATCTATTTACAGTAAACACCAGAGTTTCAATCACAGGAAGTATTAAAAATAACACAGCTGGAAAGATTTACACAGTTACAGAAAAACAATACTTAACTATTCTCACTATATTTTTCTGACTGATCTAGAGAATTACTGTCCTACTTACTTAACAGAGCAAGGTAAGATGAAGTAGGGAAGGGATCCTTCTATGCCAGTTTCCAAGAAACAGTCAGTCCTGAGACTTCTGTCTCACCTAATATTTATACATTATTTCTGTACAAAATGACATCACATACATTTGGTCATCTGACTTCCTGTTCCCATGCAACCCCCCCCCATTTCTAGAACCTGTCAAGATTTAGCACCTACATGTTAATAATACACACAAAGAACTCTTAGAAAAAAAAGGTTTACATTACAGCCACCCTGGGCGCTACTGCTAATGAACTAAGAATAAGACTGGCATATGCCAAAAATCATGTTGCTTTGAAAAAAAAATATTAGATATGTACAACACCAAAAATGAAAAGCCTGAAATTATAATATTATTATGAAGCGGTCTCATACTTTAGCTCTACATTTCTTGCTATCCTGGATAACCATGCTCCCCCATGCACTATCAGAACCAATAACAGCTGTCCAATGATACAAGACAAAAAATTATTAGCAGAAACAAAGCGTGGACCTCCTGGAGAACCACTAAACTCCCAAAAGACCACCTTATATATAAACAGCCTAAAAATAATACAAAGAACTCTATTATGCTAGACAAAAAGAATTACTACTGTAATCTGCAACAAAAGCACCAAAATCAACCACAAACATTCTGGTCAGGAATAAACAAACTTCTCCATCCAGGCCAATTAACTACCCCTACCCCCTTAACTACCCTCCAGCAACCTCCTAAAATTGTTGCTAACACCTTTAATACTTTCTTTACAGAAACCATGCAATCCCTAGCCAGTAAGCTATCTCCCTATACCCCAAGTACCACCAACCCCACACCTGATAATAAGATCCCCTTTAAGCTTGATCCAGTACCAACATCTTTTATTAAGTCCCTACTTAAAAAACTGAAACCCATCACCTTTTCAGCAGACCTATTACCTGCAGAGTATCTCCAAAAAGTAGTTAATGAAATAGCATACCCCATATCAATTTTAATCAATAGCACTATCTATCTATCTATGAGGCCTATATCCTCCACATCTGGAAAATATCCCACATTATTCCTCTTCATAAAGGGGGAGATTCCAATGAACTTTCAAATTATAGGCCTAGCCATTCTGCCTCCCTTGGCTATAATAATGGAAAAATGTGTCCACAAGCAATTTCTTGTCTATCTGAATAAAAACACTCTCCTAGCCCTCTCCCAGCACGGATTTAGACCTTGCCATAGTACAACCTCAGCCCTTCTCTCCTTCTCTCATGCAATAAATCAAAACCGTAATGACAAGAAGCTCTCCTCTGCCCTCTTCCTTGACCTATCCAAGGCATTTGATATGGTAAATCACCAGCTACTCTTAAACACATTAAAATCACTCTCCATAGATAACCTAGCAATTACCTGGTTTCATTCTTACCTAAGTGATAGACAACAAGCTGTACTATGGAAGAATAACCTATCATCCCTTTTACTAGTCACCCTTGGGAGTCCCACAGGGATCTATATTAGGTCCCCTCCTATTGTTCATATTCATTAATGACCTGTACAAAGTCATCCCTGATGCTGCTTGTATTCGGTATGCAGATGACTCAACCCAAATCTGCTCTGCCACCTCCCCCACAGATTTACAATCCTTGTCCCAAATCACTTTCAACAAAGCTGAGAACTGGCTCACTGGTCGCCAACTACTATTAAACCCAAATAAAACCAAACTATTACTCTTCTCCCCCACTCGCAAGGTCTTCTCACCATAATATCTAACAATGGTACTTTAATTTCCCCAGAACTTAGTACTAAACTACTGGGAGTGATCATCAACAACAACCTCACATTTGATGCTCACATAGACAAAACTATTAAAACGGTTAATAAAAAATTAGGCTCTTTATACAGGATTAAACCATTCCCAACCCCATCTGCTAGAACTGTTATTGCTCGTACACATCTGCTGTCGACCCTTCTTTATGCCTCACCCATTTTCGTAAACCTAAGCATATCAAACCTCAATAAATTTACTAGGTGCTACAATAACATTGCCAGATTTGCCACAGGATCAGCTTATAGAACCTATCACTGCCTTAACCATCAATCGTTAGACTGGCTTGAACTTCCCTATCAACTGCAATATAACTAACTAATAGTTGTTCACAAAATCCTCTACCAACCAGACAGTGCAACCATACTGAAAAATATAATTACCCCCTACAGTAACCTAAAATCCCTTCGCTCTTCCAAAAAATTGCTAGTGCTAGTGCCGGTAAAACCTGGAACCTACTTCCTGCTGAACTCACCACTGACCCCTCCTTATCCCAATTCAAAAAATCCCTTAGGAAATACCTAAAATGTAATGGCTTTGTCCCTGTACAAACCCTGACTAACCCCCACTCAAACATAATTCATAAATGAGAACCTCATTACAAGAATAAAACTCTGACTCTCTAACTGTTTAAAATTCTGTGTATCACCCACCTACTGGAAAGATTTAAAGTTAACACTACATCATGTATGAGAACCACCTTAATATATGTGTTTTCCTTTTTCAGATGAAATGTTTAACTATTTCTTTCTCAGCTACTTGCTTCCAACCTTTGCTATCTGTATGTGAGAAAAACATGTACCTGTGTGTACATATCGTTAAACAAATCTCAGTTTTGTGATAACTCACTGTAATAATTTCACTGTATTTACACTTGTTTTTGTACATTTGGAGCTTTTTTCCCCTGGGCCTCCGCTGAAAATGGACCTGTATCTAGTCGGACTTTCCCAGTTAACAAATGTAAAATAAATTAATAAATTGGAAACGAGAAATATTTGTAATGCTGAACCTCAGAGACAGTACCTAGCTTTGTCACATCTGATTAGCTCAGATGAATTAATAGCTTGAAATGAGAACATTACTGTTTATTGTGTGGCTTATTACACATTAAAAGAACTGCAGCTGCAAGAAAAAAAATGTTTTCTTTAGTGTCAGTAGTATTTCAAAACTAGGTTGCCATAGATGTTTGGCTTCAAGTTTTGACTGGTGGACTAGGAGAAGTTAGGTAAGATTTGTTTGAACTGGTTCAGAGTGTGATTAATTATGTGTTTGATGATTAAGCTGTGATTATTTGTTATCTAAGATGTGATTCATTATAGTATTTTTAAAAGTTATGGCTATTTTCATTACCAAAAACACCAAATTCATTCTTATGGGAGTTCTTAATAACAGAAGTTAGGCCTGCAATTTCCTAGAGAGTGATTTTTACTATTTTTACTCAGATTTTTATTGCCTGGTCAAGAAGATGCTGTCTCTTTGTACCCAAACTTAAACTAAATGATCTAGATGTGAAAATAATTATATAAATATTTTTGGAAAGAGTAGGAAAATTGTGAATTTTGGGGGACTTTTTTTGGTTTAACAACTGGGTAAGTTGACACTTTTCAGTCATCACCCAGGTACCATGGTGAAAGACACAAACAGAAAATTGCACAAAGACTAAAGAATGTACAGATGTGTATAGTACAGTAACAGAGTAGGGACAATACATTTGTATGTTCTTCACAATTACAAATGCAAATGATATTACTTATAGTATGTAAGGTAGACATTCAACCAATTATCCAGATAATACTAAAGACAAACTACCCTTATAAAGCCTAATAAACTTACAGATCTGCAGAATTTGTTACTATGCTTGTACTGCCATATAGCTATGCAAATGCTGCAGCAATACTCTCCTAGTACTGCCATACAGCTATGTAAATGCTGCAGAAATACTATTCTAGTACTGACATACAGTTATGTAAATGCTGCAGCAGTACTCTGCTGGGACTGACATACATATATGTAAATGCTAGCAGTACTCTGCTAATACTGACATTCAGATATGTAAATACTGTAGCAGTATTCTCCTAGTACTGACATACAGCTATATAAATGCTGCAGCAATGCTCTCCTAGTACTAACATACAGTTATGTAAATGCTGCAGCAATACTGTCCTAGTACCGACATGTAGATATGTAGATGCTGCAGCAGCATACCTCTCAAACTCTTAGAGCAAGAAATCTGGACAAAGCCATTAATAAAACTGAGACAAAGGCCAAAAAATAAGGACACATTTTAAATATTGCAATCTTACAAACTTAGAAAGTAGATAGAATAACAGGCTATGCATTAGCATGCATTTTCTGAAAGGTATGAAGTCTGAAACTCAAATGTCTCTCATTATTTTCTAACTTCATTCTTTAATAATTTGCCACTAATTTGTCTTAAAGCCATAAATTTATGAAAAACGGACCAAAAATATGAGGCAAAAATCTGGACATTCTGTGAAAATCTGTGCAGTTGAGAGGTATGTGCAGCAGTACTCTACCTGGACTGACATACAGATATGTAAAAGTCTGCAGCAGTACAACTGGATGATATTCATAACTGTAGATGTACAAAGAACAGGATTTTTATTAATGGTCAGGCATTCCTCTTTTATGCTGCCTGGTACAGTGAACATAATGAGCCTGATAACCTTTACAAATTGTACAGTTTGAGTACCTTATATATTCCCTACAGTTTGTATATAGTTGCCCACTGACATTTATCAAGTATTTATTAGTGCTTATTTTTGTAATATACCTCCATTCAGGCCTCCCATGACTCAACAGACTAAATCATCACTGTCTGGGTAATAGCCAGCTATAGGAAGATATCATTCAGCCAGCCATCGTGGTTTTTTTCTTCATAACTTGTTATGTCTGGCATTTGGAACAAAGATTTAAGACTATGAGCTGTTAATAAGCTGCTTATTGTGGTCCAAAGCTTGATTCCTTCAGACTCCATTTGCCTAACTGTGTGAGTCTATGCAAATTACAGTCTGAAAAATGTACATGTGGATCGATGCTGTATTTGGTTTACCAAAAATAATGTAAGCAAATGCACTTTACCACCCCCGTGTTTTGGACAGACTTTTCAAAGGATCCATCTTGTCTTATAAACTCAGAAAACAAACTACTAACAATGAAACAAAAATGTAGATCTCCATAAAGCCCTATTCATGCATTATTACTACCTCAAGTTAATGGTCACACGTCTGAAAGTAAAGGCAAATCCCTAAGAAAATACAAAGCCATCCCTGTACTGCATTTACATAAATATAGCAATTACTTACAGTTCTAGTACAAAAAGTGCAACCAAACTATAACTGGGAATAAAACCTACAACAGAGTGTTATGCTAGCATCAAAACAAAACATATATAAACAGTATTAAAACCAGCAGTGACAATCCCATTTACTTAACAAACGATTCCTTTAAGCTGCCCTCATTAAAATTGTACAATTCCATTTGAAATGCTCTGTCTTTTATATTTCATTGCTCTGGCAACCAAAATGCTGCTACCTGACCGTGGGGTAGTTCAAACACTGGACAATTTTCTTAGCTCACTACTTACAATGGAAATTTTGGGAAAACTAGCATAATCATCTGTATTCAAAGAACTGTGTCTAAACTATTCTCGTTACTGGTAATGCCACAAACAGTCGAAGCTATGTTTAAAATGATACATTTATTTGTTAACCAGCAAGGTGGTCCATTACATTCCCTTTTCAACTATGATTTAACTGGATAAAAACTGCAGAAAAAGGGAGCACAGATGAACCTCACACATACAATGACTATGGATCAGAGTATGAACCAGAGATCTTATAGCTGAAGGACAGAGACCTTAACTATTAAGTTATCATGTCACCTAGTTACCTACTTAGAATAAAACAAATATATAAATTATACTGTACAATAACAGTTGGATTCTACTTCTTCGATTTGAAAAAGAAGAGCCAGTCCAATTAAACAATTATTAGCATAAATCTCATGAATTCAGCAATTTGTCGCTTTTTGCATGTGATTTTCAGCTTGTACCATTTAGTCTGTTAATTCTGTTTATGGTCTGAGTTATGTGTTATAGATACTGGACAAATATAGTCCTTTGGCATCTTATTCTAGAAGTTATCTGAGAGATACTGAGGTAAGAAAGAAACAAACTTTTTTTTTTATCTCTTAAATCCAAAATCTTCCTACCACAGTGCCCTACCACCCAACCACCCCACTGCAGACTAAGCACATTCTACACAAACCCTCCCCCTCAAATACACATGAAGGCAGTTCCAACACCAGTTGTAGTACTTCATAAACCACAGCAACCAACAGTAGCGAATATAGTAAAAACCACAGCAGCAATCCAGCAATTCCAAAGAAGGAAATTTATTCACCAAACAGCAGTAAAAATCTCTAGCGCCTCGGCCAACAAGCCTTTAACAGAGGACTCACATTTTCATTACAGTCATTTCATGAGCAGTGGCATTTGTACCATATTTCTAACCCCAAAGCATCATTCAACAATTGCTGAGGGAAATCACTTCTGGATTAAAACATCGTTTATTTCACTTTTGCATATGAGGTAGATTTACAAGATAAGTATTTTTTAACTACATTTTGTTCCTTTTTGCCCCCACTGACCTCAGAGGCTGGGTGCTGAATTATTGCTACAGCACCCATTTATTTACAGTAGAGGTGATGCCCTAGTAGGTGATATCTCTAATTATAATGAGGACTGAAAATCTCCAGCTCACCACATTGTCCCCTGTGCACTACATTGCACTGCATAATATCACACTGCTGTGAGAACTTGTTCCTGTCCATTAAATGTAGACCATTTTATTTGGCCAGGGAGCTGAATGGGGTCAGTGTAACAGTGGTGTATATCCCACTGAAGCTCTAAATAAATTATGCAATCACATGGGTGAGTTGCAGAGCAAATATCCCGACTTTGTACATGTGGCAGCTGTTGACTTTAATAAAGCAGATCTGAAAGAAGAACTCCCACACTACCATCAGTATGTGGAGATTCCTACAAGGGGTGATAATATCCTGGACAAGGTATACATAAACTTAAAGCTTATAAGGCAGTGCAACTTCCACAAATGGGAATCTCTGACAATTATACCATCTTGCTATTACCAGCTTTCAAACCTGCACTGGTTAAAGAGAAACCCACAAAAAACAAATCAGAGTATGGCCTGAGCCCCTATGAAGGCCCTCCAAGACTGCTTTGAAAGAACCAACTGGGATATGTTCAAGGAGGCAGCCACAGTGAATCAGCATCTGAACATTGATGAATACACTGAGGTAGTGATGGCATACATTTCAAACTGTGTTGATGCAGTAACAAATACCAAAAATATCAATATAAGAGCTAAGCAGAAGCCATGGCTCACCCCTAAGGTATATGAGCTTCTGAAGGAGAAACACAGCTTACAGGGCTAAGGATAAAGCAGCTCTAAGTGTAGCAAGAGGTAATCTGAGGAGGGGTATAAAGGAGGCTAAGAGGGAGTATGGCAGAAAGGTACAGAGCCACTTTGAAGACATGAAGGATGCAAGGAGAATATGGCAAAGCATACAGGAGATCACTGACTACAAAATCAGGTCAGCACAGCGTGAGGACAGCATCAATTCCTTGACAGTTTGAGCAACTTCTTTGGTAGATTTGAGGAAAGACACAACAGGTTGGCACTAAAGCTACCCACTGATGAGAAGGATGCAGTACTCAGCCTCAGCACAGAGGAGGTAAAAAGAGAACTTAGGAGAGTGAACCCCAGGAAGGCTGCTGGACAAGACAATTTACTGGGCAAGGTGTCAAAAGGCTGTGATGATCAGTTATGCACAGTACTCAAGGAAATATTTAACACCTCTCTTACCATAGCAAAAGTACCCTCATGCTACAAGGAAACTAACATCATCCCACTACCTAAGAAATCCACTCCCTCCAGCCCAAACGACTACAGACCAGTCACTCTGGCATCCACTGTTATGAAATGTTTTGATCAAAAAGCATCTTTCATCATGCCTACCTCCTGATTTTGACCCTCTGCAGTTTGTGTACAGAGGTAACTGATCCACAGCTGATGGCATATCAGTAGCACTACACATCTCCCTTGAGCATTTAGAGGGCAAGGACAACTATGTGAGGATGCTGTTCATAGACTTCAGCTCTGCATTTAATACGGTGGTACCAATGCAGCTGATAAAACTGGCACATTTAGGAATCAGTAAACGTCTGTAACTGGATCCTGGACTTCCTGATTGAGACACCACAGAGGGTGTGTTCAGGTAAGAACACATCAAAGTGCATCACCATTAACACCGGGGTTCCACAGGGATGTGTTCTCAGCCCACTGTTATTTACCATCCGGACCCATGACTGTTGTGTTAAGCACAAATCCAACCATATCATCAAGTTTGCTGATGACACCACAGTTTGTGGGGTTCATCTCAAATGAGGATGAAAGGACATATAGAGAGGAGGTGGCATGTCTGATCAGTTGATGCAAGGGGAACAACCTTGACCTGAATGTAAGCAAGACCAAATAGATTATCACTGACTTCAGGAAAATGAGAACAAAAACCCAGTGCTCAGGGTCAATGGTGAGAGTGTGGAGAGGGTTAAGAGTATGAAATTCCTGGGTGTGCATGTATCAGAGGCTCTCTCATGGTCAGGAAACACCAGCCAACTAGTTAAGAAAACAAACCAATGCCTCCACTTTTTAAGAAGGATGAAAAAAGCTAAGCTTCCTCCTCATGTTCTCTCCACCTTCTATAGAGGTGCAATAGAGAGCATCCTCACCTGCAATTTCACAGTGTGCTTTGGAAGCTGCACAGTTACAGAAAGGAAGGCTCTACAAAGAGTGGTGAGGGTTGCAGAGTACGTAACAGGTTCCAGTCTTCCATCGATACAACAGCTTTATTCTGCAAGAAGCATCCAAAAGGCCACCAAAATAATACAGGACAACATGCATTCTGCACACGGACTGTCTAAGCATCTGGCATCTGGAAGGAGATGTCGCAGCATCCACTGCAGGACTACAAGATTCAGTAACTGTTTCAACTTTACAGTGATTAGACTTCAGAACTCAGGCACTAGTCCCAGGGGTCTGGACACATAAGTCAATTTTTATTTATTTGTGCAATATATACTTAGATATATTCCAAATAAGTGCAATATTGTTTTATTATATACAGTCAGTATTATTTAACTCACTCAAGTGCAATATTAGACAAATAACATAGGCATTTCAATCTGTAGTGTGTTTTGTTTTTACTTTAAATAGGGTAGCTAAGTTAACTCAGGGGAGGCTATTCTTTTCGTGTGTCAGTGTTGGTAAATGTCTCTGCTCTTTCTTGCGTGTATTGGAAGTAGTATTGTATTTGTTAGTAATGTTCATTCCTCTACTTGTATGTGTTTCACTTTCCTTTGTAATGTGAAGAACGGAGCTGATGGACGAAATTTCATTTAGGGTACACGTGTGTAGTTCTAAATGACAACAAAGTTTACTTTGACTTTGACTTTGGAACAGCTGCAGATTATGTGTACTTCCACTTGTGCATTGTCCAGGAAGATTCCTGAAAATTTTGCTGGGGATTTCAGCAAGCTGAAACAGTATTACACCTTAGCCTACATGATTAGTGTGAAAGCAGACCACCAGCAATATCACTCCAAGCTTCCTGCTTCCTTTCGGGAATAATAACAGGCCCTGAATCATCATCATCATCATTTTAGAAGAATATATCAGTCAGCAGCTTCATGACATCAGCAAGTGGAAAATTGCATCCATTCTGATGAAATAACAAGTTATCAGCAAGTTATGGCCAGAGATTTATAGTTGCCCGTATATTAATTTCATAATGATGATGTATCTGGTATTTTATAGTACCTCATTAATGTGGTAGATACAATCTTTCATGTACAAGCCAACTATTTTTTTTTTCATTCTAAAATAGCACCTTTTGAATACAATATGATCATTTTAATTCTTTTATCGCGGGGAACAGTTGTAAAGAGATTAAATTATGTTGACAGTTTTCTATGGTTTGCCACAATCTACAGTATAACCACTTTTCAAAGCTTCTTTATAATACAGAAGTGTTTATTTTTCAGATTGAGACCAAGATGTTTATTTCTTAGCCCCATATTAAACTTCATGTCCTTAGTGAAATCATTTTACAAGAAGGATGTCAGCGATTTGTGAAATTTTGCTCATGAATTTAGGTCATAAAATTAGTACATGAAAAACCTATGGTGGAAACATAAAGCACTTAAATATCCGTATTCTTATACTTAACTTTTGCAAACATATCATTCTGAAATTGTTTTTACATTTTTGAATAGCCAATTACAGCTGACACACAAATTATCAAAGTTCCTTGTAAATGTGACCACACTAATATTACGAGCTCTATCAAAACAAGCTTTTTTTCTTTTTTGTGCTTTTTACAGCATATCTCATGTTATCACTCCTGTATTATTCCAGACTCAACACTGAAACATTCAGAACAACACATGCTTGTTTTATATCTCTGTCTTTGGTAATTCAAAATGAAATGAGAAGCATTTGACTATTTCTTCCAGTATAGTTATGTGCAGTTAGAGTTTATGCTGTAAATGCATCTTAAATTTCTTTCTCTCTCCCTTTCTCTTTTAGCATACAGTGTTCAGAAATGGGCTGGCAAGATAGCAGTTGGCTACTGACTTGTATTTGTTTCTACTTTACCTTTGTAAGAGCTGTCAGTAAGTATAACAAACACATGCTGCTTTATACTTATTCAAGAATGTGAAAGTCTGTCTCTAAAAACATGACTGCACAGCATGCTATGGAACATTATGTAAACACACACACACACATATATATATATATATATATATATATATATATATATATATATACATATGTGTGTGTGTGTGTGTGTGTGTCTGGGGGGGTGCTGCTACAAGTCTTACTTTCTACCAGGAATACTGTACCCAGGTTACACACAGTCTTTGGCTCAGCAAACCCATGGGAAACACTGGGCTTGGCCTTAGGGTCAGAGAAGTGTGGTAATAAACTTACAGATTTATTTATCTGTTTATTGTATTTTATTGTCCATAGATCCAAGGAGAAAAATTTGGCAAAGAAAAAAATAAAAATAAAATAAATAAAAAATAAAATAAACATTCATAATATATTTACTTCTAGTGCACATTATCACAATATGGTTAGGAAACAGATAATTATAAACAGTACAATGTACAATGAACATTTGCAGCAGTGTGCTTCCTGCTTTCTTTGCAAACAGTTATTTGCTTTGTTTCCTAATTTGGTTGCTTTCTAGGTAGAGGGCCTTTTGAGTGTCTGAGCACATACATCACATCTAAAATGTTTTGTTCCTTATGCCTGGTCCGTGTCGGGGTAGCCTTTGGCTCCTCTGTGATCTTGGATAAGGGAAAGCAAGTATCAGAAAATGAATGAAAAAATAACTATATAATAATGGCAGAATCTAGATACACAGTGGTGTCGTATCATTGATCATTACAAACATAACTGTAATAACAGATGCACCACAGTGCAAGTCTACACAAGACAGAAAGATCATGCAAAATAGTAGGCATAGCAAGTATGACAGTAATTTGTATATCATGGCATTAGTATCAGTCATAAAAGGTTTACTTAGCTCCACAGTATGTTTGTATGCAGAACATCTGTACCAGTTTACGAAGATCTAAAATCTGGTGTTCTAAACAGCAGGGCAGCTCCAAGGACTGGGACAGAAGGAACAAGTTTTCAGCTCATTTTAGTTATTTCCAAGTCTCAGATCTGATCCATTCTAGATGCTGCTTTGAGCTTGACTGACATCTGGAAAGCTTCAGCAGAAGAAACAGCTTTGCACACAGATAAGCTCCTGTAGTTTATCACTTTTTTTCTGATGCATTACTCTACATCTGTTGCCTAAGTGATGTCATAAGACAATGCTTTCATGATAGCACTCCATGATATCACAACAGAGCCTTATAACTTTAGATAGTAAGTACTATAGTCTGTACCCTTGATGGCTGATGCTGTACCTGACATTGCTGGTCATGTGCCTATATTTTCTTTTAAAAACAATCTCTCCCTGAAATGTCAACTGTGTTATAAAAATCAACATGTTAAATCTCATATCAGGCCTGAAAGATTAGGTACTTTTTCTTGCCAGCATTGTTCTGCCTGCGTTTTATTAGTAATACAACTACTCTATACCTAAAATTTATCAATAGGAGGTTGGAATTGAAATGTTTTGCAAGTTGCAACACTGAGAATGTGATGTATTGTGCTACCTGCATGACCTGCGATTGTTACTATATTGGCAAAAGTAACCATAGTTTAAGAGAGAGAATTTTGGAACATACAGGTGATATCAAAAAAGTTAAACAAACTAATGCACTGGCCAAGCATGTTACTGAAAATGGAAATGAACATAAATTGAAGTTAGCTGTTATGGAAGTGCTATGTGAAAGTCTGAATATTGGTGATTTAGTGAATCTGACTGAATGTGCAGAACTAAGGTGGATCGTCAGTCTAAACGCTGACAAACACCAAGGCTTGAATGGGTGTGTTTCCATTAAACCTGTTTTAAAAGGGAGAACGTTACCTCATTGAACTTTTCAATTAGATATGTCATGTGATTTTTATATATAAATGATTGTCTTGACTTTTTTTATTTTAAGTCTGATGAAGCAGCAGTTTTGCTGTGAAAGTGCTAACTTTGTACATTAAATCATTTGTTTTATAGCTGTGTTGGTTGGCTTTATATTTTTATTTTGTAGTTTCTTGTGTATTTTGTTGACCTTAACTGGGCAAAGGCACTTTTATATTTCTATAGAGTGTAATGTACTCCAAGAAAAAAAAAACTAATAGAATGTATCATGTGTTCATGTGTAGTTATACAGTATTAAGTTATTTTTTGCTTTACACTGTGACACTAGATATCAATAAACAGGTCTACTGCTTTTAGTCAAATTACATTTGGTCAAAAATAATTTCAGGCAGCCCACTTCACCAAAAATGCATTTCACTGAAAACCCATTTGGTCGAATTCCATTTGGTCGAAAAAGGAATATAGCCCCCGCCCCACTACAGTGTGACACTGGAGTGAGAATATAAAGTTAGGGGGGGTGTGGGGGCACAGACCCCCACATTGGGGGGTGTGGGAGGCATAACCCCCCACATAATTGCAGTGTATCCACAATCATATACTTGTGTATCCATGAAAAATACATTGAAACATATAACGTCAATAAAAACTAGTTGCAAAATGTGGGGGGCTGTGCGCCCCTTACTTTATATTCTCACTCTAGGGTCGCACTGCAGTGGTGCAGGGGCTATATTCCATTTTCGACCAAATAGACTTCGACCAAATGTGCTTTCAATCAAATGTGCTTTCAGTGAAGTGGGCTGCCTGAAATTATTTTCAACCAAATGTAATTCGACTAAAAGCAGTAGCCCTCAATAAACAGACTTTGCTACAATGAATGTGAGTGCAATATGCCAGTTATAGACCATTATATAGCTAGGCCTGTATAAGGATGACAGTATGAAGTCAGGATGAGAAGAAAGGCCTGTAAGGAAACCAGAAAAAAAGCAGCAGACTATATCCTGGAGGTCAGTACAGTCCCAGAGAAAGAGATGGAAAAGGGGGAATAGTGGTCAAAAGAAGAAGAAGGAAAGTTCAAAACTGGGCAGATTAGACAATATTACTAAATTACTAGATCTGTCCCATTGGTGCAGGTGCAGGGGTGTCTGCCTATAAGATTAGTAACTCAATATAGAATAGTGCCTGGAGGGTCAGGCAAAGGTAGGAGGAATGATTGTTCAAAGGCTGCAAGCCATCCTTGAAGGGACGGTTAGGGATATCCCAATTTTGTATGATGCCTGGTAGAGGCTGGGAGTTTACTTGCTGAACTGCATGGTTTTGAGAGCAGCACATGTCAGAAAGTCTGCAGACATTAACTTGTATTGCTTCATTGTTTATTACTCAAGAAAAGTATATAAAATAGAATTATTAAATGAATACTGAAATGTCAAGGCAAGTTTCTGGCGTGGGAAGAAAGATCAAGTATTGATGGAGATGAAAGGACACACAGAGGAGTGACAATTGAAGAAGCAAAGAAAAAACCCATAAACTCTTAATGGCAAGAGACAGGTGGTACCTGGCAGGTGTTAAATGAGTTACTAGTGGTTGCAACACTGGAGAGTGTGTTTTTCTTTTGCAAAGATGGTTATAAAAACAGTGAAGTAATTATAAGCCTGATAGTCTTATTTTCATTTTGAGGGAGGTCAGGGGAAATGATTTGGAGTTGCAAGCCAGTCAGGTTCGAGAATGACAGTTTTCTAGTTAATGGTATACAGCATGGATTCATACACAATGGAGTTTGGCAACCCATCTGAATTTAGTTCTTTGACTGAGCATATAAAGCCTTGTGTGTGGTGTATCTCAGATAATCCAAGGCCTTCAACCCTATGGCTCAGGAGGTTAGTTGGAAGATTAAAGGACTTGGGGTGCAGTATGGTGGAAAAGCTTAGACACAGCCATCCTGATAAAATAAGCAGTGTAGTTGCTGGATGAAGTAGCTCAGGAGAAATGTAAATAAGCCGTAAGTGCCACTGCAATGTGTACAAACGGCAGTCCAGTTTACTTTGTCTTTCCGCCCTTTTTCCACTAACCATGGTGCCATGCTCACATCCACGCTTATGCTTCTTTCTCTATTCCTGTCTGCTATAATCACCCCATGTTATCTCATGGGCTTCTCCCTTTTCAGGTAGAAATTAACATTCTAGCTGGTATTGAGGAAAAGAGATCCAAGGAGTTCAAAGGTATCACCCTATTTGGAGTTGGCATTTTTATATACTGCTCTACCCCCCCCCCCCCCGATGTTTAGGCAGTGCAGGTTTGGGCCTGTTCCATGAGTACTTCTATACCCATGCTCCCTGCTGGAATTCCTATGCAGCTTTTGGTGGGATTCCACATTCCTTAAGTCCCTCTGGATGGATCAACACACACCAGCCCATCTTAAGATACTGGTCCTGTGATGTTTGTCCCCAGGCAGCTTCTACAATAGCCAGACTCTCTAATGGAAGTGATTTGTTGAGGATGCAGTCATGGTTCCTCCCCTTCATGCCACAGTGCTGACTCCATTTTTCTATATTTGTGTCAGATGTCACATTGGATTCAGACAACTAAATCGACTCATATGCTGCTGACAAAAATATCATTGTCTGGTAGCTGCAGATAGGAGAGGCAGTGTGAAAAGGTAGAACTGAAGTCCAGTATGGTGCTGCAGTGAATTCCAGGGAGGCTGAGGTCATATTTCCATGACACAGGGCACTGGTGAGGTCACAGTATACAATTCTAGTGACTATGCACATCAAAAGAAATCATTCTTGTAGAAATCAAATATGTCAGTGTTACCAAAATGGAAAAGAATGCAAACGTGAGTCAAGGTACCACAATAAACATAAAAAGTTACAAACTTATAATAAGATATCAGATAGGAACCGCATGAAGCACCATTCTCTCCACTTACTTTTCTTCTGCATAACATACAAACAGTAGAACAAAAACTAAGAAACAGCAGTCAGGGGTCTATCAGGTAAGGACATCTTAAAGATTCTGACCATACAGGCAGATGTTTTATGCATAACTACAGACTGCTAATTATAAATGTGTAAATATAACAGTAACCCTAATGTTTCATTGCCTCACCTAAAACCACTTGTCTCATTTTCTAGATACTCAGAAGTCAGTACCTTGGGAAGTTCAACGATATGATGGCTGGTACAATAATTTAATCAACCACCACCGAGGATCTGCAGGTATGTATGCTGACTCATAAAACCAATTTTATGGATGCACACTAATCATTTCCAAATTGACTGTAAGAGTAAGAAATATGGAGACACATGTCATGTATGTGTAATATCCCAACATCCTAGAATTTTGTTTAGTGTACAGCCTTAGGAGATACCTAATCTGTCTTCTTATATTAAATGATAGTTAAAGCAAGTTAACTGAAACTACAAGAACTAAAGAAGGTGGCATATCAATATAAATCAAAGATAAATACAACTCTAGCTTGGTTAAACAAAACGATTCTTTTGAACTAATCCAGGTCCAATTGACTTTCTGTAAGATCCCTCTCTTAAGTTATTGCCAGTTATAGGACCCCTCCATGAATCAGGATACCCACACTGCATACTTAGATCTACTTGAATGGCTCAAGATACAACCAAACACTCTGGTTTTAGATGAGCCTTACTACCCATCCATAGATTGGGTAGATTATATATATATATATATATATATATATATATATATATATATATGTATATGTATCTACATATATGTATCTACATATATATATATATATATATATATATATATATATATATCTACTAACACACTTGCCCAAAGTTTCTTGGACTTCATTAACCCCAGTGCCCTGGACCAGTTGGCTGACACCCCCACAAGGGACCCAAACATTTTGGATCTGGTGCTCACTAATACGGGTGATCATTGCACCACCCTATGTGTGCAGCCCTCCCTAGTGAGGTCTGATCATAAATCAGTCTCATTAGAAGTAACAGTAACATCTGACCCACTCATTAGCTGCAAATAGACTAAAAAACTTCTCCAAAGACAATTACAACCTGATATGTGATGGCATTAATAGATTCATAGCCCCTGCCTTCACTGATGGCATGGACACCTATACTGAGATTTATATCAGTGCCTTGTATAAGCATCTGTACAAATATGTTGACTCAGCTGTACCCGATAGGATCAAAACAAGATCCTCAAGAAAGAACAAGTCTGCCTGGTGGACATCCACCATTAACAGGTTATACAATAAGGGAAAGAAATATTCACAGGCATACTCAGGCACAAAAACACACACCTAAGCTGTAGCAAGCAATCCACTACATTTTAAAAGTAAAAAAAAAAAACCAAAAAAAAATAGAAAATTTCTCTTTCTCTCTTTTTAAGTACAACCTGAGTGCTGTAGCACTCCATGCAGTCAGGGTATAAAGTGTAGATTTGTATCAAGCAGTTTACTACAGTTTAAAAGAAGAAATTTTTTTTTTTTAATAAAATATGAGAAGGGATCATTGGGGCAGGGCACTAAAACAGGACGTGAATGGTTGTGGCAAGAGGGAGGGGGAGTATCATGCTTCAGGCCACCTGGTTGGTGTGCCAGTAGAAGGAATGGGCATTTTATTTAGTGTTCTTCAATGGAAAATTAGGGGGGCATGGATTTAAATGTAAAAGTCGATTGCTACAATACAGTGATTGGCATATTACAGTGAAGTGGATTTTTTTTCTTGCTCTTCAATGGAAGGGGGGCATGAATGTAACTATAATAGCAATAGGATAAATGTAAGGACCTGACTCTGTTTGCCCATACCCAGCTTCTGCTTAGTGTACTTGTTTACTTAGTTTAATTTTTTAACATAATGTCTTTAGTCAATTGTACCTCTGTACTGTTATTATACATGTCTTTGTTATATATTGTTAACTTTGTTAGTGATCATGCTTGGAGCTTTTCTCCCCGGGCCTCTACTGAAAATGGACATTTATCCAGTTAGACTAGCCTGGTCAACAAATGTAAAATAAATAAATAAAATAAATAAATAATAAGCCAATTGATGTAAATTGCTTTCTTTTTCCTTTTGAACAGCTGAGAGTGTGGTGTCCTGGTTCATGGTACTGGCACATTGTGCTGATTGTGACGACTACACTTTTGTATATATATATATATATATATATATATATATATATATATATATATATATATATATATATATATGTATGTTTTTATTTAAATATAAATGTTTATGTGAGTGTATCTATCTGGCTAACCAGTCACCCTTGGAATTCTATCATTTGTGCAAATATTTGAAATACTCTGTATCTTAATACTTTGCTAACTTCAACATTAAACCCTATTATCTCTGCTATTACCTGACCTCCCTCGCCTCTTGTTTTTGCTTGTTAAATGTATCTCTAGACAAATTGCCCAAATTCCCATCACTGTGGCTTTGATTACTTTTAAGATAATGTGCACTACCAGCATTTAAGCATTTTGCATTTCATACAGTATATACAAACATTTTTGTTCCCATCTTATGTTATCCCAAGCTGTGAAAGAAATTTATCCATTATGATCAGTCTACTAGCCTAATAAGCAAATGTCAGCAAATAAGTGTAACCTAAAGCTTAATTAGTCAGAAATCATCTGCAATTGCAGAAGAGTGCCCACTTGATAGGAGCTTCTGTAGTTTTTAGTGTCCAAGGGACTAGCTGGTTCAAGCTAATCAAAAGGAATTTAGTCAGTATCAGTGACTCAAAAGGAAGTACATTGTTTTTTGCTGCTAAAAGATTAAAAAGGCTGTGGGTTCTATTCCCACCTCAGGTGATTGGATTCATTTTCTGTTATTGACACTACAATGCAGCATTACTGGGTGCTGCACTCCTGAGTGTGCTACACTTTGGATGAGACGTTAAACTGAAGTCCCATCTACCTGAAATGGTTGTACCTCAGACAGATGTAAAGATCTCTTAGCACTTATTGAAAAGAGCAGGAAAAGTTCCTCGCTGTCCTTGCCAATCTTCCCCTACTCAGTATGAATATCACCTTGGGTCTCACCTAAAGAGAGGCCACTGACTTAGTCACATTAATATGGTAAACAAATGATAAATAATATCAATAAATAAATGATTTAAAATGTCTTTTCAAAATGCCATTTTAGTTTGCTCTTTCCTGGAAAGGGCACAAATACTAAAAATATTTCTTTGTTTCATCTCAGAAAGTTCTGTGTGCTGAGGATCTGTTATGTTCAGTCAAGTATACAACCAAAACAAGAGCCTTGCTTCTCCATGAGAGGAAAATATAAATTCTTTAATTTAATGTTATGATTAATTAATTTCTTTCTTTAAGCTATTATTTGAACTATCTCATGTGTACCTTTTTTAGCTATGGCCTAAACCACAAAGGAAGAGTAAATGCAATATGCATACATATAAGTGTAAATATTCTTACATAAGGCTGGAGTGCCATGCCTACACTCTGGATAGTAGCCAGTACAGTGGCCTGTTAGATGGACAGTGGTCTCTTAAAAGGAATAATTTTTGTATGCCTCACAAAAGCCTTCAGGCTTATCTATTTGACAAGGCTATTTGTTGGGTTATTTGCTTTTCCATTTCTTTTTTGTTAACTGCTGCATATAACATCCCTCTCTTGCAGCCATTACTACTTTGTTCCGAACGTTGGGCTGTGGGCTACTAACTGACCTTTACACTAATCACTCAAGGTTAATTCTAGAAAGAGCAAGAAAAGCTAATGCAGTAAGCTGACCAGAGACAACTTTTGGTGAAAACAAATAAATAGTCAAACAGTTAAATAAATAAATAAAAAAGTCATTTGACACTTTTACCAAATTAATCAAGGTTTTCCATTCAGCACTACTGCTATCTCTGGGTTCATATTACTGCCACCAGATAGACATCATCATTTTCACTCCAAGAAGGCCAGAATGACTCATCCCATTAAAAGAAATGGCAGATAAAATACATCCTGATTTATTCTGTATTCCTTCATACTCCTCTGCAACATTGTCATAGGTGAATATACTCTTGTCCCTGGGAGTAGAGCATACCTGAGAATCCCTGAGCTGTAAACTTAAATCAAGAGGTTATAAACAGTTTGTAACTCCTGCCTGTATTCACACCTTTCTCTGTTATTGTTACAGTTTTGGACCACAAAAGATCACTACCCTCAGAAATACTAGAAGTGCTGCCCAGTCCCCAAAACATCTGAGTACACAAACCACCATACAATGCAGTCACAACCTCTCCGATCCCAACAGAATCTCCTTGGTCCTGACAGCCTCTCCACATCCTGCTACCATGTCAACTCCAAAAATATTCCAACAGCAGTAGGGAGAATTTCCCTGGTGTCATGGTAAAGTCACCTCTAATCAGTATGGCTACGATCTTGGGTTTACTCTAAAATTAGACCCTTTAAGCAGGTCAGTAAAAGTAACATTACCAAGAGACTGTTTTTGAACTACAACATCTTACTTAATAAAAACATATGGAAGTACTGAAGCTAATTTTAAAATTGTTTGTTTCACTTAATTACTTGGCAATTTTTTTTCCTTCAGAAAACTCAAAATGTTAGCTAGTATATACGTAAAAAAAACAAATGCCATGATGTTATCTCAGAGCAGCATATGTGATGTTTTTGCTTGTTAAATGGATTTTTTTTTTATTTTGCATTATTAGGTGATACACTTGTGCGTTTGCTACCTGCTAACTATGCAGATGGTGTGGGTGAGCCATGGCTAGAGCCCGAGTTGCCGAACCCACGGAGTATTAGCAATGTGGCCATGAAAGGGAATTCTGGGCTACCATCCACTGAAAACAGAACTGTATTATTTGTGATTTTTGGTAAGAAACAAATAGTTCTTGTCATTTTTATCCTTTAAGATACTCAAATGGGAGTAAGTGAAATTCTGTAACTACAGATGTATGGGTCAGGACAAACATTTTAATTTTGAAACTTTTCTGCTTAAAGACTCCTGTAATTCACAAGTACAATTATTTTAATTAAATATATAGCATTTGTCCGACTTGGAACAAAGCCAATTTTCAGCTGAGGCCCAGGGGAAACACTCTAAATGCATGTCTTTGTAACATGGAAGAAGACCAGAGCACCTGGAGGAAACCCACACGAAGGCAGGGAGGACATGCAGACTGTGTACAGAAGGCACCCCAGCCAAGAATTGAACCAGAGAACCTCTTGCTAGGAGGCGACAGCACCACTGCAACACTAATCAATTAAATGGTATTAAACCATTCTTTTATCTATGTGTTTTATTGACATGATCGCTATGCCAGTGTAACAATTTCTTACATTGGCAGTAGATGTGTCACTTAGATGTACAGGATATAGTAACTGATGGTTAGGATTGAATTTTGTTAACAGTGTTGTCCTTCAGGTAAAGTGCTAAAATGTTTTCTCCCTTCTTTTTGACTAACCAAGTAATGTTGGGCAACGTCATATTTCTTTAATGATTTAAAGCATGAGACAATCTGAATGCCTGTGTGTAAAATGCGGTCCCAAACTACTTATCAGCTTCAAGCTGATTATTTTGCATTGTGTAATACCGACAAGAAGTTTCACTATGGAATGGTTGCAAATAACTAGGATGACACTGTGTTTGGTCAACATCTGTTTAGTCAACTGCTTTTGGTCAACTAAACAGATGGTTGACAGATGTGTGAGATAACACAATTCTCGGGGTTTGGGAATATTCCCTTTCCCCGATTTTGTGTGATCTTGGAGTTAGTATATTTAACTGGCAGAGTATTTGTGGAGCTTGCCCCTCACGCAAAATATTATGTTTTTTAGTGTTGTTTTTAATTTTCAGTTTTGCATGCAAGGTTGTTTCTTAGTGTATGTATACTATTGGGTCAACATTTGTGTTTTTGATGTATTATGGCATGTGTTTTCGTTAAACAGAGCAAATAGAATCTATGTAACATATGCTTATGTTCTATCTGAAAAGTAGCCAGTGCCATTTAGCAGTGTTATTGTATTCCATTACCTAAAAAAAACATTTAATGTATGCTTGCAAAAATTTTTAGTTGTACTGGATTGATACTTGGCAATTTTATTTTTTCCATTACACAAAAGTAAAAAAGCAACTTCATACAATCAGTACAGTTTCAAATGGGATCATGTCTAAAATGGACTGTGTAAAATCAGCATCCTCCTTTTCCTTCTAGAAGAAGATATTCAACAGACAGAAGCCCTAATTTACCAGTCTGGTCAAATAGTACATATTTAAGTTAGCTCTGTTTTCTTCAGCTGCACATTAGATAAGTGTCTAAAGATAACCACGCCATGGATTGCATAGTTAAAAATGGGATACGAGGCCCGATTCCAAAAGACCTGCTCTCAGTGTAAGTGACTTATTCCAGTGTACTACAACGTAGTAAAGTCACTTACACTGAGAGCAGGTCGTTTGGAATCAGGCCCCCATTGTAAACCTGCTTATGGGTAGGCTTTAGTCTGAAGCAAGTCACTTAACACTGAACGCAACTCTTATGGAATCGGGCCTAGAAAGTAAAGAGAGGAGAGGAACCAAAGGAAATAAGTAGATATATCATTCTCCTTCCTTATACGCTCTGTTGTAGAAAACATGTTATCGGTCATACAACAGCTGTTGAAACAAAAATATCACATGATGTGTGGATCAGTGTTGAATTTATTGACATTTTTGTTTATTATTATAAAAGATTAAGGATGAATTCCTGCATTCACCATTAATTCTTACTCAAGTAACATGGACAAACATATTTTTTACAAAAGGGATACGTTTCTTATTTTATCTAAAATGTAGATACCTGTTCAGGACATAAAGATGCAGAAAACTATAAAAATGGTTTTGATGAATGCCTTTTTAATTTTTGTGTTAATTCAGGTTACCATGTTGTTGCTGATGTTGTGGATACAACAAAGCCTGGTTGTCCCATTGACTTCTTGAACATACGAATTCCTAAAGATGATTCACATTTTAATGCTGGTAAGAGCAAGAAAGAATACATTGATTATGAACGTAGCCAGTGGCATACGAAGACAGGATGGAGCCCAAACAACCCTAGAGAACAGGTAATGTAACACAAAGTTATGTTTTTTGGATAACAATAAACATTAAAACAATGGAAGCAGCATGCTGCCTTTTTCAGTTCTTATGCTTCATAAAGTAATGCTGATATTTTGTAATACTATATCGTTGAGAAAAGGTTATTTATTTGTATGTTTGCTTGGCTGGTTGTTTATTCATTTAATCTTTTCTGACTGGGTTAAGAACGTCATACTGACCAGTGAAAATTGGCTACCTGTGTTAGAGCTCCATTCTCAGTTATTGTATGTAAATAGCAATGTTTTCAATCCATCTTAAGGCAGCAATCATTTCATTAGCATACTGTCATGTTTAATAATATACATATATATATAAAATTCTAGTAATTAATGACAGTATTGCAGGAACAATAATCATAATCTTACTTTTTCCTTACCTCATTCCCTGATCATTTTATTTCCCTGTCTGTCCTCCCTGTCATACTAGGTATGAGTGTGCTATATCATCTTATGGGAGTAAATTCTTCTCTTTACAGGGACATTAATTTTTGAGCATTTTGTCTTTGAAGCAGTGGTGTGCTCTGTGTGTGTGTGTGTGTGTGTGTGTGTGTGTGTGTGTGTGTGTGTGTGTGTGTGTGTGTGTGCTCTGTGTGTGTGTGTGTGTGTGTGTGTGTGTGTGTGCCTGTGAGAGAGACAGAAGGCTCACTGCTGTCATCTTGCACTGCTAATAATTTTTTCTCTACACACTACTCCACCCTCCTGTGGTGGCTGGTGAGTTTAGTGCAGGGCTTGCTATTGAATGTCTGAATTTCTTATGTAGTTGTGTATACACACACACACACACACACACACACACACACACACACACACACACACACACACACACACACACACACACACACACACACACACACAAACCCACACACCAAATTTCACTATCACTAAGTGGAATCACACTTTCCACCAAAACATTACTAAAATAAACTAGTCTTTGGAACTGCCATTCACTCAGTTTTGTTTATTTGTTTGTTTATTTGTCATTTGTTAAGCCAGTTAGTGAACTGGTCAACTGATTCCTTTTCAGTTATGACCTGGGTTCAAAGTGCAGAGAGGACATGACAAATAATAGAGCACTCTCAAATCAGAGAAGGTTACAGTTTGTAATAATGTAGGTGACGATACTGTAAACAGTGGTAAACACAGAAGACAGTATTACCATTCTATACATTATTTACATGATTTGACAAGTTCTACTGTAGTGGATGGTCTTAAATTTTTAGATATGGTTGATGAGGTATGAGTCTGGCTTATTAACCAGTGTCACAAAAACAGGTACAAGTGGCTTCCTTTTGGCGGTATTTCCGTAGTGTAGTTTTGAATGCTGATAGAGTGTGTTGATTCAGCATATCAGCTGGTAATGTATTGCTAACAGCAAGACTGGGTCCTTCCCTGTGGTTGTCTTGAAAGGGCAGGTGGGGGGGGGGGGTCTGCGTTACTGGCTGCTTTCATCATTATTGTTTCTTAATGTGCAGTCTTCTTGTATTACTAACATTTTCTTCATTTGATGGTGACAATCCTCTTCTAATATTTTAAAAACTGAGAGCATTATTCATAGAAGTGCCACTCTGTAAGTTATAGGGAACCAGCTGATAGTCTAAAATATATCATAGTGAAGCTCTCTGGCGTGTACGAAGGTAACACATTTGCAAATCCTATTTTCAGTAGCCAGTTTGTTGATATTATAACATGAATGGCAGCATAATATGGGCAAGCTGTACTCCATATTTGGTAGTAGCATGTTTCTGGTAATGGCCAACCATAGGGAAGATAGAATGATAAAGTTAAGTTGCGAGTGACTGTACTGGAAATGTTGTTGGTGTTCTAAAGTCAATAAACCACAAGAAAAATGCTACGCATGTATGGCACGGGTGCAAGGCCAAAATATGCCAAGAGTCAAACCATGAGAAACAGCCAGCTCTCCACTCGGTGGATATACAGAAATGCTTCAATATCACTGATGAAGGCTTGTGCCAAAACTGGTTTGCCTTTTCTGTGTAGATTTTCTTGATGCATTGGATTAAATATTAAAGTATTTTTATATATCCACCGAGTGGAGTGCTGGCCATTTTTTTATGGTTTGTGTCTAACCTCAATCCCAGATATTTCTGTCTTTGTAACATCGGGGATGCTGTTGTTATTGGAATTTTTTAAGTGTGATGGCAGGATTGATATTCATTTAGTTTTTTTTTGCAAATATCATAAGGTTGTTTTTTTGGGGGGGAGAGTTAATAAATAAAATTGATAAAATTATCTTAGATCAAACAACACAATGCTTATGGGTTATATTTTTTAATTTGAATGAGGTTTAGCAACAGGAGTAGTGATGTTTGCTCTTGTTTGGCATGAATGTATTTTAATATTGCACAATATTATCAATGTTTTGGTAGTGACTGTGCATATGTTTAGTACAAGTGTTGAATGTAGTGTATGATGTGAGTGAATTGGCAGTTAACACTTGGGGATAAAGTCTATTTTCCTTTATCTTTCTTATTCATTCATTCATTCATTCAATCATTCATTCTTTCTTTCAAGCTAAATGTGTGTTTGCATTTGAGTATCACTTTACTTAGGCTAGAATGTTTGGGGTTGTGTGTGTCTCTTTATTCAGTGTGTGGCCTTTAAATTTTAGTGAGCAGATTAAACATGGTGGTTTTGGAGAATCTGTAGTAGGAATGATGATAGGCCAGTAATAGTAATACACTTCTGCTGCCATGGATAATTATTAATGTCTGACATGGTGTCAAGATGCTAATAAAATTTACATACACAATTAATCTGGGAAATGCTTTTTTCATACTCCTTTATCTGAATCCTACTGTTAGTAAAACAAGCAATCACCTTGCGAGTCAAAATTAACTTCTGGTGACGGAAGACTTCATAAAGTCTTTGTGGAATATTATGGAAGTAGATTGCCAGGCCTTTCTTCCAGTTAGATTCCAAGTTTCAAACATAAGTCTACCAACTGGTAATTGTACACCCTAACCTCTGTGCTATCAGGCTGGCAACTGCTGTATAAGCACACACACACACACACATATATATATATATATATATATATATATATATATATATATATATATATATATATATATGTGTATATATGTATGTATATATATATATATATATATATATATATGTGCTGTGGCACAGTTTTATCTTGTATCATTGCACTGATCATAGTTGTTAATGTCTTAGATAAAGACTAGCTGTGTTAGATGTACCATTTCAGAGCATATTTGATATTTAAGTTTTTGTTGAGGCCTGGGGGGAAGTTGACCTGCAAGTTTAGCTGGTATGCGAGTTCTCACACACTTGGGAAGGTTTCCATTTCCCCAACAAACTAGGGAATTTTTTCCATTATAAGAAATTTGAATCCTATGAACCAATGCAAAACGCAATTCTGTTTGGCTAACACGTTTTTGTTGTCTGAATGCTGGAGAGCTGCTAAGTGCTATTTGACAACTTTCTGGCCATTTTACCTACGTAAAAGCTATTGTAGGTGAAGCAAATACTGGCATAAATAACATTGCAGGAGTTACAGTCCAGATGCTTCCTAAGCAGAATCGCGTATTTGTTGTAGGAGAAGGTGTATGTGATGCATGTAAGGATGCATTTGCAGATGGTGTAGTGGCCACAGGGTTGTACGCTTGGTTTGGGAGGATGGAAATCCATGGCCTGGGATAGGAAGTAATGCTAGGGCTGCTCAAACAGAGATTTTAGTGTTTTTTTTTTTTTTTTTTTTAGCAAAAGGTGGGTAATTCCCCTAAGGTCTGGTGTAGTTCTCTGTCCCGGCGGATAATTCACCAGTATTTTTTAAGGATATCTATGATGAGGTACATGTCCTGGCTGATAGGAAGGGGAAAGCTCAGGACAAAGTCTTGGTTCAGTGTGCCAGGAGGTTTGGATAGAAAGCCATGTTTCAAGATGGGCTGAAATTCGGTATTCCTAAAGAGGGAGACCTCTGAGTACATACTGGCTAAGAGGTCACTGGGATAGTTACATTATGAAAAGAGTTTGAGCAGGGGGCTGCACTCTTCCTGGTAAATGGAGTCCTTGCTGATGATGCAGGATAGTCATACTAGTTGTCCCTTTACTACTTTAGACTTCATGAACATGGGGTGCTGGCTGGAAAACTCTAGGAAATTGTTCCTGAAGGTGCTCTTACAGAATATGTTAGATTCAACAGAGCAGGTGGTGAGATTAAGGAAGATCTCCACATCTAAAAAGTGTACACGGGTGCCCATGTGTGATATCATGAAGTGGAGAAAATCAATACTGTTGTTCAAATCTTGGATAAAGATATCTAGTTCTTGGGGGGGTGCCTTGCCATAAAAAGGAGATATTGTCAGTGTGTCTTTTGCATAGTTTGACTTTGCTAAAACCCACAATAGTAGGAAAGATATCTGCTTCCCAGGCACTGAGAACAAGGTTTGGGTAGGATGGGGCCGTTTGGACTCCATTACTATGCCACTCTGTTGGTGATGCACCTTTTGGTAGAAATTAATAAAGTTGTTCTGCAAGACTAGAGAAATGAGTTCACATATGGTTTCAATTCTGATTATGGGGAAGGACGTATATTTTTCTCAGTCGGTCCTGGTGAGTTGGAGGCCTTCCTGGTGAGGCATACTGGTATACTGTGCCTGTACATCCACAGTAAATGGGCAGTAATCTTGGTGGGTGACTCAGCATTTGTGGAGTTCGTGGAGAAACAATCATGAGTCACACAAGAAGTATTGAGTCTTCTGAACTATTAGGTTGAGAATAAGGTCAAGGAATTGTGGGATATGTTTAGTTTTAGTTCTTTTAGAAGGCACAATGAGCCTGAAGGGGGGGTTTGCTTGTGTGTTTTTGGACTTTGGGGATTCCAAAAGTTTTCCTAAGCAGAGTTTGTCTATCCTTAAAAAATTTAACTCTTCAGAAGAAATGTTATTTTTTAGCAAACACGTTAACATTTTTCATCAACACGTTTAAAACGTTGGTGTACTAGATCTAATGAGATAGGTTTGTAAAATTCATTGTTCTTTAAACTTGATTCTATTTTATCTATGTATTCATTAAGGTCCATTACCACAGTTCAAGTTCCTTTGTCCACCTTCATGATGCGGATTTTGTTACAGTCACTGAGTTCCTTGATTGCTGCTGATTCAGATGAATTGAGCTTAAAGCACTTACCCTGATGTTGTCTGGAGAGTACCTCTCAGATTTCCTAGTCTCACACTGAGAGGAAGTCATCCAGGGTATTGTGTAGTGGTGAGTTGTATAAGCTCCTGGGTTTAAGGGGGCTTAAGGCTGTTTGAGGGGCCCTCATTGCTATCCTTGCTGTCATCACTGTGGTGCAGACTTTTTAGGTTTAATTCCCTAAGGTGTAAATGTAGATCCAGAAGCACGTTGGGAAGGTTG
Organism: Protopterus annectens; assembly: GCF_019279795.1. NCBI lineage: Eukaryota > Metazoa > Chordata > Ceratodontiformes > Protopteridae > Protopterus > Protopterus annectens. Next base: position 453,676,386 of record NC_056734.1, read on the forward strand.
GCCCTTTGTGGTGGAATGAAAATAAATCCTTTTTTGAGGACATCAATGTGGGTGGTCGAGAGGACAAAGGAGGAGAGATTGAAGATGCCCTGTGTTCTGGTGCAGTAGGATTGGGGTGATGGAAGGTTTATTGTCGACTCTGTCTACGGGGTCTGCCATGACCTCTCCATTTCATTCTGTCCCTGGTGGATGAGCCATGGCTTCTCCTCTCTCTCAGTCTGGTGGTCTGTCTTCCTTTGCCGTGTGTGTGTGTGTGTGTGTGTGTGTGTGTGTGTGTATATATATATATATATATATATATATGTGTGTGTGTGTGTGTGTGTGTGTGTGTGTGTGTGTGTGTGTGTGTATGTGCGTGTGTGTGTATGTATGTATGTATGTGTGTGTGTGTGTGTGTGTGTGTGTGTGTGTGTGTGTGTGTACATACATATATATATATATATATATATATATATATATATATAGATATATATATATATATATGTATATGTTTTATTTTTTATTGTTTTATTTTACATTTGTTGACCGGGCTAGTCTAACTGGATACATGTCCATTTTCAGTAGAGGCCCGGGGAGAAAAGTTCCAAGCAGCAATAATGACAACAATGCAGTAAAATTAAAATTAAAATTGGTACAATGTTTACATTAAAAGATAGGGTTAAGCAGAGTTATTTAGAAACATTTAGGCTAGATAGGCTAGAATAAAATACCATGACTAGAAACAAAAAAACAGAAAAGGTTTTTTTTTTTTTTTTTTTTTTTTTGAGAAAGAGCAGGATGGGCAAGAGATATCAGTCAGGGTTAGAGCAGGGGCAAAGCCAGTGGGATTTAAAATATTCTTTAAGATGCTTCTTATAAAGCACAGTAGAAGTAAGGTTGGAAAGTTCAGAAGGAAGATGGTTCCAGCTCTTTCCTACGGTGTTTGTGAAGAGTGAGTCCCAAGCTTTGTTGTTGGATTTAATGCATAGGAAGAGATTTGAAGTTTATTTGCTGAATGTAGGGTTGCAAGGTTTTTGTAAGGGGAGATGAGATTAGTGAGTATAGGGGTATGCTTGGGGTAGTGGGGTATCTTATGGGAGATAACAAGTTGTTGAAAAAGTAGTTGGTTTTGTAGTTCTAACCAACCCAGTTGTTTGAGGTTGTGGCAATGATGAGTTCTATATGGCGTACCAGTAGCAAATCTGGCTATGTTATTATAGCTGGTGGAGAGTTTGGAAAGGTGGGTTTTAGACAGATTAGTATATATAGCAGAAGCATAGAACAGGGTGGAGATTAGGTGGGTTTGGGCTATAGTGATTCTGGCTGCAGGGGTAAGGAAGGATTTTATTCTGTATAAGGTCCCTAGTTTTTTGTTAACAGTCTTTATAGTGGAATTAATATGGTCATTGTAACTAAGGTTGTTGTCAATTGTAACACCCAGCAGGTGGATTGTAGTGTCAGGGGATATGATAGTTCCATTGTTAGAGGTTAATGTGAAGTGCAGTTGAGGTGTCTTGTGAGTAGGAGAAAAGAGCAATAGTTTAGTTTTCTTGGGGTTGAGAAGAAGGCAGTGTTTCCTGAACCAGTTCTCAACACTGTTAAATACTGTTTGGGTGAGGCACTGGAGAGAGGTTATGGACTTGGCTGAACAAATTAAGGTGGAGTCATCTGCATACTGTATGCAGGTGGCTTGAGAAATACTAGTATGTAGATCATTGATAAACAGAGAAAATAGAAGTGGTCCTAGAATAGAGCCCTGTGGTACTTCAATGTTTACAGAGAGGGATGAAGAAATATTATGATTCCAGAGAACTGCTTGCTGTCTGTCTTGTAGATAGGATATAAACCATTGTAATGCTTGTGGGTCAAGTGATTGGGCTTTTAGAATGTTGATACGCATGGTATGGTTCACCATATCAAATGCTTTTGACAGGTCTATGAAAAGAGCAGAAGAAAAGTAGTTATTCTTACAATTTTTGTTTATAGAGTCTGAGAAGGATAGCAGGGCAGTTGTTGTGCTATGGTAGGGACTAAAACCATGTTGGCAATTGGCAAGTAGATTATTTTGTAGTAGGTGGTCAAGCAGTTGTCGGTGTATACATTTCTCCATTATTTTAGCTAATGGAGAGAGTAAGGCAATAGGCCGAAAGTTTGAAAGCTCAGTTGAAGACCCACCTTTGTGTAAAGGGATTATATGGGAGATCTTCCACAGAGAAGGGAGTTTGCTTTCTGAAATTGTTCTATGTGTGTGTGTGTGTGTGTGTGTGTGTGTGTGTGTGTGTGTATATGGGTCTGCTGTAAAAGACCAAAAGTCTACTTGTTCAAAAATGAACAGCAGACTTTCGGTTATGCAAAAGTGCATTTAAGCGAAAGCACACTTCCACGAAGCATGGTTCAACGAACCATTCAGGGAAACTGAAGCACCGAGGCACACTACAGTGGGGAATAGGAATTTACCTGTTCCCCACTGTAGTGCAATCTCAGAGTTGGTATATTTAAGTAGGGGGGTGTGGGGGGCGAAGCTCCCTACTCACTGTAATGTTAGGAAGTATTTTGTGTTTTTTATTTTTTACATTTTAAAGGTTTGTTGAACTGTGTTTCGTGAAAGTGCACTTTCGAATAAGTGCACATTCGCATAACTGAGCGGACTGCTGCTCTTTTTTGAATAAGTGATATTTGATTAAAAGCAGTAGACCTATATATATATATATATATATATATATATATATATATATATATATATATATATGCATGTGTGTGTCGACCAAAATCCTACTTACCCAACTTTCATAATGCCGAGACGAAAAAGCTGACAACCACATATCACCGACATCCCAGAACACCAACTTTCTACTCCAGGTAAGTAAACGCTTGGCCACTGTGTTTAACTTTGCCCCTTAAACCCTCGGTAGTGCGATCTCGGAGTTGGTATATTTAGTTGGGGGGTGTGGGGGTGCATGGGTGGGTTTAACTTGCTTTGGTTTTAATTTAGGTTTTAGACTGGCCAAACATTTACTTACCTGGAGTGGAAAGTTAGTGTTCTGGGTTGTCAGTGATATGCAGTTGTCGGCTTTTTCATCTCAGCATTATGAAAGTTGGGTGAGTGGGATTTCGGTCTTGTAAAGTAGACCCATATGCACATATCTATATCTATAGCTCTATATATATATATATATATATATATATATATATATATATATATATATATATATAGGATATATGTGTGTGTGTGTGTGTGTGTGTGTGTGTGTGTGTGTATATATATATATATATATATATATATATATATATATATATATATATATATATATATATATATATATATATATATATATATATACATACATACACACACACACACACAGTATATTTGTAGTGTCATTTTGTTGCTTGATACTAGAACGATCACTTGTCCATTACTTGAGCTGCATAACTGCTTATATTTCAAATACACTTGGTTCAGTTCATATGATTATAAGTTGTATGTACTTAATTTGTAAGTTTTAATGCTGTTTATTTTATTTATTTTATTTTACATTTGTTGACCGGGCTAGTCTAGCTGGATACATATCCTTTTTCAGTAGAGGCCCGGGGAGAAAAGCTCCCAATAATGAGAAAAGAAACACACTACAATTAAATAAAGGTACAACATTATAAAGATAACAAAACAATACGACATGGTATATACATGCTAGTGGAAAAAAAATGCTTAAGTTAAGGAGGTGGCAGGACAAGATAAGTTGGGAAGATGACAAGGGTACATGTGGAGGAAGTAAAATGCTAGATAATAGCTTGTGAGAGAGAAGAGTGTAGGATACTATGAGACATATAGGAATTAGTCTGGGTTTAGACATGGGCACAACCAGTGGGACTTTAAATATTCTCTGAGATTGTTTTTGAATAGTTTAAGTGAAGGCATGAGTCTAAGGTAGTTGGGAAGGGAATTCCATTGCTTTCCAATAGAGTTAGCATAAAGAGCATCACCGCCCAAGTTATTAGATTTGATGGTTAATACTTGATTACTGTTTGAAGACCGAAGGGAACTTAAGTTGGTGTATGGGGTCAGGATTTTGCTCAGTGAGGGGGTTTTGTCTGGTTGATTAGCTCTGGATCAGCTGTTGCAGCCAGTGGCTGTTATCAGTGCAGTTTTGCACAGAACTCTTTGTTCTTCTCAGTTTTTCTGTTCACACATTTGTATTTCCTCAAGTTAAATACAAAATCCACATCTGTATCGCCAGTCTTACACATTTCCTACCATTCTCTTCAGTGGTGTATATAAACACAACAACACTTTCCTTTCATTATCTGTAACAGCATATTTATTAATTATTTTCTCTATACAGAATGATTTGTTATCCTTGTTGGGTGAACAATGTGCAGTTTGTACATAAAACCTTAACATGTGCTATATTTTTTGAGAAAACTGTTTTGCTAGTATAGCTGTGTGTTTATATGTCTGTTTACAGTTCCCATGCCATGATTTATTCAGTGTCCAAGCAAAAAAATCTCCTTACAATAACAAATTCTATGAATACAAAGATTTTTTTTCACTTATACTTTAACTTTTTGCAAATTGTAGATTGTAATCATGTATATAATCATAGTGCATGTATCATGCACTGATTTAGGGATCTGCATTCCTGCCTGACTGGCATTGAACAATGATTGTACTATTCTGTATATACAGCAGGAATAGGTTTGCAGAAGAAAAAGACAATTTTGATATGATAATTTTTTCTTAAATCTTATAGGTTAATCAAGAAACAAGCTGGTTGGATGGCAGCTCTATTTATGGCTCCTCCCATTCAAGATGTGATGCTCTGAGATCGTTTGCACATGGGCAGTTTGCATCCAGAGCAAAAGGGAGTAATCCAGCACAATCTCTTCCGGCAGAAAGCAATGTTGGGAATTTGATGTGGTCTGCACCAGACCCTTCAACAGGAGACCATAGCATTAATGGACTTTGCGGTAGGTCAAAACTTATCACCTGCAATTGACTTGCACTTTCTTCCTTAATTACCTCCTTTCTCCTTTCCCCTTCCCCCTTCCTTTCTTTTTTGCAGTGTGACTTGCACTTGGGCAACCTGACAAGTTTTGACAAGAGGAAAATTTAAGCTTAGTAAATATATACTTTCACCTCTCTAAATATACTTGCCAGGGTAGCAGTGTCTTATGTGCAACAGTATGTAATGTAATGAAAGATAAATTATCCATAAGCATTCTAGAAACAGCATTTTATTCAAAAAACAGTTACATGTAGACTGACTTACTTGGGATACATACACTTTTCTATGACATGTATTTTCTAAACCACCTGTCTTGGTGAAGGGTGTAGAATTAGCAAGCCAAACAGGGTAATTCAGATTTACATAACCCAAGCAAAAGTCACTGTCTCATTCTATGGATCCCCAGATGTTTCTCCACATCCTGAGAAATATAGTACTTCCAATAAGTCTTAGGTCTGCCCCTGAAACTTGTCCTAGTGCACTGTGACTGCTTGATATACCTGTTCTATGGTATACCTAGAGGTTATGCTCATAAGATACCCACACCATCTCTGCTGTCTCCTCTCTGCATGGAGGAGCAGAGGTTGTACCACATGATCCTTAAAGATTGAGAGTTCCTCACTCTGTCATGAAGAGCGAGCCCACCAGCCCTGCAGAGGGACCTCATTTTTTTATATTTGTGTCTGCAATCTGATCCTTTCTGTCAAGTATCCAAAGCTCATAAATATAAATGTGGATGGAGACGTAGGGTATCCAGTAAACTGATAGCTTTATTCCATGATTTATTTCTCTAGTCACCCCCAAATTGTGATATTAAGCTGCTGCTGCACCACTCCAGTCATTACCCCATCTCCTCTATGTTAACTCATGAGCAAACCCCCCATGATACATAAACAGGTCTACCTAATGTAGCTACTCCCCTTATGTATAAATAGCACAATGGCAGGCTAGGTACTCTACTGTTAGGAAGACTTGGAAATAACAGTCTTTGGTAGAACGGTGAAAGGGGCAAAGTCTCTCACAAGGTGGGTATGAAAACATTGCCCCATAGGAAAAGAGTATCAAAAATTTATTTTAAATGCCATGTAGAAAGGTAAAATTTCATACTTGTAGTCATACAAGTTGTGATGGTCCCTACTCCGGGCCAGTAATCAAAGAACCTCAATCCTCAATACTGGTGAGGGGCAGTCACTAGGAACAAAAATGGATGTACACAGTATTTTCAGATGTAGCTGTCTAGACCAAGGACAATTTCCCTTAAAAGCACACAGAAAGCACCCTCAAGACCTGGGGCTGGACTCTATGTCTCTTTCTTTCTCTTTCCAGGCCCCAAACAAGACTCTATACTAACCATTTTGGATCACTGTGCTCCTGTTCCAAGAAGCTGTCACACACTTGGATATTTGACTCACATATCCACACACACACACACACACACACACACACACACACACACACACACACACACACAAACAAACACCTTTGAAAGACTGGCACAGATTTACCAGATGTGCCCCCTCTACCCAGACTTAATTACACTGCCACCAGTCAGCTACTCTAAGGATCTTACAAGGGTACCCAATTTTACTGAGTAAAATTAATACTAATAAATGGCAGAGTTTGACCAATTCAGCAAGGCTTTTAGGAGTGGCCACAGTGTCACTAAAATAAACATAAGTACTCTCAAGATGTTAAAAGTATTCTCTAAAAGACCAGCCACAATGAAAGGTATAGAAATATTTAATAATAAATAATAAAATAGAAAACACGAGAATACATAGTATCTAGTTACAAAAAACACCAGAGTTTCAATCACAGGAGATATAAAAAATAACAGTAAGACAGATTCACACAAATTCTGTAAAACAATAGTTAACTAATCTCACTATATTTTCCTGACTAATCTAAAGAATTGCTATTCCCTGGTTACTTACTAAAGCAAGGCAAGATGAAGAATGTTGTGTTGCTTACTACAGGAAGCCAAGATGAGGTGTGTGGTTGTGTGAGGTATCTATGCAAGATCATTCCTGTCAGGTTCTGAAAAACAAAGTGCTGCTGTGAAAGTTCATGAATGTCTGTCATTAATATCTAGAAAATCATTTCAGTGCTAGTTATAGAATGACGTCACCTCCAGTCACCTGACTGTGGTACAATACACAACTAGAGCTTTGCCAAGATCTGTTGCAGTATCTTAAAGCTATAAAATAATTTCAAAAACTTCTATCCTTTCAGGGTAGTAATTAATTCACCCCCCCTAGGGACAATACAGTATGATTCCTACTTCTGGTTTTCCCAGACATTTTTTGTCTCTGGCTGCACTCAGACCTGTATGATAAAATCGTTACAGCCTAAACCATTCCATTTTATTTTCAATATATTTTTCAGAATTATCTGCACTGAGATTAATCTCTTCCCTTCCAGAATTCTCTGTTAAAACATATACATTTAATCAGTTATAATAATACTGTCTGGCAGACATGTATATTTCTTTTCTTTCCAGCAGGACCCACTGTTGATGCATTTTTAATACAAGCAACTTTACAAATACATTTTTAACACAAGCATCTGTACAAGTCAGTGTGATAGTCAAATGACATAAAATTCTTTACAAAACTCCAGCTAACTATGCTGGCATATGTTACACATGCACTGCCCTACTCTCCTTTGTAATAGATGACACTACCTCATATCATCACATTTCTCCTCCTTTGAAGACTTAAGCTGGTTTTTCAAGTGACCCTAGAAAAACATTGCTTGAAAGAAATGGACTTGTCTGGGAGCACATTAACCTATATCCTGTGTTGAGAGCCCATCTGCATTGGCATTGCTGACTCCACTATGGTGCTACACTACCATGTTATATGCCTGCAACCCTAGGTTCCACCTTATTAACTTGGCATTATGCTGGCTGGCACAATGTAGCCATGTTTAGGGATTGTGGTCTGCAACCACATTGAGTATCCTTCCATACAGATGGGGCTGGACTTTCTGCCATGCCCATACATTGGCTAGGCATTCTTTTTCTACAGTTGAATAACATACCTCCCTGGGTTGGAGTCTATGGCTGAGATATACAACTGGGTTTTCTCTCACTGAGAAAATCTGGCTGAGAACAGCTCCCATCCCATGGTTTGAAGCATCCACCTGCACAACAAAGTATTTTCTATAATCTGGATTGGCTAACACAGGGGGTCCTCACAAAGATCCTGTATGCTTTTGGAATGCTTGCTCATAGGCTGGGATCCACACTATCTTATCTGGCCTACTTTTCCTTATCTGGTCTGTGAGGGGAGCAACTATTCTATTATAACTGGGAACCAAATTTCTATAGTACCCCACTGTTCCCAAGAATGCCCTCACCTGCTTTTTGGCAACAGGGGCAGGCCACACCTAAATGGTTCCCACTTTGGCAGGTTCTGGCCTGATATTACCACTTCCCACTCTATGTCACAAGTAGGAGACCTCTGCCATACTCATCTGACACTTGGGCTTAATGGTCAACCCTGCCCTTTGCCTCCTGCCTAGCAGGTTTACCATGTAATTAACATCATTAACCTTCCTTACTACTTTGAAGGGGCCCTTCCAAGCTGCCTGCAGCTTACTGTTTCTATTAGAAATGAGCACCATAACCTACTGTCCCACAGCATACTCTCGGGCTTGAGCAATTCTGTCATACCAGACCTTTTTCTACTGTTGACTTCTGCCAGGTTCTCTTGGGCCAAGCCCATGAGCTTGTCTTGAGGTTTAGGATATATGCCACAAAAGACTTTTTGTGGGATTCACACTCACCTTCCCACTCATCACAAATATTTGTCCCACTCTCTCTCTTAAACTAGTCTGCAAATACCCATAGCATGGTCTTTAGTGCAGAGTTTAACCTCTCTACAAGACCATTAGTCTGGGGGTAGTAGGGGGTGTTCTTTAGGTGCTTCTCCCACAGCACTTCCACAGACAAGCCAGCAGGTCTGACATGAAACTGGCATCTCTGTCAGTCAGCATTTCTCTAGAAACCAGCTCTGCTGAAAAAAAGTATTTACCACCTTCTCTGTCTGTGAGACCTCTTTCCTGTCAGGTTCTGAAAAACAATGTGCTGCTGTGAGAGTTCTGGATTCTCTCTCACTGATAGCTAGAAAATAATTTCCATGCTGGTTATAGAATGACATCACCTCTGGTCACCTGACTCTGGTACAATATGTACCCAGAGTTTTGCTAAGATCTGTTGCACCATCTAAAAGCTATAAAACAATTTCATAAACTTCCACCCTTCCAGGGTAGCAATTTGTTCACTCCTAAGTACAATACAGTAGATTCCTATTCCTGCTTTTCCTAGACATTTTTGTCTCTGGCTGCAATCAGACCGGTAAGATAAAATCTTTATGGCCTAAACCAACCCATTTAATTTTCAATGTATTTTTCAAAATTAGCTGGACTGAGATTAATCTCTTCCCTTCCTGAATTCTCTGTTAAAACATGCACATGTAATCAGTTATAATAATACTATCTGACATACATGTATATCTCTTTTATGTCCAGCAGGACCCACTGTTGATGCATTTCTAATACAAGCAGCTTTACAAATACATTTTTAATGCAAGTATCTGTACAAATCAGTGTGATAGTCAAATGACATAAAATTCTTTACAAAACTCCAGCTACCCATGCTGGCATATGTTACACATGCTGCCATACTCTCCCTGGTACAGATATCACTATCTCATATCATCACAAGAGTTTCAGGTTAGATACCATAAAGTTTACATCATGAATTATGTTACTGTATATAGAAAAAGGTACTTAAGAAAGAAGGTATGCCATTATTTAATTGTTACCTATTTACATTTCTTGACCAGGATATTGCACTGTTTCACAAGAACCTATTTCTGGCTCAGTCCAGGTATTGAAAACACAAGAAATTCAAACAGCATAAGGTAGTCAAACTACAATAACTACAATAGATGTTAGTAAAAAAATTCTAACAATTCATACAAGACTTAATTTTCTTCTTTTCATCATGATTACCTGAGATTATATAAAAGTGTAATTGTGGGGCAACTTTGAAAAAAAATCATCTTTAGTGATTTATCTACTATCATTGTTACTGAAGCAGTGACACTGCACTTCCTTAATAAGGTGAATCTTGAAAATATTCATAAACTGTAGGAGATTGTGGAACTTTGTAATAGGAGGAGGGATGGATCATCAGGGTATGGAGCCTAGAACAAAGAAACTATGACTGCTGCATTTTTTACTTAAGAGGGTGGCACTGAGATCAGGAGTGTGGGTAGGTTGAGACCTGAAGTTATAAGTTCTAAATCTCCCAGCAGGATAGGCAAAGGTGTTTTGCTTCAGTTGCTTGAATAGGAGAGAAAAATAGCTTTGCAATCCACTGGACAGCGAGCCAGTTAATTTTCTTAATAACTTAACAGTGGTGCTTGAACCTAGATGCACGACTGGATAACAATCTGAAGGAGTTGCATCTTCAGGCCCACGTGTCTGAAATAGGCCCAGGTGCTTTTTACTACCAGTTTGGTCTGATATCCTGTGCTACTGTCACAACAAATAAAATGTTCTGTTCTGGGTCTATAATCCAACACTTCCTAGGGAGACAAATTTTGTCAGATGTAGTTTTTAAGTCTGTTAGATCATAACTGCTTTTATGTTTAAATACTTCACCTGCCTGTTAAGGGGTTTGTGAAATGAATACATTATATTGCTTATAGTTTGGAATTCAATTCCCCTCTCTCTCAAACAAATTGATAACCTGAAAACCTTCAAGCTGCTATTGAAACAATATCTGACTAATCCCCATAAATCAGCCTTATCTACTCTATCCCACCCTGTTCTGCAAAGATTACTTGGACAGTAGTCATCTTTCTTATCCTGTACTATTATATCTACTTTGCCACATACACGTTACCATACTGACTTCAATTTTGTATTCCTATGAAAATTCACTTTACTGCTGTCTTACTATAAAATACTGTGAGTCTAAAATTTGTTAGTCTAAACATTCATTTAAATGTTAAATAAATGATAAATGTTTTAGATAAATGTCTACACATGAAGGATTTCTCATATCACTGTATTGCCTGTATCATGATTATAATATGCTTTATGCTGACTATTCATATGTATCTTGTCAATGTTTTTGTTTTCTCATTTATTGTGTGCTCATTCATTTTTTCTCATTATTGTATGCTTAAAAGATTTATCACATGATAATGCATGTTACTTTCTCTCTGTATCTTTTGGAGCTTTTCTTCCTCAGCCTCCACTGAAAAGAGGATCTCTATCCACTCGGACTTTCCTGGTCAACAAAAACCAAACATAAATAAGTAAATATCACAGGCATGGCTCTTACACGTCAAATATATTATAACATATGACACTCATTCTGACTCCCAGAGACTAGCATACATACATGATTAAGGTTTTCGATAAAAGAGATTCATGCTTAATTATAAAGTTAATTTCTGCTGCATCACTCCCACAAAAAAATAACTATTTGCCAAAGAGCATAATAAAACAAGCTGATACATAATAAGTGCTAATAACTTTCTGCTTTTCAAAACTTAATAAATGAATCTGCCAATGGAAAACAGAAACAGACACATGCTGTGTCACATGGGCACACTGCATTACTCTACCTCTTTCTAATGGTGTTTTTTTCCTTATATTTGCATATTAAACTTACTGACCATGGCAGTTTTTCAACAATGTCAGTTTGTCAGGTATTTTTACTGACCTGCAAGCCATGCAATGCTTTTCATGTATAAAATCGTGAGTATTGCTTGGTTAGAATATATCATGGTTAACATATTAAAATATTGGGCAGGTGCTGACAGAGCTTGGGCTGCATTCTAGCTTTTCTTCACTTCATTGGGTGTTAAAATGTTAAAATACAGCTAAAGTTTCTAATGGAGATTAAAAGAAAGCTAAGTTTAAAACAACTATTCTTAAAGAAAATAATCTGGAATGCAAGAATGGAAGATAGCAGAAACAGAAATATGTTTCAAATAATGTATACACCTTAGGTTCTGAAATATGTGCTGCAGATTCAGGTGATTGTGATTCCTGAGATAGCAAATGTTTCCAGTTATACTATAAAATATGTCATTGAAATGTAGTGTCATAATATTCAATCTGCTTATTTCTGTCACAGTTTTAGGGAATGACAGAGGAAATGAAAATCTTTTTATAATGGCCGAGGGAGTCATTTGGTTTAGATATCACAATTATCTGGCTTCACAATTTGAAAATGAGTCTCTGGGTTTGACGGACGAAGAATTGTTTCAAAAAGCCAGAAAGTGGGTTATTGCTACCTTCCAGGTAACTAATCACAAAAAGTACTGTTCTTTTTCTGAATCTTGTTTAATAAAATATTTATCTGTGCATCACCCAAGAGCCATTTCCTTTACTCCACAAATTACCAAGAAATGGCTGGCGACACACACACACACATATATATATATATATATATATATATATATATATATATATATATATATATATATATTACAAACCTTGAACTTTATGCTTTGAATCATTGCTCCAAATCATCTGTTTTCATACTTTGTAGAATATTTATTACTAACATTCAGTATTAGTTGTATATATTGTGTAGAACCTTTCTAAATAAGCATTTGATCTTGAAACTAGTCTGTGGCTGTTTTGAAAAACAACATGTATAAATATAAAGGGATGAGTGTTATGAATTCATAGATTCACAGATTCATAGAGTTTACAAAGCAGAGTCAGTCCCTGGATCATAATTACTTTGCCAATGCCCACCCTCAGAGAGGGACTCCTGGTCTAAGAGTGCCAAACAAATCTGGCTAAGGATACATTTACAGACATCAATCAAATCATCAAGGTTTGCCTTAAGGGAAGTAAGGATACCACTCTATTTTTTATGTATAGATTAATACAGAGATGGGGGAAGTTCTGAGTAATAAATTTACTATTTCCATGTGTCTTATTATATATTGTTAGAGATTTAAATCTTTTGGCATTTTTTTCTGCTGTCTCTCTAAAGATAGATGGACAATATTTTACTTAAAGGCTAAAATATTGTCCCTCTGTCATTGTTAGAATGTTTTTATTGAAATTGGCTTAGAGGGACAGAGCCACAAATCCAATTTCAATAAAAAGAATTCTAATAAACTACTGATTTGTATGGCTTAGCTCTTGCTGAAGTAACATGGCATCAGATGCTGAATAAATGAGAACACCCAGCTTGCAGTCATCAGCAAATGTTGTTAATCATATGTCTGTGTTAGAGGTTTGGTGTTCAAAAAAGTAGAAGGCAAACAGAAGTGAACCCACTGCTGTATCCCGAGGAGTGTGACTGGTTACTACTTTGTTTCTAAGATGACATCTGCTATTTTAGCTATGTGGGCTCTACCTGTCAATCTGGTTGCTCTCCACTTTGCAGCTTATATGTCTACATTTAGACTTCTTTACAATTTCAGCATGATGAGGGAATACTGCCAAAGGCTTTCGCTAGAGCCAGGCATATGTATGAGCTGCATGGCCACTATCTACAGCTATAGTGACTTTAAGTAGACATGATTTTCCTCTGACAAAAATGTTATTGTTGCAGGTCAAGGTCAATATATTTTTTTTGCATTAGAGCATAGGAAATTAGATTTAATACATTTCACTGTTTTGTAAATTAGGCTTGCTAGGCAGATGCTTCTATAACTGCAGTCTGTAGTTCCCAGAATATAAAGTGCGGCCCCCTTTATGATGATCTACTTCACTATAAATACTAATGTATATTCCCCATGCTGTTTGGCATGTCATATTAGTTGTGGTCCGACAATGTCATTTCTAGATTAGTACAAAGTACAAGACATATACTTCCCCACTTTCCATGCTAGGAGGTCTGAAGTTTGTAGTTTTGACGTGGGAAGTTAGTCTGTACAGTATTATAAAGTAGCAAATAGGCTTCTCATAATATGAACATTATGTAAGATGGAAGCTGAAAAGAGTTGTGTACTGTCTGTATTAATACCACTGAGGGAGGGGTATCTCATTAGTCAGTGGTGTGAAGTTATGCAGATGAGACCACAATCACAGAAAAGGGTATGAAGACTGAGAAGGGGGAATACTAATACTTATTTGTTTTCTAAGCAAAAATATTCATGTATAAACCTGGAACTCCTTTTCATTTTTATATGGCATTATTTATGAAGGGAATGGATTTATTTGGCTCCCAGGGTTGCACTGGTATGTCTGGCTAGCTAAACAACTTTGTGAAGATGATGAGCTTCCTGGGTTGGGGGTGGGAGATACACACTAAGCCAATGACAATGCATAGTTTTGGTAAAAGAATTTATCTTAGAAGTTACAGCATACAGCTGTTAAAGATCATAACACTGAAAGGTATATTATACAAGGATGGAAAAGCCAAGAAAGCAAGTGCTGTTATAACTAGTGAGTGAGTCAATAAGCAAAGCACTTGCTACTGCACAAATTAAAAATCCTGTAGCTCTTTCCATGCCATATATTTCCAACCTATATCATTTCTCCCATATACAACGCTGAGGCTGATGCACATCCGAACACATTAATATAATTTTCTTTGCTCTCAGACATGGATGAATTGCTGTACCTTTCAGTGTCTGCCTAGCAATAAAAACAAATACCAGGAAAAATGAATCTTAGAACTGAAGGGAGATAATGTTTATTAGCAATGAATTCAGTAATGTCTACAGTGAGGAATGTTAAACCATTATATTTAATATTCATTCTGTTAACTTTTTATTTTTTCAGAAAATTGCATTCTATGATTGGCTTCCAGCATTTCTTGGACATGATGTGCCACCATATGATCGTAAGAAACAAATACTCTTCAGTCGAACAATTTGTTAAAGATCTACTCTTTGGATGTGGCAACAAACTATATAATTTTTCTCTTTCTGTTTCCTGAAGGTTACCAAAGCTTTGTGGATTCTGGTGTTTCACATGAATTTCAAGTTGCAGCAATGAGCTCTCTTGCTACAATGTTTCCACCTGGAGTATACATGAGGTACAGTAACTGGATACATATTTCTAACAAAAGACTTAATTCTCATGATAGAGAAGTTTTGTCCCTTCAAGTTCATCACTGTGGTTAAACTTGTTTGATGTTTCTCTGATTATTTACATTATTTAAAAGAGTTAACAAGAAGTACCCATCAGAAAGTAATCTCTAGACAGATACTGAACAAGTTTGCTTGCAAAGTCTGAAAAACAGTGACAATGAAATGTTTGGGAAAAAGACAGTCTGAAGTAATAAAATGCAAAGCATGCATTGTCATGTTTGCATTTTCTACTTGTAACAGTAATGTTACAGTAAAGTATACCAGATGGGTTTTGAGTTTATTTCATACAATATACATGTTTATAATTAATAATTCAGGCTGGTATAAGGCCCCAGATATGTGATTAAGCCAATTGTTAGACGTCATCATTTAGTGTGTCCTATGTTCAGAATCGTAAAGGTCTTTTTTAGTGGTAAAGGGACAGTCTGCTAGCATAAATTACATTGGATACACAAATCTGGCTTAGAAGGTACAGATAATATAAAGTATAATATTATTTCATCTGGAGTTGTAATCCAAGGCACAAACAGAGCAGGAGAGCCACAATATATGCAAGAAAAATGATTTTATTTATCCACAAATTCACAGGAAAACATATTAAATGTTAAGTGGTTTCATCTCTGTCAAATCAGAGACTTCATCAGAACAAATTTAAGTTTTGTGTTGCTTTTTTTTCGTTGTGTAATGGCTGCAGGCACTCGAGGGGATTCACTTATGCTTTTTTCTCAGAAATTGAGCAATTCACTTTCTGAGCTGAATAGCTCTCTTGAAAAACTGTCACAATGTCTCGACAGCATCAAGAGAGCCCAAGCAACTCAGCAAATACAACGCGCTTCCTTGAATAATCAGGAAGTACATGCCCCTGGGTGTCACGAATGAAACTCAGCACAGTGTTTGCTGCATGGGCAGGAAACGTGATTTAATGATGCTAATCATGGTCTTCGATGTACTTTGGACCCTAACATTGTTTTGGATGGTGGACAGGATCATTTGAGTAATACAAGTGACATTTTAAATCCAGTTGATTCAGCTACATGAAATGATGCTTTTGCATTGAACGAATGGCTAAAGCTGAACCCTAGCTTTTCTTTCCATTCTACTAACATGACAGGAAGTACTGTAAATTATTTTGACAAACTGCCGAGGCTGGATGGACGGTTACTTAAAATTAAGAAATTGCAATTAGATCATTTATATTTTAGAGAATGCTTAAAGCAAAAATTAGTCCCAAAGGGACTCCAAATGTGGTGTTTTCCCACTAGTTTAGAGGGAAATTCTCCTTTCCACAAAGACCTGCTAGTTATGTTTGACCGCCATGGCTTTGAGTATATGGAATTGGTGGTCAAACATAACCAGAATGCCATTGAGGCTTTTAGTAGAAAAGCCACTGAGTTGAAAAAGGAGATTGTTGATGATGGGGCTCATGCAGATAATATTTTTGAGTACAGCCGCATGTTTAAGAGCATTGAAAACCAAATCAACAGCATAAAAAAATTGAAATTAAAAAAAATTGACAGGGATAGGGCTAATTATGATAACAACTCTGCCTACCCTGAATCCCCTAAGTCCCAAAGTTGGGGCAAAAATTAAGGACTGTTGGTCATGATTTTGAGACTTTTTTAGATCTAGAGGAGGAATACCCCCCCCCCCCACGAGACGCTAGAAATGTCTGAGAGAAAGGAACAATCAGGATCTTGCCCAACAAGGGGATTTTTAAATGAACTGGGAGAGAGGGGGCAAAAAATTTGACCCGAAAGGGAATATGAGAGGGAACTCGAGGGGCAACATACGTGGCTGGATGTAATCCAAGATACCGACTCATTATGCCATCTTACCATTCATGAAAATTCAAAAGGGGACTTTAACGTTTTTAATTTTTCTACTGTTCCAATTGACCGATACATGTGTGATTTACTAGCAAGAGGTCTTTTCTTTGTACCCAAAACATGTTTTGATGTCAGTAACACCATTGTGGACTTAAAACAATATGTCAGGAAACTGAATTTGAACATTTTATTTCATAATGTTGAATATACAAGGAATCCTCTGTATATTTCCAGTACCTATACCCCCCATTCATCCTTCCTTACAATTATTTGAAAATCTATGTGAAATAGATTTTTGCAATTTAATTGGTGATGCTTCTGTTACTAATACATATAACTTGACTAAAGATGAAAATGAGAGACTTAAGAATTTAAAAGCCAACAAAGAAGTGAGGATTATTAAACCGGATAAAGGTGGTGGTATTGTTATAATGGATATTAAATTATATAAGGATAACATGAAAAAAGTCTTAAACAGTAAATATTATAAGAAAGTGTTATTGAATGAAGTTAATGGAGCTTTGAGGAAAGCTAAGACTGAATTAAATGACTTATTTATTGACGGAAGTATATCAATAGATGAGTTCAATTATTTAACTGTATCCCACCCTAGAATACCCACCATTTTTGGCTTACCCACAATTCATAAAGATTTGCAAGACCCACCTTTGAGACCCATAGTTGATGCTAGAGGGTCTGTCATGCAACCTATAGCCAAGTTTTTAGATATTAAGTTAAAAGTCTTACTTTCAGGGGAGATGCATTTATGTAAAGACTCATGGGACTTCCTTACAAGGATTAACCAACTTGTTTATGTGAATGGGGGTGTTTTTATCATGATTGATGTGAAAGATCTTTACACCATCATACCACATAAACAAGGAGTTGAGTGGTTTTGTGAATACTTATTTGAAAAGGAAATACCCCAAAGCACTATAAATGTGTATGAGCAATTATTAGAAATAGTGTTATATAACATTTTCATCTTGTTTGATAATAATTCTTTTTAAAAACAGAGGGGGTCTCAATGGGGTCAGCCTGTGGTGGGTTATATGCTAACATTGTTATGGTACAGTGGGAAACTAAGTTTTTTTTCAACTCACCTTACTTCTTGCACTGTAAATGTCACGTGATTTTTTTGGATGATGTTTTTATTTTTTGGGATGGACCAGTTGACATTATTGATGAATTCCTAGAGTACATAAATGGATCAACTACGTTTTTGAAATTCCCCCATAGTATTGGATATGACGAGATTTCTTATCTAGATGTGAAGTGAATGAAGGATAAGTATTTTAAGGTTTTTAAAGGAGAAATTTTTAGAAAGCCCACATATTCCAACAGCTTCTTGCACTATGAGAGTTCCCATCCTTATAAACAGAAGAAAGCTGTGGTTAAGGGGCAATTTGTAAGAGCTGCATGTATGGTGACTTTATTTGATAGCTTTTTAAATTAATGTGATGTGTTAAAGGAAATGTTTTTAAGAAGAGGGTACCCTAGTAACTTAATTAAAGATGTCAGGATAGAAGTGATAAACAAACATGAAATGGGTTATTTTTTACCTTTACTTTATTAATACCAAGAAGAAAGGGCTACCTATATTGAGAATATTAACACTCCTAATCATGATGTTAGTGTTGCTCTGAGTAGGCCTGAACCTGACACACAAAATAATAATTTTAATAGTGCATTTATCACAACCTTCAATAATTCCAGTAAAAGAATTGCTGATATATTATTTAAGAATTGGGTGGTAATTTCAAACAATAAAGATATTAGACAATGTGTCAGTGATAGCCCCACTATTGTTTATAGAAAAGGAAGATGCCTTAAGAAACAGCTTCAAAAGGTCCCTGTAATGGGAGTATGAATAAATGTGGCTCTTGCCATTATTGGCCCTATATTCGGGAGGAGTGCATCTTTAATGTTAATAATGTGATAGTTAGGCTTAATAAAAAATGTTCTTGTAATACTGAAAAGGTCGTATACTGTGCTTTTTGCATGAAGTGTCCTTGTTTCTATATTGGGAAAATGGACAGGAAACTGAAAAACCATATATACCAGCACTTAAGGGACATAAAGAATAAGAAAGACACAAATGCATTATCTAAGCACTGTATGGAATTCAATGACCATTCCATTAAATTTATTTTTTTAGAAGTTCTTGAGCCAGATGTAAGGGGTGGTCCTTGGGCATTATATTTAGAAAAACAAGAAGCAATGTGGCAGCTTAAAACCAACGCCACACAGTGGCCTGGTTTGAATGACTCATTTTCCCGCTCATGTTTCCTAAAATTAAAAGCCATGGAAAGTTAAAATGTGATTTTATATGCTTCATACTTTTATATGTTTTATGTTTTCATGTTTATTTAAAACATTATTTTACATATACACATATATATGTATATATATTTGCAATTTTTAACAAGTAATGTTTGAATAAGCAAATTTATATTTTAATAGTTTTATGTGGCATTTAATTTGATTTTGGGTTCAGATGCTGACGTATTTGCATCTCTCACTATTGTAAGTTGGTTGGCTGGTTTGCTTAACAAGGGGGAGTGTCTTTTGATGTCTTTTAGATTTAAAATGAAGTTTGAGTAACTTAAATTTGTTCTGATGAAGTCTCTGATTTGACAGAGACAAAAGCGCTTAATATTTAATGTGTTTTCCTGTCGATTTGTGGATGAATAAAATCGTTCTTCTAGCATATATTGTGGCTCTCGTGCTCTGCTGCATCTTGAATTACTGCTCATTGTTATGTTGCTATTTTTTTTTCATTATTTCATCTGGATTCATCACTGTGTTGAACTTTGAGGGCTTACATGTGATAAATACTTTTCAAAAATGATTTTCTAATGTTTACTTTTAGACCTTACATATTTGTTGTCAGTCTTTGATTGTATTTAATATACCTTAAGTCTTGAATAACATGTAGATAACAATGCAGTCTACCAATCATGGGTCGGTACTGAAAAATATGTCTATAGTATGCTGATAGAAAACAGGTTATGCCAATTTACTCTGACTGCAGTTACCTTACTAAATGCCTTTAACTTAAAGGATATAAGTGAACCCCCTAAATAAATATCACTACTGGACAAGTAGACTCCATAAAATAATAAACCAATCCAACCAGCATAGATCCCACCATAACCAGAGATCTGTATAAAGGTGCTGAACAAAAATTGAAAAATAATTTTTGACTGGGTTATGTAGGATGGTCTGCTAACTGTACTGTACTGCTTAGCTCCATTTTTATCAATTATTTTCTTCATTTTTTTAAATAGCCTATTTTCCCATTCACACTACCTAGAGCTCATGCTTATAGCATATGGGCAGAATTGTAAGGTCTATACAAAAAAGTCACCTTGACTCTGTTTTGAAATAGGTCATACTTTAGAGGAGCGGGAAGGTGGTAGAAGTGATGAAAGTTTGGGGGAGTTGGGCTGTAGCATTAAGCAGCAAGCTGTTGTATAATCATTGGCCAGCTAAGTCAGGTGACTGTGGTGCCTGACAGAGTAAAAGAAATGAACCTAAGAGTTGTGAACCTGAACATAGGCATGACTTGACAAAAGCATTTTTTCCTTTTTATTTTACTGATATTGTGTTTCTTATTCCTGTTTTGTGCTCTGCTGACAGCTAAGGCTGTGGGTCTGCCTAGATATGTATAGTATTGTCACTATTTAAAAATGTGTGTACTTGATCAACTGTTAGCTGCTTAAAGATGAATATGAATGCATTTAGTTTTTATTGCAAAATATAGCCAGTCATAAGTATTTTAGTGAGATGTTGAAATATAGAAAGTAATTATTTGAAATATGCTGTAAATGACAATAAATGTGGGTCTGCAAGCCTGTCTTAGTTGTACATCACTAAGCACTAGATGCCACAGCTATGTCCCAACTCCAACATAAACAGCAGTTTTCCAAAAAAATAGACAAGATGCAGATATTTAAATTAAATGTTTCATAAGCAGCATACTACTGTCCATATCTTGGTAAAGATGTATGAAGACATTATATGCTGTTGCTGCCGTAGCTCTCAACTAATCAGGGACAGATTTCAGCAGAATCAGGGACATTCAGGGACACTTTTGAAATATTAGTACTATTAATCTGAGACACTGACAGAATGAGAGAATATGAGTTAATATGCATTTCTTGAGGTAAAAGAAGTCTGTAACTCTAATTATATTCCTTATTTATTAAGTTATAATTCACCACTGTTTCTCCAAAAATCATCAGTTTTAGAAGAAATTAAGAGAGGCAGAGCTAAAATTTAAATCAAAGTCAGGGACAACCCAGAAAATCAGAGACATTTGTGAAGTATGGCTGCTGCAATGTTTGTGTCTCAATACTAAAATTAGAGACATTTGAGAGGTATGGCTGCTGCAATGTTTGTGTCTCAATACTTAAAACTATTGTTTCAGATTCAATTTTCTAGATCAATAGAATAAAGTGGATTTGTTCCTTTTCTGTGCTGCATACATGTGATAAATATTATAGCCGAAATCTATTTTCTCTTGCAGTTATATTGCAGATCTATTGAACTGATGTTGCAAAGAAAGTCTAGAAGGAATAATTTCATTGTTTGAAACACGAGCATTCAAAATCAAGTGCTGTATTTTGAAAATCCTGTTTTTCTTTGAGTTGCATCTTCCATGTGACCTGCTCAATGACTTTTCTTCCTGTGCCCCATTACCTCATTTGTTTCTCCTAAGTTAAGAATCAGGCCTCCCCAGAGAGGACGAGAGCCCTCTGGCCCATTCATTCCCACTCAGGGGCATGATCAACCCATTTATCCCCCCCCCAGAGGTGGGATTCAGTTATTAGGGAATGGACTAGCTTATTGGTTCTGTGGTAGCTGCTCACATCCCCAGTATTTCCTCCCCTTTTACACTTGGCATCATTTCCTGGATGTGGAATAATATGCATGCTCCCACCCAGATCACCCCTGACTCTGTGGTGTATATGTGCCACTTAACAGTTCTCTTACCTTGACCTTTTCTATGAGCAATCACCTACCTACCAGTATGTGGCACTAATTCAATGGGTCAGGATACCTTCCTTTACCCAGGAGGGTCAAGTTGGCATCAGTAACATGAGTAACACGACTCCACAGCCACCAGGAACAAAAAACAAAAGCTGACGTGAAATGCGAAAATCTTTTATTCAAGTAAGTCCAAGAAGAAATAAACACAAGCGCTTTCACTCAGGATAATCCTGTGCTTTTTCAAGTGAGTACAAAAGCATTTGCTGAAGTCAAACCCTTTTATATAACCATAGGTAACACATTAATTGAAAACAGGTGTTGTCAATCAGTTGTTAGATTCCTTAAAGGGGCTTTGCATTAAATGAAACATGAGATAAAAGTTTGTATTATTGAAAGTATACATATGTTTGACAGCTGGATTATGCTTGTAAAATTACAAAACATTAAAAACACTGTTTCAAATTTAATAAAATCAAAGTTAAAATGTTTTAAAAAGCTGCTATTGGAAACGTTGGAAATCCATGAGTTTTGATGAACCTGGAAGGTGAAATTCTGTTAGAAGTGTGAGGGAGCATATAGTGTTAGTTTGTAATAGGGATCTTGATTCTTTTTCATAGTTCACATCAAAAAGGACACCCTAGACCAAGTGTCAGGTTGTCATACCAAAGAAAAAGGCATGGGAGTTAAGGAGAGGGAAAATAGTGAATCTTGAGTCCCTAAGTCATGTGTTATAATAAAATGCGCACATACCAAGTGGTAGTGAAAGAAGGGCATAATATAAGGAAACATGGGACAACAGAACTAATTAGTTACAGTGGAATAACTATAATCGTGCCCTTCTAAGCTTTAAAACGGGTTTAATACTAATAGTCCCGTTCAATCCAGGTGGTCTCCCTGCATCTAACCTTAATTGCCATACTAGTCACCACCCCTGAGATCCGGTTCCACTTGTTCTAAAACAAAGAATTTGATGATACTACCCGGGCAAAAAAGGGAATGCTTGTAAAAGGCATTGGTTGCTTTCTGTTTAGCCATATCATATACGTGTTCGTAGATCCGTCTCCTGAATTCTCTTTCAGTCTTCCCCACGTAGAAACTTGAACACGTAGTACAAATACCCAGGTATACCACCCCTTTGCTTCCACAAGAGTAGGAACCAGTTGGTTTTGTCCTGAACCTCCTAGATGGAATGTACACGGATTCGACGTTCATTAAAGCATGACATTGGCTACAAGAGCCACATTTGTAAGAGCCCTTCTTGGATTGTTTCACCTTCTTTTTGCTATCCGGTTTCCTTTCAAAGATTTCTTTGAAGTTAATGCCTCTTTTTCTAATAAAACTAGGTCTGGGGGGTAAAAGGTCCTTGAAATCTTCATAAAGGGCTAGAACCGGCCAGTAGTTTCTGACAGTTTCCTCCATTTCTTTAGAACTAGATGAGTAGGTGTATATAAAACTGTTTGTAGGGTGGTTGGATACTCTGGAAGTTGAAGGGATTGCCAACTCTGGTCCTTTTCCCAGAATAGGTGTGTATAAAGATTTCCTCAATACTTTGATCTCATCGGCTAACCCCATAAACATTTCTAGGGGATATCCTCTTTCCAGGAATAAGGCTCGCAAGGTTTTAACTTCAATCTCAAAGTCCTCATCAGTGCTACAGATTCTGCTCGCTCTTATGAGTTGCCCTTTAATGATTCCCCTTTTCTGATATAGGGGATGCGCACTATCAAAGTGTAACAATGAGTTAGAAAAGGTGGGTTTGCAGTATAATTTGGACTGAAATGTGTTCTGATTGAAGTCCTTGAACAAGGTAATGTCCAAGTAATGGAGCTCCTGAGGGCTAGCAGTGTATGTAAATTGTAGAAAACCAGTCGAGGTGTTGATGTGTTGAAAGAATTCTTTGAACTCACATTCTGAGCCTCCCCAGAGGATGCAAATGTCGTCCAGGTAGCGTCTATAAAAAACAATGTGTTGCTACCAGGGGTGCGTCAAAACAAATGTGTGTTCCCATTTATGCAACACCACGTTGGCATAAAATGAGGCACAGGATGCTCCCATGGTGACCCCTTTACGTTGCCTGAACAGTTCGCCATTGAAAAAAATGAAGTTGTTCATCAGGACCATCTCCATCAAGTCTGTTAATAAGTTGGTGAACTTGTTGCTGAGGCTGGTTTCTTTACTGAGAAATTCTGTAAACCACTCAAGACCTTCTTGGTGAGGAATACTCGAAAAGAGGTCCTTAATGTCTATGGTGATCAAAATCAAATCAGGCAAATAGCAGGAAACAGGAATATCACGGAGGAAGTGCCAAGAATCCTTGCAAACGTGGCTGAGAAGGGGCATAAAAGCCTTGGTTAAGTGATCGATGAATTTTCCAATTGGCTCAGTAACACCTCCCGCACCTGATACTATAGGTCTGAACCTTAAAGGGTGAATTCCCTTATGGATTTTGGGAATCCCGAACATGACCGGTATCCTGGGTTTTTCTACATGCAGATAGTTATACACCCTCTCATTTATTACCTGCTGTAGTAGAAGATCTTTAAGATAGTAGTTGATCTGAGCAAAAGCAATGTTGACTTCGTTTAATACAAATTTTTATCTCATGTTTCATTTAATGCAAAGCCCCTTTAAGGAATCTAACAACTGATTGACAACACCTGTTTTCAATTAATGTGTTACCTATGGTTATATAAAAGGGTTTGGCTTCAGCAAATGCTTTTGTACTCACTTGAAAAAGCTCAGGATTATCCTGAGTGAAAGCGCTTGTGTTTATTTCTTCTTGGACCTACTTGAATAAAAGATTTTCGCATTTCACATCAGCTTTTGTTTTTTGTTCCTGGTGGCTGTGGAGTCATGTTACTTGGATTTCTGGCATTTTTTGGATATCAGTAACATGAGCCCGTCCTCCCCCACCCAATCCTTCCAGCTTCCTTTCCACTAATCAAAAGCAGGTCATTTTGGACATAGTTCGGGATTTAGCCCTCTACAGGACAGGGATGCGACCAACAGTTGATTTTTTGGTGGGAAATAAATAGTAGTCACCTTTTATCTGAGTATTGATTACCCTGGATACTAAGTAAGAGGAGTGTGAGAGGCGCACACTGACCACAAAGAGGTACAGGGATCTTGCTGCTTGCATAAGACACTTGCATAACAGAAATGTTCATTCACAGTCTCCTGATCACAGTTTTGTACACAATCCTGAATGCTCAGTATTGTAGGAAGAGTTTGTCTGTGGTCCCCCTTTTGTTCCATCTAACACAGGATGTTCTGACAGCAACGTATAGTTATGTATGGATGTACTGTAGTTCACAATGTCAGCAGCATTTGCTGAGTTCTCCCTGGAAAGTTCTCATCTTTCTTGTCTTCCTTTAAAATATGGAGTAGCTCGGACAAAAGGCCATAGTGGACTTCCTCATTGCCATATTAAATGTGCTAGATGAGGACCTGAGCAGGTTACCTGTGAGCTGTCAGAAAGGGAAACAGGTCAGTTTTATCCCTCACTTACTGATTTAGCAGCTTCAAAACTGCAGAAGGTTTTAGACTAACTTAATAAATAAGTTATTGTGTCATCTAAATCTACTTAAGTTTGGGATAGTTGCCTGTTTTACACCTCAAGGACTCTTTCTCTGAAGCTGATAACATGCAGATTTTGACAACATTGTAAAAAATGAAATGCAATGCAACCAAGTAAATGAGAGATACACTATGAGTAGTAAGTCTGTTGTGGTGATAACAGTAACTGTCACTTAATCACAGTGAGATTTGTAACATCTTTGTTGTGTAACTCTCTATGAAACCTGGACCTATGGTCTTAAAATAATGCATACATATCAGAAGGTCATGCATAGTGTTTCTCACATGGTTTTGTTCAAATGTCATGGCAGGTAATTTTTTTATTTTTATTTATTTATCATTTGTTGACCGGGAAAGTCTGACTAGGTTCCACAGAGCCTGTTTTCAGCGGAGGCCCGGGGAGAAATGCTCCAGATGCATGTCTTTTGGAATGTGGGAGGAAAAAGGAGTACCCGGAGGAAACCCACATGAACACAGGGAGGACATGCAAACTCCACACAGAAGGCACCCCAGCCGAGAATCGAACCGGAGAACCTCTTGCTGTGAGGCGACAACATTAACCGCTGCACCACTGTGCCGCCCAGGTAATGATTTTGAGTTGTATGTCACCAACATACCTTCCTACTAGTATTTGACATTACTATATGTTGTGATAATAATTCAAATTACTGGCATTCTTTCTAAGTGTTTGCCAAGAAAAAGCAAATCCTGCTTGTAGCACTCCTTTTCTAGTGAATACCCTTGGTTCCCTCTCCCTAGTGTTTCCTGGGAACCTGTTTTGCTACAGCTAGGCATGCCATCTAAGTCAGCCAGCAGTGTGAGGCTTGTTCCTAAAAGTATAAAGCACATAGACTTCATAAATGTCAGTTTCTGCAGCACTTCTTACCATTTTATTGAAGAATGTAACCAATACCTTAAAGCAATACCCACAAGCTACAACAATCTTCTCCATCTACTGAAACTATCATCTCTAGCAGCCGACCTGCTCCCCAATGAATTCCTGAAGCAAGCAGCTGATGCCATTACTTACCCAGTGTCCCTACTAATAAATCAGTCCATCTCCAAGCAATATGTCTGGAAACTCTGGAAGATATCCCCTACACAAAGGATGCACCTCAACACTACTGTCAGACTACCAACCCATTGCTATACTCCCTTCCCTTGTCAAAATCTTTGAGAAATGTATACACTCACAAATCTTTCCCTATGTCATTAAGGATAACCACCTCTCAGATACACAACATGGCTTTAGACCCAAGCATAGCACCACATCTGCCCTAGTTAGCTTCACTGACATAATCAACCAGTCAAGAAATACCAGGCTTTATATTTCATGTGAAAGCATTTAATACTGTCTTGCACCAAAAACGTATGTACGAATTAGCCACCTTAAACCTCTCTCACATACCCTATCATGGTTCCATAGCTACTTGTCAGACAGACAAGCTGTTAAATGGTTAGACAATATATCCACACTCTTACCAGTCTCAGTAGGCATACTCCAAGGTTCCATACTTGGCTCACTTCTCTTTACAATTTTTACAAATGATCTCAATTCAGCCCCCACATCAGCTAACATTATACAATATGTAGATGATTCGACACTCATCCGCTTAGCCACCTCAGTCCCTGAACTCTTGCAAAAAGCACAAAATGCATTTACAGATGTTGAACACTACCTCTCCACCAAACAACTAATGTTCAACCCCAGCAAGACCAAATTAATATTATTTACGAACAATAAAATAACTAAACCCCCCATCCCTTTCACCATCTACTCCACCAACATAGAGCCAGTAGACCATACCAAACTATTCGGTGTCACCAATGACAAATCCCTAAGTTATGACATCCCAAACAATCAAAAAGGTTCACATAAAACTCGGGGCACTCTATAGAGCCAAACCATTCCTCACCCACACCTCCAGAATAGCCATTGCCCAAAGCCACCTACACTACACACTCTTATATGCCTTTCCAATTTTCACAAATTTAAAGAAAACAAATCTAAATAAACTGGAAGTCTGCTACAAAAAATTAAGAAAGTTTGCCACCAACCTCCTATACAGAACACACCACTGTCTAGTTCTTCACAGGCTAGACTGGCTGGAACACCCAAACCTACAATGCCTCAAACAACTTACAATTTGTCATTCCATCATCTACCCACCAGATAAATGTCCTGCCCTTAAAAACAAAGTAAAACACCATACTAGCAATAGATCCCTCTGCTTATCTGACAGACTTTGTCTAGAAGTGTCTAAAGCCAATAATAGCTATGATGATGCCTTGTTCTTAAAGCACATCTCCAAAATTTGGAACACAATTCCCCAGCCCATTCTTTGCACAGCTAACCCCTCCAAGTTTAAAGCTGTTGTTAAGGCCCATTTGACTAAAACCTGGCTATGCCCCTACTCAATACCAGGCTGAACCCCCCCCAGTATTTTTTAGCACTGTTCATCCTATATTATTCCTCTCTAAATGTTTATATTCCCTGACTCTTTCCTTTGGAACTGATCTCCAGCTTATTACTGTAAATTTTTAATTCTAATTGTTTAATTTGGTGAGGCTCCCACCCCACCCATAAATAAAAAAATGCATAATGTTTAGTCACTGATGTGTGACTAACTAACTTTATTTCATAATTTGCAGTACTGTTTTTTTTTTTTTTGTCATCTCAGCGCAATAGTATCACTTTGTACTATGTAACGTATTATTTTTTGACATTCTGTGGTAACATTGTTGACTAACTTGGAGCTTTTCTCCCCGGACCTCCACTGAAAATGAGCCTTTTTGGCTCAGTCGGACACTCCTGGTAAACAAATGTAAAATAAAGAATTAAATGACAGGACTTCAAAGAAAAGTTCAGTAAACAAATACATTTCTCTTTCAATGTGTTATTTATTTGCATAGTGGAATGCAGATGGCAAAGAATGGCAAGGGTAAAGGTATATTCAAGTTCTGGTCATTGTTTGCTCTTGGCTGTGGCTAAGTAGGGCTGCTTTATTAGTATGTCATGTTATTTTATAAGTTATGTTATATGTTATGCTATGTTATGTTATGTTATGGTATTTAGTAAAAGGAGATGAGAGAGAACCTTACAGAATGTGTGGCACAGAAGATGTAGAGCACAACAACTTTAACATACTATTTCTATGTTAGAACATTCCTGAATATTCACAGTTAAAATAAATGCTACTTCTGCTCTCATGTTGTCAGCCATGGCCTGGTTCCATGCCACAATTTTTGATGGTGTAGTAGTTTATACTAGGGTGGCACAGTTGTTCAGCAGATAGTATTGTTCTCTTGCAACACTTGTAGTTCCTTTTTGGTTCCTTGAGTAGCAGATTTTTGTATTTGAGTCAGGAGTGACCTTGAGATTAGACTAATAAAGTGAGAGGGTGCAAGGGTTACCCCTTTTATTGACATTATGCAAAACTTACTTTGTATCATTAGAACTCTCTTCATCTGTTCAATGGCTGCTTTTTCAATCAGTTTTCCATGTCATACTGTTAGAATTATTTAAGGGCAGATGATCCATGTTACTTATTTGACATACCTCATCATTATGGGTTTATAACAGATGGTATTTCATTCAACAGAACATAAATAGGTAGTAAGTTCCAGCTGCACTGCATGTTTGGTAGACTTGTGGTTTAAAGTTCTAGGACTAGAGGACATCACAGGAAATGAGGAGTTCAGACCCTCTTGCCAAACCTGTATATCTGGCATTGCAACACTTTGTACTGAGCATAGACAGGAAGGCACTAAGTGAGGACCTGGTGAATTCTGAATGAGGTTTGATGAATATCTCCTGAAGACTGGTTTGATATGATCTATACAACAAAATACCCACGTGAATGTCGACATTCCATAATCTTGTTCAAACTTTACTTGTCACATAGTGAAATACTACAGGAAAATTGGTTGCATGGGAAAATATTCCACTGTATTTTAAAATACCATTTCCAGAAGGCCGAATGAAATGGACCCATATAAATCAAATGCCAAACTTGAGGCATTCAGACAGCCTACACAACTAATGAAACTATTAAGTATATATTCTATTTTGTCCAGCTCTTATCCTGTAGTATTCACATGTATATGCTGTTACCGAAGCAACAAATATTATACAAGCGTACTAAGTAAATAAATATATAATGATATAACCGGATGGCATAGTTTATCAAAACAATCCTAGACCCTCTAATATATGTCTTTATGAGAATCCCATAAAGTCTTTTAGTCAAGGTGCTAGCTGTTTTTTTAATGACCCACCTAGTCTGCTAATTGCAACTTAGTAAGTACACAGTAAACCATGAGCTTAAGGTGAAACAAAAAATAGATATATCTGAGTAACTGAGTATGACATTAGATTTCTCTAATATGTCATAAGGCTAAACTATATAACATGCAATTATACAGGACCAGTTAGACTGAATTATCAATACACATTATATAAGGCTGATTACTGAATGGCAAATAAACATGGTAGTGGTCTCCGTACTGGATTGTATCAGGAATGAGAATGAATGAACTATGTCCGTATTGTGCAGGATATACAATAATTCAACCATATGGCATGTGTCTAGGAAACGGAAGACATTAATCTTAGAGAAGGCATTAAACGAAATTACTGTTAGTTAACTTGAAGATAGGCAGTATAAAATGGAAGGCATGACTAAATAACAAGCCCACAAAGGATTAAGTGCATATCAGAAAGAGGAAACTCATAAATCAGTTTTGGGTTGAGGGGTTTATTAAGTGTCTAAATGCCGCAGTGAAATAGTACCCCTAAGAGAGTGAAGCTAGAAGCAGTATATAACTAGCTTTTTCTATTCAGAGGTGTGCAAATATTTCTAGCCCACTAAAATGTTGATGTAACACATATTGCTCCTGCATTTTCAGTTCTTCCCTAAGTATAAGCCTTGATATTATACACATGACAACCACAAAGGATTTCCCAGACATGAGCTGAGATAATTGTGTTTGGATGTGCTAACCACAAAGATGTACAGAGTAGGGTAAGAAAGGAATGCCTTTATCTCATTGTATAATATGGTTATCAGCCTTGTTAGACTATTACATATCTAAAATATGGACTGTTGAAATATATATATTACTACTCATGGAAGCATTTCTCTGCTGTAAAAGATCATGTGATGACATCTTGATCGTTAACTTCCCAATGTGCTTGATTTTTTTATCTGCATTGACCCTTTTTATCTTTTGGTTTGGATGTCTTTACCTACAACTGACAAAGATATAGAGAAAGCAATATGTCTTGCTGTGGTGAAAAATTTTTTTTTTTAAAGGGTGAAGATAAAAAGCTTCTTATACTAAAGATTGCTTATTTGATCCTGAGTGAAAGAAAATAAAAAGTATAATGTATTCACAGATGATAATTTCTGGTTTTCTGTTTTAGGAACAGAACATGTAATTTCCGGGATATAGTCAATAAAGATGGCACAAATACCTCTAAGGCCCTTCGCGTTTGCAATAGCTACTGGAACCGTCAGGTATTTTAACTCCAAAATACACACTTTTAGTTTCAGAGTTTATTCTTTATATGTTGGGGTTTTTTTCTGAGTACAGTAAAATGCTTCAGGTCATTTTTATCTCCACTGAAAATGAGTTAAGGAGTTTTATATATATATATATATATATATATATATATATATATATATATATATATATATATATATATATATATGATCCCCTACACTTCACGCCGCCTATACGCCGACACACAAATCACCGACACCAAAAGACCGACAACACAGATGACCGACAAGGTGAGAACCCGACGGACTCGATAAGTGTTAGAGTGAGGATTTAGTGTTAGGAATGTAGTTTAGTTAAGGAGTTAGGGTTAGGACGGACTATGTGTTTAAGGGTGGGTTAAGTGAGTTAGGTTAGGGTGCAGTGTGTGGTGGTTAGGGATCCATATATACATATATTTATATATATATATATATATATATATATATATATATATATATATATATATATATATATATATATATATATATATATATATATATATATATATCACACACACACACACATATAGAGAGAGAGCGAGCGAGAGAAAGCAAGAATGTCTCCTGTTACATTTTACAGATGAGATCATTTCCAGACAAGTGTTCTGCAAGTTTTCCAAATTCCTGTTCTTTTTGTTTCCAGTGTGTACTGTGAGAATCTATTTTTTTTTTTTTTTTTTTGGTGGGTGGTGGCGTTATTTACTGACAGCACCTTAACTGTGTCTCATTCCAGATCATAGTGTGACTTGTCCAAACTTGTGTCATCAACCCATATCCTCTTCTGGCTGCTATATAGGCTAAGTCCATTTGGAAGGCAGCATACTAAAGGATTAGATTTATTGGGGATGCTTCATTTAATAATTAGAGGGCTGAGTTTTTTGTACTGATTTAACACCTCATGAGTGTATTCCCACAGTGACAATGGACCCAATACTTTCACGTCATAGTGCACATTCCAATGATGTCTTGGTATGACCTGACTCTAATGTTAGAGTGCTGTTGTGTATTATGTTCCCTTAGTTCCAAAAGAGGCTGTGTCAGTTTCCCTAATGTACAGAACATTCTCAATGCAACAAGTCTGAGCCTCTATTATCTGGCATTACTGATTGACTGTAATCCTCAGCAATTTGGTGGAAAATCAAAAATTTTATGAGGGACAGAAAAAAAAATTAAGGCAAAATTGGGGGCAAATTGAGAATTATGATTGCAGTTTCCAGAGTTTAATACAGCAGACATCAGTCAAAGTATGGTTTTAGTTGTACTTGTACTTTTAAGAACTCCCTTCTCCCAGAAATTAGACATAAAAGGAATTGTCTGAATGTTTATCCTTAAAGACGTTAAGTATACCTAGTAGTACTTTCAGATTTTCCAATCTAAAGTTATTCTGAGGCATGGCCAAGTCTTTTGTTAAAAAAAGATGTCTTTTTTTAAGAACTGACAACTGTATTTACTTCCTTGGCACTGTATATTTTAGTGACAGTATCTCTTCTTCTGAGAAAAAAAAATGTGCAGCCATAAGTGCATTCCTATGTATTTTTATTTTATTCAATGAGATAAGACAGGCAAGCATTATTAATATATTCTTATGTGTGAAACAGATGATTTTGTCTGGGAAAGTAACGTAACACATTGTGCAAGTGTTCCTGTGTTTAAATAGATTGCTATATTTTAAGTGAATAAGAATAGCTACTTTAATACTTTGTTTTCATTTTAGAATCAAAATGTAGAGAAGCCAGAGGACATTGATGACCTTATTTTTGGAATGGCATCACAGATAGCTGAAAAAGAAGATAACATTGTAGTTGAAGACTTGCGAGGTATGTATTTTGCATTTTCCCAACTGTATCTGTAGGTTTTTCATCTAAATACTTTAGTGCCCCATGGCTCTTATTAATTTCCAATTAAACACTTCTGTTTTCTGTAAATAGCTAAAATTATATTTAAAATATATATATATATATATATATATATATATATATATATATATATATATATATATATATGGGTCTACTTTACTTACCCAAAAAAACACATCGCCGACATTCAGTTCACTGAGACAAATACACCGACAAACCAGAAGACTGACATCCGGAACACTGACATTCCAACCCGAGGTAAGTAACCGCTTGGCCATCCTGTTGAACTTTTCCCTTTACCACCGTGGTAGTGCAATCTTGGACTTGGTATATTTAGTTTGGGGGGTGTGGGGGGTGAAGCCTCAATATGGGTGAGTTTTTTTTTTTCGGGACGGCCAAGCGGTTACTTAAACTGAGAAATATAAAAAGAATCCAGGCCACCTTGTAGAGGCAATACAGTCTTTATATCAAAACCACAATTACAGATATGAGCACTTTCATCTACAAGCTAGACTTCATCAGATAAAAACATACACATCTGCTACCCATTGCTTAAATAGCATTTCCCCTATATGTTGTCCAATTAACATTTAAAGGGAACATATTTAGAAATTCACATATACTAGTCATTCCTTTATGCAATTCCTAAAATACAGAAACTATCTGAATGGTCTTGTTCATGTTATATATTACACATACAAAAAAAGTTAACTTTGTGTTGAGAAAAATTATACTTATCTAACAACTTGTTTGTTGTGAAATAAATATATGGGATGTATTGACGTCTTTAAATCTAATTATACTACAATTACTTTGACTAAGGAACATTTTACACTTTTTGCTAAAGGTTTCAAATTTGTGAAATCAAACTATGGTGATGTAGCTGACCTTTTAATAGATCTTAAGTTATATCTTAGAAAGCTAAATTTAAACATTTTGTTTAACAACAATGGTAATAGTAACAACAACAATAATACTAATAATAATATTAATAATAACATAAATGACGACAACAGTAATATGTTCACAGAATTAGTGAGAAGCAGCACATACAACCCACCCCTGTACCCTGTTTTGTTAATGTTTGAAAACATTGTTACAGAGGAGATTTATGAAGAATATGCCAGTAACAAGTGGAAGGCAGGACATTCTAATTTGATGACTGATGAAATGGATTTATTAGAAGATTTGGTAGTCCAGGATGGTTGCCGCATTATGAAACCGGACAAGGGGGGTGGGGTTGTATTGTTTCATGTAGAGGAGTACAGTAATGCAATAATGAATATTCTGTTGGATATTACTACATATTCACCAGTTTCAAAAAATCAGATTAGTATAGCATACAGGAGAATAGATTCTCTGCTGGAGGAATACTTGTTGGATAATAGGATAGATGGTAACACTTATAATTATTTAAGACAGAAGTATCCTGCTATACCATGCTTCTTTGGTGTACCAAAAATTCATAAATCTATCAGAGAACCGCCTTTTAGACCTATAGTGTCAGTTAAAAATTCTAAGACTCACCCTCTTGCAGTGTATGTGGACAATTATACAAAAGAAATTATGGTTAAAACTCCTCATCTCATAAAAGATTCATGGGAATTTTTAAATAAATTAACTAAATATACATGGACAGAGAGTTGTAGCTTTCTGACCATAGACATCAAAGATCTTTTTACCAGCATTCCTAGGTTAGAAGGACATGAATATTTTGGAGAAAGTCTTTATAAGCACTCCACTCTTCCCAAAGATAAGATCTTGTTAATTTTGGAACTTATGGAAGTGATATTAGATAACAACTACATCAGCTTCCAAGGGGAATATTACCAACAAATGAGTGGTGTAGCTATGGGGGCAGCTTGCACCCCCGTTTATACCAATTTAGTCCTACTTGAATGGGAAAACAGGTATATATTTCACAGTCACTTCTACAAGTACATAAGGCTCTACTTAAGGTTCCTTGACGATATTTGTATATTATGGGATGGAACTCAGGATATGTTAGGATAATTCATGGATTACATCAACAACAGCACCTCATTTCTTATTTTTACACATACATGGAATGCAAATAGTATAAATTATTTAGACACCACTATTATAAAAACACCTAATGGTTTCAGATCAAAAATATACTGCAAGGACACTTGGTGCAATAGCTACTTGCACTATACTAGTCATCACCCTCAGGTACAAAAGAGAAGTCTCATCAAAGGTCAAGCTGGCAGTGTAGCCAGAATGACTTCTGACTTTGATGACTTGATTCACGAGTTTATATTTTTGGGTAAAAAATTTTTGGAAAGGGGGTATCCTGCGGAAATGGTCACTGAAACATTAAATGAAGTGTATGTAGGTTGGGGAAGTAAATATGTGGCACTATTGGGAAAAACACTATCTAAGGCAACAAAAAGAGGAAAGGAAGGTAAAAATTTCTATGGAGCTTGTGTTTTGGAATACAATATGTTTTCTGAATCATTTACCAATATAATTAGAAACAATTGGAACACACTGAAGATAAACAAGGAGGTATATGGGGTAGTAGGGTTCAAACCTTATTTTACGTAAAAAACTGGAAAAAATTTCAAAAGAATATTAGAGCAAGGAGAGAGTCATAAAAATTCTTCTAAAGCTACCATTTCTTGTGGTAATTGTAGTTTATGTAATATGATCTTCAGAGAAACATAGATCAGACTAAATAATGGTTTAAACAGCGTGGTCAGATTTCGTAAGGGAAATTGTAAAACTAGGATGATAATATACATGGCTAAATGTGATGGATGCTATGCATTCTATATAGGAAAAACTGAGAGGGCACAAAAAGATAGAATGTATGAGCACCTGTACGATATAAGAACAGGGAAAGAGACGAGTGCCTTATACAAGCATTCTTTGGTATGCGCTTCATATAATGGTTTTAAATTTGGTATTATAGATTCTATCATAGAAAACAATTTTAAGGGTGGAGACATCAAAAATGCCCTGTTGGGCAAAGAAATGAAATGGCAGCTGGGATTAAAATCATTTATTACACCTGGATTAAACGAATATGTAACCATTAAGTCTGTTTTAATATCTAAGGCAGAAAATATCTGAATGGTCTTGTTCATGTTATATATTACACATACGAAACAGTTAACTTTGTGTTGAGAAAAATTATATTTATCTAACAACTTGTTTGTTGTGAAATAAATATATGGGATGTATTGACATCTTTAACAAACATTTTGATAAAAGTTATGTTAATAATAATTTTACATTTTAGGGGGAATGAACTTGGCACATCTATGCAAATATATTTTTGTAGTTCTAACAAGAATTTTTTACTATATGAAGAAAAAAGTATTTGTTTTAATACACTGCTGACTGTTATCTTAGGAATTGTATTTTAGGAATTGCATAAAGGAATGACTAGTATATGTGAATTTCTAAATATGTTCCCTTTAAATGTTAATTGGACAACATATAGGGGAAATGCTATTTAAGCAATGGG
This sequence comes from Protopterus annectens, assembly GCF_019279795.1. Lineage (NCBI taxonomy): Eukaryota > Metazoa > Chordata > Ceratodontiformes > Protopteridae > Protopterus > Protopterus annectens. Next base: position 453,712,748 of record NC_056734.1, read on the forward strand.
TAGCAGATGTGTATGTTTTAATCTGATGAAGTCTAGCTTGTAGACGAAAGCGCTCATATCTGTAATTGTGGTTTTGATATAAAGACTGTATTGCCTCTACAAGGTGGCCTGGATTCTTTTTATATTGCTCAGTATTTGGTTGTTTTATTTTATTTTTCGAGTTTTAAGTGCACAAGCGGTTACTTACCTCGGATCAGAATGTCATTGTTCCGGATGTCGGTCTTCTGATTTGTTGGTGTATTCGCCTCGGTGAAGTGAATGTTGGAGATGTGGTTTTTCAGGTAAGTGAAGTAAATCCATATATATATATATATATATATATATATATATATATATATATATATATATATAAAATGTGTGTATATATATATATATATATATATATATATATATATATATATACACAAAATGAATTCTGTTGTGTTCTGAAATGGGAGTGGTAGTGAAGTGATATAAGCAAAAAAGTTGTTCTGCATAAAATTTTTATAAAGACATTAGCAAATATATTCAAAGTCATTATTGAGATTTTATATTACAAAAAAAAACAATAAAACTATTAAAAAAAATCATTCTATACATTAAATGTAGGAAACGTGTATTTCATGATATGAAATTTATGTGATGCTCAGTACGCTTTGTGACTGGCTTTAAAAGTGAAAAAATTAAAACATGGATGTTGTGCAGTTTTCATGATTAACTTAATAAAATCCTGAATATCTCTGCTGCTTGGCACACTATATATAATATTGTGAGAGGTAGGCTTGTCACCACGATGCGATTTTTTACAATGCACTATCGTTTTTGAAATACTGCTTTCTGACAGTTTGTATATACATTTTTTGCAAAGTGTCATAAATGCTCACATAAGCACAACAATCTCACTACATTATCAGTTGTTTAGTCAAGTTCACCTTCAGAGAACCAGTTTTGTCAGTTTTACTTAACTTCCTTTGCATGCATGGCCTTGGCGGTCACTATATTCAATAAGGCAGGTGTGGGTGGGACATGCCTTTCAACTTCCCTAGGGGTGTTACTTTAATTTTTTGCAGTCCATGTCTGACAAAATATTATGTGACTAATGCTGATGAGTAATCCTAATTTCTACCTCTTCATCCTGACTGTTCACATGATGGTAATCATTTTTGTTAAGCTGTATGGATTTTGGAATATTGACAAAAATAAGAAACTGTTGGACTTTTTTTGTAAATAGGCCTAGCAGCAGCTAATATCTCACAAGCATACCATTCTCTTGCATGGTGTCAGGACATTTTTGCTCAGTATTGTGTTACCCCTCACATGACACATTTAATTTGATAAGTTTCTTGGCTGCATACTTAAAAAGCAATGATTATTAAGATGCTAAACAATGTCTAGAATGGATGTGATGAAGCCGCTCAAGGAGGAAAGGTGACTGTGGCTAAAATATGTCAGACAGACTTACTGGATTCAAAGAGACAACTAGCTAGCTGTTTATTGTATTGGAGGAATACAAGCCTTTTAAGTTTTAAGGCAGCACTGCTTGGCAAGGCGTTATTGGTGTCCATTATAAGCATTCGTAGTGAACGTAGATTCAAATGTTGTGATTCAAAATAGGATAAGACACAGGCTTGTATACACTGAACACATTACATTCCTCTGTCATAGATAACCCCAGAAAATGAGGCTGTTATATTGGTCATCATAACTTAAGTAATCCAGCTATTTGTTAGCAATTAACAGTTGTACCCTCTGTAACAAATGAAGATTCTGAAAATCACAATAAAACTGCGTTAATCAAATTTCAACTGTAATACACAGACTCTTGTTCAAAAAAAAAAGAGGGACAAATGTATATATATATATATATATATATATATATATATATATATATATATATATATATATATATACATATACATTATGTAAAGGTTAGTCTTAGTGTGAGCTGTAGGAAGAGTGTAACAGAATAGTATACATAAAGAGTATCAAATTCTACAGATTTCACCCTTTACTTCTTTTCAGGCCCAATGTGATGTAATCTTAGTATGCCTATTCCTTCTGTTATACACAATAATTTTATTGAGTAATTCCTCCAATCAATTCATTTTATATTAGCAATGTAAAATACCATAGCAAAGTTTAATTACAAAAAAAATGATTTTATTTTTGCCAGTATCTTACTTTTTTTGCTGAAAAGGCTCCATAGACACACCTGCATTCCAATAAAAATATAACTAATCCCTCCTTTCCCCAAGCAATATTTTATATATTCATAATTTCTGAGGTTTTTAATATTAATAACTAGAATGTTTTAACATGTGAAATTATTATTAGTGTGGCTGCTTATGCTTCATTCTTGTTTATTCATTTTAGTAATACTTGTGTTATATGCTATGATAGACCGCCAATACTAAGAAAAACTGAGGATGTATTTAGTTCACTAAGAGTATTTGATTTAAGGAAATTAACATATTAGGTTGTGACTACATTTTTAAGTAAGGAACGATGCACTATAAAAGATTATATAACAGTAGCGAGTTAGTATTTGATAATGTACATGCTGATTGGTCAGCCCAACCAATGTGCCCATTGTAAATCAAGCATATATCAATTGAAAAAAGTCCACTAAATGAAGTATCATTGAGCGACCAGACTTTTTTTTTTCTACTGGTGTACTGAGGTATTAGTCTCAACTATTCAGACTTTTGTCTCATATTTTTTAGCTGTTCCTTATAAAATTAGTGGTTTTCCAACAAATCACTGTGGAACAAAGTCACTAAGTAATAACACACATTTCAGTTTCAACTTACTTTTCTTCAGATAATGCACAAAAACACAAACACTATTATTCTTACTGTCACATTTCTTGTTTTATGTCTAGTTGCCAGCCCCAGTGATGAAGAAAGGAAATCTAGTTTTGAACTTTAGATGCTTCGCCTCCCTATCAGAAAAAGTAAACATTCCCACTAAGTACTCCTCCTCACAACTACAAGGGACAGTGGATTGTGTGCAACTTGCTTTGTGAACAAAAATATGTGTGTATGTGTCAGATATTTCAGCACATCTGTAGAGTATAATTTTCATAATACCATTTGTAAGAGGTGCGACATTAACTACTGTTTTAGGTGAGGCGCAACTCCTCTACCCTAAAAAGTACTACTGAAAATACTGTCCCCTCCTTGTTTATGGCTTTGTCCACATTTCTTGAGCTAAGAGGTTGAGACGTATGTACAGAGGGCAGAGAAAATACAAGGAAAGTCAGGTACATTCTGCAAAATCAAAGAAGTGTAACTGATTTTTCCTTATATTTTGCCCTGTCTCTTTTGTACCTCTAAACTCTTCAGATTTTACGTTTTTTTTCCTTTTAAAAAACAAAAGCAAAGGACATCTTCCTTTCTTTTCTGCTTGCTTTCCAAAGCACTGCTGTACTGTGCAAGCATGGGAACGTAAGTCCCATACGCATGTGCAGCACATCAACAAGGTGGAAGAATACGGAAACAAAATGGAGGAACACCACAGCGCCATTATACAAAGACAGTGAAGAAAAGTAAGTCATTTTCTTTCTTAAATAATGTCATTGTATAATAGCAATAACTGACTTGTGGGTTTTGGCCTCATAATCAGACCACACCATCTGTGGGTAAATCTTCAATGTATCACACCCTCTCATTGGTTACTGCTAAGTTATTCTGTATTTTTTAGAATTACCCAACATAATAAGGCTAGCAGATGACAAAGCAATGTAAATGTACCACAAATGCTGACTCTGACAAGAGAAGTGATTGAGTATGTTTTGTTCATTTACACATACATCCAACTCAGAATATTAATTCCACTCACTCATTTTATATTGCAAATGCCAAACCGCACATGAGTTGAAGTATGTACAAGTCAAAGAAACCACATTCATCAGTTCCATTGTCAGTAACAATGAGCCTGATCTTTTTCTTTTAACATATTACATGCCAAAAAAGAAATGTCAGTCTCATTAATGACACCTTTGTTTACACCAGAATTTCTGAAACCAGTTTGTAAATCTAATCTGTCTTTGTTGATAATTTTCCTTAAGCTCTAATTTTACACATTTGTATTATAGTGATTGTATCTTTACTAAATGACTTTTTTCATAAAAATGTTAAAAGATGAAAAATGAAAAAAAAAAGGAAAGTGTTACATTTTACTCTCAGAATGATGACCCCCTCTCTCTTGTAGAGTTCTGACACATGTATAAATACAGAATATGTAAACATGTATGTATTTTAACAGGTAATATAACTATAGTGACATACACATATGTAGCTAATGGGCACATAGCCACTTTCTGTAGATATAACAGAGGAGTATTCACAGATGCAAACATCACATATGTGGATTCATACTCAGAAGAAATTATAAACACAAATGAAGGATCATCACACATGTAGATTCTTAATCAGAACATAAATTGGCAACACAAATTATGGATGAATATACAGACATATGAAGAAGTAGTCTGAAGATAACAAAATACATGAATGTAGATATTCACACATGGAACAATCTCCATGTAGCATTTATAGTAGGGCATAATGCATACTTCTGTGAAAACTGCAGATGTAATATTTCATGGTTTTAGGTAGATACCATCTGCAGCACTTGCTAAGTATTGATTAAAACAATAATGATTATTCTTATGTTATTATTCTCCGTTTTTCCTTGACAGACTATATGTATGGAACATTGAGATTCTCTCGCAGTGACTTCCTTGCCACAAGTATTCAACAGAGTCGGGACCATGGACTTGCAACCTATAATACAGCAAGAGAAGCCTTCAGATTAGCCCCAACTAAAAACTGGACAGATATCAATCCTGAGCTTAGTATTAATAACATGGAGGTAAGAACATTTATTCCTTCAAAAAGTCCTATACATTTTATGTTTTTGATGGTAAGCCAATCTGCTGCTTAGAAGTATCACATTGGCAGGCTGGGGTCTGTATTTTGCTCCCACCAAGCCAACTTACCTTCCCTGCATCAAAATATGAGAAATCACACCTGAGGATGCATCCTCAATTTCAGAAGATGGCAGTTAAAGAAGCTTGGAATTTTCCACCTCCATCTTGGCAGCTGAATAGTTATAACACTACCTGTAGTAGCATTGCTGACTAACTCTTCTACTAAACTAAACTAATGATGCAGCTGTAGAGACTTTCCCAGCAGCAACAGCTGAAATACCTGCTAAGAAAAATGTAACTGTAAATATGTAAACAGGGAAGTATAGTTTATTTTATCAGGTGCTACTTTTCAGATAGTACTGGCCTTGTCAGCATCATATGGTATGTAAGTGGAAATCAAGGGAACTAAACACTGGACTACCATATGAAGTTTTTTTCATAGCCTTAACCTTGTGTGCTATACTGCCAGTTCTTCTTTCTGCAGCTTTTTAAAAGGATTTCAAATTTGGTAAAACTTTGCATTGGACTGATATTCATACTAACCCCCTGGAATATTGCAGTGAGTCAGGAAAACAAACTATTTTCTAAGATATTAGAACTAAATATCCTACTGTTTTGGTGTTAAATTATCACACATCTGAATAAAATCAGTTGTGAAGTTTTTTCCTTACAGTTCATATCTATATAAAGTTTTTGCTAGAGTGCTGAAAATTATGGGGTTGGCAAATGGTTGAAAATGATGCAGAGCTCAGGATTATGATTTTCCAGGGATCAAGGAGCCATTTAATGAAAGAGGGGCCTGTAGCATTGTAATGGTCTGTGACTTTATGAAAGAGGAATGCAAAATTCATAAGCACAAATATCAGGAAATGATTTCCCTGCCCTCCTGAGGCTTCATTGCAGTTAGTTATGTAAACCCTGGAACAAAAGCTGAATATTAGTGACAGAAGATAATTTATACTAGGTTGGGCTGAAAATAACTTCATGAATGCTATGTCCACAATACAGATCAATGAATTCAATAGAATGACCAAGTCTTGGGATTGCAGTAACAACAGAAACATCACTCACAGAGACATGACTGGGATACAAATATACAGTTGGCATGCGTTTCCTCTCATTCAACACTCTACAGTCCATTTCAGAAGTAAATCCTGGTTTCCCATAGCAATGATTTTTAGCTGCTTCAACAATAATATGGATGTGCCATTTACTAAATGCTATCAGATCTATATATGACATTTTTTTTTTGCCACCAAGAGGTTAAACATTGCTTAGCGTGTTTATTTTTCTTGTGAATTCTGTATTCTGTTTTCTTGTAGTTAATTTTCGCTGTGTCCATCCTGCTCAATAAATGCAGTATACTGCCTTCTCTTTGCTATTATGCTTCCTCTAATGCAAATTGTATATGCTATGAATGAATTCCCATGTTAATAATTCTGCATATGAGTGCATACATAGTAACTCTGTAAACTGTCATATGAGCACAGAAAGATAGATACAAAATAAAGTTTACTTTATATAAGAGCACTATTCAAAAAAGGTAATAGCAGTGTAAAATGGCAGGGTCATGCATAACTTATATTTTATATATTTATTTTACCCACGGTAAGAGGTGTTCTAGTGTGCTCATTTGGGCTGCTGTCTAATGACCATACAGCTCCCCTCACCATGGGTAATAAATATGCACTCTTTGTCTTTACTGATTTTCACTACAAGTTACACATTTTAATACACACAACAATGCACAGGACTGGAAAGTAAAATCTGGTATATCTCAACAAACAGTTTGGTAGTCGCACTGAAGAAAGGATCAGTACAATTAATGAACATTTTAAAAATTATGTCTGCTATGTATAATTAACACATGCACAAGACTAACGTAAACTAGGATAAATCTGTGGATGTATGGGAAAGTTAAATGACAAATGGATCAGGGAGTTAAATCACCCGTGTGTTTTTACTGATTAATGAAATATTTATGTTACAGAGAATGACTTATTTTACATTTTATTCTGTCCTCATCAAATCTACTAGCTAATTATGTGAAGTATTGTACCAGTTTTGGAGGCCTATCCTAAAGGAAATTGTCATAATTGGGAGGGCACTAATGAGAAGGTCCAAAATTACATGGAGTTTGAGGGACGTTTGACTTGAGTTGTTCACAATAGTGGACAAAACAAATAATACTGATGAGGTTGTAAAGGTCCAGAGAAGAATTAGAATTTCAGAGTACTGTGGATGAAGAGGGTATAATTGTCAAACTGTTGCAATCAGTTTATTTACAGGAAAGTTTTTTTTGTATGTGTGTGTGAGTGTGTGTATGTGATACAGACAGCCATAAATATTGTAGAAGCTGGCACTGTTTTATTGACAGGGTTCTTGTTTTCATGAATATTGACAAATGTTATCACACAATGAATTGCATAGGCCTCTAATTAGGAGAGTGATAAAATGCATTACATCCCATCAGACAGTTTATTCATCATCATCATCATCATCATCAGCTCCCCCTTTTCCCATTTTTCTACATGGGGTCAAAGTATCGTGTTAACTGTCGCCATCTCTCTTGAGTCAGTGCCACACACCTGCCTTCTTCAACATTCATGCCTCACTGTCGCAGAATTTCTTTCACACAATCCATCCACCTCTTTGCTGGATGTCCTCACTTCCTATTACCTTCTTCCTGTCTGTCCCAAATCTTCCTCACCAGATTATCTTCTGCTTTTCTGCAAATGTGTCCAAACCACTGTAATCTGTTCTCTTTTATTTTTCTGCAATTGGAGCTACTTTGGCTTCTGCTTTTATGTCCTCATTTCTTTGTCTGCCCCACAGTGTGCATCCTGCCACCCTTCTCAGGCAGTTAATTTCCATAACCTCTAGCTTCTTCAACTGTTCTGCCTTTACTGCCCAGGTTTCTGTACCATACAGTAGTACTGGTCGCACCACTGTCTTGTACACCTTACTTTTCTTTGGCATTCTTCTTCATAGACTACACCTGACATTCTATGCCAGTTGGCTGCAGCCCCTCTGATTCTTGCTTTGACCTCTTCATTCAGACTTCCCTTTTCCTCAACCACCCCTCCCAGATACTTGAAGCTGTTTACCTGTTCCACTATCTTCCCTTCTATCTCTATTCTCAGCTTCTTCTGATTTCCCCAATTTGCTGACATTAATACTGCTTAGTTTCATTTCATGTGCCTTTAGTTTTGCATTCCATTCTCCTATCCTTTGCTGAAGTTTTTGCTCAGAGTCTGCCTATAATTCCTCATCGTTTCCATACAGCAACTTTGTTATATTCCCTCCGACCTCTTTGGCTAATGTAGTCCATCACCAGTATGAACAGCAGTGGGCTCAGAGCTGAACCCTGGTGTACACCCACTCCCACTGGGAACCCCTCTGTGAAGCCGAACACTGTCCGTACTTGAGTCAGTGTATCCTTGTACATAGCCTGCACCAATTCTACCAATGTTTCTGGGGCTTCAGACCACCACAGGACTGCCCAAATTAGCTTTCTTGGGACCTTGTCATATGCTTTCTCCAAGTCTAGGAATGCCCAGTTGGACTTTCTCCTCATCAGACAGTTTATTAGCCACAGTTAAACACTGTCACTGAGAACTGTAAAACACTGATTATGCAGTTTGTTTTCTACTCAAAATTGAATCCATGCTCAGCCTCCTGAACTTCTGATTTCTCAAAATAAAACTTGTTGCTGCAACAGTCACACAATTAACAATGTCCTGTTTTGTTGCTGTTTTCCAGCTTTTCCAGCAGTTAGCACAGCTTTACAGAAACGATACATCCAAACTGGAACTGCTTCCTGGAGGAATGCTTGAAAACAATGGGACTTTTGGGAAACTTTTTACTACCATTATCTTGGAACAGTTTGAACGTCTGAGAAATGGAGATCGTTTTTGGTTTGAAAACACGCAGAATGGGTAAGAATGTTTTTTTTTTTCATTCTGCTTTAATTAAGACATATTGCAAACTCTGGATGCCAACTGGAGACCGTTTTGTTTTACTTAGTTCATTAGATAAAATGGACAGAGAATCCATTTCAGCTGTAATCCATGTAACTATCAATGCACAGAAAAAAAGAACTGCCAGAAGTGACACACACACTCAGTAATGTTACAAACATAATGATTGATTAAGTATTTTATCTAGTGACTGCAGACAACAAAGACATGATGTCTGAGGGAGATCTTTGCATAAAGTTATAGATCCAAGCTTTACACCAGATGAATGCTATGTTTTGCTCAACAAAATATAGTTTTCTTATTTTCCTTATTTTTTTAACATTTTCCTTTCTTTCTCTTATTCTTATTTCCCCATTCACCCCTTCCTTGTTCATTCAATATGTCATTTCTTCTTTCTCTTTGTTTTCCTTTTCTCTTTCTTTTATATTGCTTTGAAGACAATATGGACAACTAGGGGAACTTTTTGGAAGGGACAGTGAATATTTTGTTGTAAGAGAGTACCTTAATGAAATGAACAGACTATTTTAAAATGTTGACACAGATTGAGAGAAGACACTGATAAAGTATTGCTCACATACATAACACATGTTCTATACAAAGGTGAAACTAGAACCTGCTTTTCATAGCACAAGATATTTTTTCTCTTTAATGTTCAGAGCTAATCCATTCAATTTTTCTGCTATTTACACCCTCTCCCATTCTAGCCACTTTACTACCCATATTTATGTATCACTACCGGTAAGACTAGATGTACCCTGCCTTAGTATACATTTCATGTGATTTCAGAATACCAGCAGGTGCCAGTCCACCAGTGTTCTGTACTGAAGTTAAGTCTCTTAGAAAATGTTCTATTATGGTGTTGTTGTTCACATTATTATTCCATTGCTTTTACTTTACACCAAGGTACAAAATAGATATATTCTGTTGAACCAAGTATGATTCCCACATGTTCTGCATGTATATTATGTAGTTATGGGCACATCACTTAATTAGACTAAAGCTTCAGATCATCCATGAAAAGGCACATTTACTTAGCTGGGTTTACTGCATTTAATTAAAAAGGAAACAATGAAAAATAAAAACAGTAACAAAAATATAACATTACAAATACAATTCATGCCATGTTTCCATATCCCATGTATTTCAATAACATTTAAAATGCATGACTATAATAAAAATGGTTTCATCTTTTTTATACTGTTAACCCAGATTTTCAGCTCACCCTTTTTGTGACCTCACGTTGTGAAACTAGGCATCAACATTATGCAATTATGACCTTAAGTGTAATTTTGAGGTCACTTATGCAGAGTCATCTTTCATGTTGGAAATATATATTTTTAATGCATTACTTCATTATTTACATTTGAATTGAAAGTTTGATAAACTAATGGTAGAAGTACTGAAATTCCTGAGGTTGTGAATCTATGATTTATGAGTGAATGCAGGTTTTAACTTAGTCTACAAAATTGTGACAGGAACAGATACTTTCTCCACAACTACCATATGAATCTAACAGCACACATTCTAGATGAGGACTGCAGTGTTTTTGACATTCTCTGAATAAACTTAATTGAATAAACTTACATTAATAAGATGTAAGTATTTTTAGTTTGCCTGTTCTCAGTGCAAGGCATTAAAAAGAAAGGAAACTGTTGAACAACTGGAAAAAGGGGCTCCAAGTTCACAACTGCACATAAAGCTATCTACCAGAATAACAACAGATCCTGTTTTGGGTCAGAAAAATATATTTTTATATAATAGATCTAATAGTGCGGAATAAAAGCTCACAAAAATGTAAAAAAATCAACAAACTATTACGACTTTTAGAACACAGCTAAAAGCCTTTGTTTCAGAAGAAAATGGATGTAGGTACTTTAAACACAATGTGTACCAATGGATAAACTAAATTAATTCATGTGATAATGCTATGAGCAAAGTATCTAACCTCATTTAAAAGCAATTGCTTGATCTTGTATTTCTAATGTACAAACTATGTATGCTAAAGAGATGTGCCACTTATAAATATGTACATTAAAATTAGTGTCACTTACAGTTTTATTCTGCCATTATCATTATTACAAATTATTTTATTTTACTGCCTGATTGTATGATTGTTCTCTGTTTACCTCTTCAGTTCCTTTATATATATATATATATATATATATATATATATATATATATATATATATATATATATATTATACATTGTTCCACTATAGCTGTATCAGTGTGCTGTTACAATGCTGTTTCTTTATCCTTATAATTCTTTAACTGAGCTTGAATCCACTATCCAGACCACTTAGCCAATTACAAAACAGAAAATAAATCCATTTAATTTACAAAGCAGCATGACATCAGACTAACTTACTTACACTGAGATTCAGTTTTTTAGAATATCCCTCACATCCTTTATAAGTATGACTGGAAATACTAGGATTAATAAGTATTCATTGAAAGTGTATTCTCTGATGGACAAAGAAAAAAAAAAGGAAAGCCACTTTCAGCAAACATAATTTCAAACTTTTCCCAACTTATAAATATATATATATATATATATATATATATATATATATATATATATATATATATATATATATCAACTCCATAATTGCATAACACTGGAGAAAGTGAAACACCACATGTTTCCTGAAAGTGACTTTCAACTATAAAGCCATTGCACTGTTGTCGGCTCAGCAAAAACACGCATTCCCAACTACTGTAACCATCTTTGTAATGACAGTTCTGGATAATTTATAATTTTATTGCTGCAGTCACCCTCAGTAAATCTTGCTTATTCTACACATAGCCTTTGGGATACATGTAAATATTGCACCACGTATGCATGAACCAGAAATAGTCATTTTTTAATCATCTGCTGTGGTTGGTGCAAAATATATTCCTATTTCAGTGAGATTAGAGAAGTATAGGAGTAAGAAAGTGTTTCCTTGTCCCCTAGGCTGGAATAACGAAATGTGGTACTCCAAATGGAGTGGATGCCCAGTAAACAGGATAGTGCAGAGTACTGAAGGTCTAAGCCATTGGAAAAAGAATGAGGGTCACTAGAGCAAACAGAAAACTTGATAATTCTGGAGGTGGGAGAATAAATACAACAAAATGAAAATCTGTACCTCGCCAAGTGTGTAAGTTGTCTTAGTTAGCTGAAGTCCAGTATAGCTGACTTGTGCTGAATTAATTCACAAAACGTGCCACTAGTATTAAGGCTGCACCCTGAGTATAGTTTTAAAATATCCTGTTATGACTAGGCTCATTTGAACTTGATGTATGTTGAAGCCATAAAGCTTCAGTAAGTGAGCCTTCCCAGGAACAAGAGAGAGAAAATGAGAGAGAGAGAGAGAGAGAGAGAGAGAGAGGGACAGAAGAGTGACTGTGAGTTTCAGTCAGGGAGCCTTCTTCAGGAATAAGACTGAAGAGTGAGATTCTACTTCATGATTTGTCTGGGGCATTATGTAACATAGCAAAATCTCCTAGCTGGTTAGGAAGCGCTATATTTTTTATATGTTTGGTGATTGGGAGAAAGTGTGCTGATCCCCAACAGACCCTTTTTAATCACAATATATGAATAATATAAAGAGTACTGTTGTTTTAAAAATGTATAAACAAAAGACTGTGTAACTTATTAGTTTTTAAGCAAGTTTAGATTGCCAGTGATGGGCTCTACCATGGCCATTGAAAATAATGCAGCCAGGAACACAAGTAGTTCAGTATAGTTTATAGAAATTAATTTTTTCCTTTAGAAAAAAATATTTTCAAATAGCTTCCTGCCATTTGCAAACTGTGCACATTCATTTTTAGAATGCTTCACTACTGTGTTTACAATAATCCTTTGTAAAATTAGTAGTTATCATGTAGACCTCTGAATATTTGACACATTTCTATACCCAGACAGTTATGCAATGGTATTGAATGAGTTTTGATATGTGACATAACATTTCATCAACATATTGCTGGCTTAGAACTTTGCACTCCTTGTAATCATGCTCAGTGGAACAAAGTTAGGAGCTGTCAGGAGGAGGTATCACAACATATAGTTCAAGATTTAGTGGGTGAAAAAAATGGAAATGTTATTTTGTTAACTTTCGTTATCAGGTTTAGTACTGCTTCTCCTCCCCACTCTTAGGACCTTTAGGGCAAACTAAGGACCATGTCTTGCAGGGTAATTAAAATCAGTTGCATGAATGGTAGAACAATAGCATAACAAAGAGACTATTTGGTTTTAATAAAATAATCTAATCATATGGGACATTTCAGTGCTTTCTGTACTTACTGTAAGGGAAGTCAGATACAATTCAGCTGAAATCATCTATATAATTTGCTTCAAGACTTGCTCTTTCACTGTAGTTTCACTAACACTGTTTAAACCACTGTGAAGATTCTGAGGAAAACAAAGTTAGTATAGCAATGAAAATAATACTTTCAGTAAATATCAAGTTGCAATGACTTCGACCTAAATTAAATGTGTACACTCGAGTCTGACAACTCTTGTGAGAAGGCACTTTTTTGGAATTCATCCCTGCTCTGGTAAATTAGAAGAAATGCTAAAGCATAGTTCTATTTGAGAAATATAATTTTGTCAGTACTTGGATAAATAACATTTGCTGTATCTTACCAGTTTATTTACAGAGGAAGAGATTAACATAATTCGGAATAGAACATTTCATGATGTAATTGTGGCAGTCACTGATGCCGAGGAGGAAGACATCCAAAAAAATGTCTTTTTCTGGAGAAATGGTGAGTACTGAGCTCATAAAACCACATGTAGTGGTAATAAAATCTAAATAGTTACTGATGTTCAAACGTTTTAGATTAGAGGGAGAAAATAAAGAATGTGGATGTGCATCACAATAGTTAAGATGGTGAGTTACAAAATGAAATACCGGGTTTGAATCCCAGCTTTTCCCAGCTGCGGACTATGTGACTTACCCTCCTTGTTAAGTGGGTTTCTACTATAAAGATTTGTACTATAAAAGAAACCCGTGGGTTTCTACTATAAAGATTTGTACTATAAAAGAAACCCGTGGGTTTCTACTATAAAAATCAACTTGAGTGGCCATCCCCATTTACCAAAATGGAAAGTTAAATAATATTTAAGTGCTTGAATTTACCATGAGTTAGAAATTTGTAAAATTACTTGGAATCTAGCAGCTCTTTCAGAATCTTGGAACAACAAAGTAATCAACCCTTAAATTGTCCTTCTGCATTTATTGACAGACAGTCTTATGTTTCTGGCGGCATGTGTGGAATATATTAAAAGTATACAGTACTGCAACAGCTAATGAAGCATGCATACAAACATACATTACAGTACAGTACTTCCCAAAGTACTGCAGCAGCTAATGAAGCATGCACACAAACACACATTACAGTACAGTACTTCACACAGTACTGCAGCAGCTAATGAAGCATGCACACAAACACACATTATAGTACAGTACTTCCCAAAGTACTGCAGCAGCTAATGAAGCATGCACACAAACACACATTACAGTACAGTACTTCACACAGTACTGCAGCAGCTAATGAAGCATGCACACAAACACACATTATAGTACAGTACTTCCCAAAGTACTGCAGCAGCTAATGAAGCATGCATACAAACACAGTACTGCAGCAGCTAATGAAGCATGCACACAAACACACATTACAGTACAGTACTTCCCACAGTACTGCAGCAGCTAATGAAGCATGCACACAAACACACATTATAGTACAGTACTTCACACAGTACTGCAGCAGCTAATGAAGCATGCATACAAACATACATTACAGTACAGTACTTCCCACAGTACTGCAGCAGCTAATGAAGCATGCACACAAACACACATTATAGTACAGTACTTCCCAAAGTACTGCAGCAGCTAATGAAGCATGCATACATTACAGTACAGTACTTCCCACAGTACTGCAACAGCTAATGAAGCATGCACACAAACACACATTATAGTACAGTACTTCCCACAGTACTGCAGCAGCTAATGAAGCATGCACACAAACACACATTATAGTATAGTACTTCCCAAAGTACTGCAGCAGCTAATGAACCCTGCACACAAACACGCATTATAGTACAGTACTTCCCAAAGTACTGCAGCAGCTAATGAAGCATGCACACAAACACACATTACAGTACAGTACTTCCCACAGTACTGCAGCAGCTAATGAAGCATGCACACAAACACGCATTATAGTACAGTACTTCCCAAAGTACTGTAGCAGCTAATGAAGCATGCACACAAACACACATTACAGTACAGTACTTCCCACAGTACTGCAGCAGCTAATGAAGCATGCACACAAACACACATTACAGTACAATACTTCCCACCATACTGCAGCAGCTAATGAAGCATGCACACAAACACACATTACAGTACAGTACAGTACAGTACTTCCATGCAGTTCTATGCTTTGCAACCAGTGACTGGCAGTATGTGGGCACTTGTGATGTTCTTTCCTGCCTTGTGTCTGTTTATGTAGAAGTAATGCACTATGTTTGAATGTAATTTGTAAGTATTAATCTGCATGTGATATACTGTTCCTGTTTACACTTTTGGAATTTATATACGTTTACTTCAGATGCACCATGGGAAGATGAAATATAATTTGTCAGCAACAAACTGGAAGAGTCAAGTTCATCTGACAACATATGCCCTGAAACATTATCAGTTTAGAAAATCGATTTAAAAAGTGAATTTTGCAGTGAAGCCTTTCCCATTTGGTGTTAGATTGGACTTACCCATCCCACATCTGAGAGACTTTGCCATCCACATCTCCCATCTAATACATACTAAAACGTGGTTGTACAACCATGAGGAAACAGGAAAAAGGAAATCTTACCTTGTAACCAAAAAATCTAGAATGATTTTGAGAAATCCTATTTTGCGAAGTTGGAACTGAGAATCAGAATTCACATACTTAAGATCCATTGACAGACAGGACTCCTATTATGTCACTAAATGCTATTTGTTTCTTTAGCTTGGGGTGGAAGCTGTGTGAGGAAATTGTTGATGAATCTGTATGTAGCATGGCGGACTGAATGCAGTTTTGAATTTGACCCTATCTTTGCTATGTGGTGACAAATATAACAATCCTGCTCCGAGTATTAATGACAGCAGTATTTTATTTAGGGAAAAAACTCTACAATTCAACCAGACTGAATGATATGTCATTCTGTGAAGCTGCAGTGGCAAAATAATTTCACGAGAATACATTTTTGGATGAAATTAGATACCCCAGTAATACCAGCCAGGCAACAAGGATTGATTTACAACTCTCAATTAGCCTTGTGGTTTATCAGGTCAACTTGATTTTTTTTTTGTGTGTGGCTGAATTCCTTGAAGATTTTCTGTCAAATTCTGCATACCAAAATATTCCTCACTACTATCATCTTTAACCAAGAGTCAACCCTCCAAGACTGAATTTATAAATTACTGTGCCCTCAAATTAACTCTTCCAAGTAAACTCTCAATGTACCAAAAATGAGCTAAGAACTAAATGCTAAAAAAAGTGTGGTATCACAGACAATCCCTCCCCTCATCATATTATACAGACAACATACCATTATAAAATGAAAATGTAGCCAGGGACCTAGGAAATAAGGTTAATAACTCATTCTCTTTTGATCATATAACATTTTTCAAGAAACCCTTTTATTTAGCACAACTAATTTCCAAAGGAATATAATTAAGGTTTTAAGAGGTAATAATTTCCTTATTCTCAACAATGATGTATTTCAATAACATATAAAACAATTAGAATGATCCCGATGATTCCTTTTTTTTTAAACAAGAAACATTTTTATTAAATCATCACTTACGACATGGCAATCATACATTTATATAAATGAAAGCAGACCTACCCAATCCTATTTTCAAGCATTTTACATCACAAACTATACTGACGCACTCAAAGTTGAAACATTATACATCACTTATAATCTACCTAATCATTTTCAGTCAAACATTACATAGCTCATTTAAGTCCTGCCTTCCTTTAAACCTCATTCTTCCCCTGTATGTACTGTTCCCACAATTCCCATTTTTCCTATATAGTTTTTTTCTACCCTTTTCTAAAGATCTCAGTTCCAGTTGTTTTATCTCTGTTACTATATTCACTACTTCTAGTATAGCTGGTTTAGATTTTGATTTCCATTTTCTAGTAATTACTTTTTTGGCAGCCACCATAATTAGACACAGCAAGGCTTTACCATGTCAAGGCCATTCCGATTCTGTATCATAACTGAGAAAAATCAATCATACCAATCTGCCCACCCAGCATCTCCAACAGTGCATCCTGCAGGGAATCCATAAAGTCCAGCAGCTCATGGCACTCCCGGAAAATATGTTCACAATTACCTCTTTCTTTCATCCCACTGCTTCCTAACCAAAAAAATCACAGGATAAAGTTCCTGAGCTAGCAATACAGACTGGAAGCACTATCCCTTTATTTAGGGACTTGCAGACTTATGAAGGAAGATCTCTGTCTTACTTATTCTATAATTATAGACCCAGTTGTCATGGACCTCCTGTGTCTCTACAAATCCAATACCTCAGCTAATACTAGAACCAGGTACCTAAATCTTCACCAACTGATAAATATAATACATTGGAAGGAAATGTTTATAACCAAGCACCTTCCAAACCTCTCTAATAAACCTCCTTCACATGTTAAGCAGTGTGACTCACTATCTTACATTAAACATAACCTAAATGACTGGATGGGTATCTGCAAGTTTACTCTGGGATTAACCAGTATGGCCCTCTTGCAGAAAGGTGGTTCAGCATGAGAGAGGGCACTGGCAAAGAATGAATGGTCAGTGCTCTTGGGATTTCCATGGCATCTATGTATTCTGGTCAGCTGATATGAAATGTCAAATGGGCAAACATCCCACATACTTCATAACAAAAACTGTAGTCTTGACCAGAAGCTTGTGAAGCTGTAATCATGAGATCTGATTCAGATCTCAGTAGTATTTAGTTCCTATAAGCTTTCGATTAAACAATTTGACTGTATTTTGTAATGCACTGCATTGGATGCAGTCATGGTAAAATAAGGAATTATGGAAAACAATGTAGTATACCTTTATCTGATTATGAAGAAGTTAACTGGAAACATTACTCCCTCTTACAATAACATTATGTTCTTTAGCTGATGGTGATAGTAGTATCTTAGCATCTTTTCTCCTGTCTTTGTATGACATAGTTTCCTCATTGATGTATTGTAGTTATTGAAAATGTTTTATCTGCTGAATCTTATGATGTTGGCAATCTCATTTTCTTGTGTTCTACAGGTGATCGTTGTGAGCAGCCCAAACAGCTAACAGAGAGCGACCTTGAGCCCTGCACACCCATCTCGACCATGAACTACTTTGAGGGCAGTTCAGCAGGCTTTGGCATCATCCTTGTGATCCTTATCCTTTTACCGATATGTAAGGAAAAGCTTTACATTTGTGAAACACAACAGATGGCTTTCCTTTCCTTCTATTTGTTAACATTACAGCTTGCAGTGACATTTGATCAGATCAGAACTTTCAAGGTTCCACAGTTAACTTTTCACGTATGTTTTTATTAAGCTGTCATGTCTCTTTTTGAGCACCATCTTCATCCTTTTGGTTCTTCACTGAATGTTTTGTATAAGAAAATCCTAATAGAGACTTGTGCACTGCTCATACGAAGTGTCACTGCTGATTTAACTGCAACTGTATGTCTACAATTCTTTATTTTAATTTGTTAACTGGGTGGATAGGCTGGTCCCAAGACCCTTTTAAGCAAACAACAGTGCCAAAAAGGCAAGGCAATATACCTAAACATTGTACTAGAATATAATAACAGGACATAATACAGGAACATTATATCTGATATGTATAATATACAGCTGTTGCTTTCAAAAAAATAAACAACATAAGTAGAATAGTAAACATGCAATAATATGCCGTACAATATTATGCACAAGGACAAGGAATATGTTTGTAGACTTATACGTACATAATACTACAATAACTTGCATGTGACCGGATAAATTGAGGATCTGAGTTCCAGAACGTTTGGATGCTCCCAGAGTGCAGTTGAGCATCTGTCGAAAGCAACAACAGGTGACCAAATTAGTATTTTGTGTATGTATATATATATATATATATATATATATATATATATATATATATATATATATATATATATATATATATATATATATATATATATATATAAATATAAAAGAATATATATATATATATATGAATGTACATATATACATCTATGTAAATATATATATATATATATATATATATATATGTGTGTGTGTGTGCGTATATATATTTATATATCCTTTCCTAATGGTGTTAAACAATTAAAACACTAGAGTGGAACACTCATCAACCCAGCCTGAAGCACATTTTGCCTCAACACTGCCAAAACAATCCTGCACCACTGCAACCTTTCCTAATGGTATTAAACAATTAAAACGCCAGAGCGGAACACTCATCTACCCAGCCTGAAGCACATCTTGCCTCCTCAACACTACCAAAACAATCCTTTGCAACTGCAACCTTTCGTAATGTATGTTCATATCTCCACTTAATTACAGCATTTACTGTGTATGTATCCAGCACCTAGCCCATCACTGAACCTTAAACCTACCCTCCTGCTGCACTATTTGTACCTTTCCATCTATCCTTACTGTTCTCCACAACCTCTGCTGCACTATGTCCACCTTTCCATCTACGCTTTTACTGGTCTGTTCCCTCTTTTAACCTACCTGTTCCCCCTCCCTGTCATTACTCTCCTTACAAAAAAAACTGTTGTTTCTCTCACGCATCTCTACTACTCAGGTTTTTCTAATGAATAGCCTTAGCTTCATTTTTACTGTTTCACTGATTGTTTTTCTTTTCTACTCAGCATGCTGAGATCTGGCCTAACCCGCTCCATTCTCCCTCACTACACTTGGGCTCACTCCGCTCCCTTACCATACCCCCATTCCTACCTGCCCCTGAATACATTACATTTATAGCTAACCTCCTTTTCTCCACCCTTCCAAGCACCTCCCCTTCCTCCCATTTTTCACCAATTACATTCCACACTATCATCTCCTTACCTATCACTACTCAATCACCAATCACCAATCCCACCTACCTAACCACTACACAAGGAATACCCCTCCCACTCATTTTATCCAGTCATGCATAAGTACTTCCCCTCAAACACACCATTACCCATCAATACTCCCTTCACCTGGGCAACACTTACTTCACCTCCCTCTTCTATTACCTTCTCCTCAAAGTAAACACACCTATTCTACTACATATCAACTCCTCTAAATTATCTCTCTAACTACTGTGACTACATAGTCTTTCTGTAAGTTCTGTGACATACTTTACTTTCCCATCTACGTCTTCACTTACCCTAAAACACTTCATCTTAAAGCTTCATACCCCAGCCTCTCATTCCCAATACTCATTCTCAGTAGCAGCCTCTAACTTCTCTAATACAAACTCCTCCCTTCCCAAAATCAAAACCCCCCTACACCCTGTCAAACCGCCTAGAAACCAAGCCAAAATCACCTCTCACTCTCTCCACCTCTCTCCTTCCTAACTATTCCCTCCAAACACTTTGTCAAGTTCAAGTGCAACCTATACCAAACACACACTCCTCAATAAGTAAACTTGTAATTTACTCTAACCACCTCACCTTGTACCCCCTTGTCAACCCTCCCCCTTCTTTTCACCCTGCTGAACTCCAAACTGCCATCTTCAAAATTAATGACCACAATACAGTAACTATAGCTGCAAAATATATATATATATATATATATATATATATATATATATATATATATACACACCTCCTGGTGACAACATTACCATATTAGATCTAATCCTCTCCTGGTTCACACATAATATAACCAATGAAACTACTCTCCTAGGAGACATAAACATCAACTGGCTTTCACTGACTGCTAACAACCCTTGCTCCAGCATTAACTTGCATGGCTTCTCACAACCAATGACCAGTTCAACCCATATGAATAAACCAACTGATTCTAGTTCTATCATAGATTAGATACTAGTTTCTCATCCACAAAAATACCACTACCCTGAATCTCTACCTGACTCATTAAATGACCACTCACCAATTAGAGCACAATGGATTCTCACCTCACCACTCCAGACCTCACAGATTTATAGAATGCTGTAAACTCTCCAGTTTCTACCCTGACACCTTTAATATCATTCTCTCCTCCATTAACTGGTCCTTTCTAACTTATCTACCTCTTGATGACACAGTGCAAAAATGTAACTCTCTTTTTAAACATTCTGAACTCCTTTGCCCCCTTCAAACGATTAGAATCTCTCAGCTTACCCTGGCTAACTCAAACAATGTGCTCTTTAATGCATAAAAGAGAAAATGCTTGGAAAATATGGTCTACAACAAAATCTCTTCCACATCTTCAAACCTATAAGAAACTTTGCAACCTTACCAAAAATGCATCATTAAAGACAAAAAAAATACAACAGACCCCAAACTTTATATTCTAGTAATCCAAAAAAAGTTCTGGAACTCCATCAATTAAATGCTACACTCAGGCAACCCCTGAACTTCAAACCCCCATCTAAATAATACTCCTCAAGAAACTGCATCGATATTTAAGTCCTACTTCATTGATAAACTTAAAGCATGCTCCTTCTCAGCTGATAACTTACCTCCACTCTTCCTTAAGATAGCAGCTAACTCATTAGCCTATCCTATTTCAGTTTTTATTAACCACTCTTTAAGTGAATCCACAGTACCCTCTGTCTGGAAAGAATTTTACACCCTACCCATTCACAAAGGAAGTAACTCCACAGAGCTATCTAACTATAGGCCAAAAGCTATTCTGTCCCCTCTCTCTAAATACTGGAAAAATGTGTACATAAACAAATCCTGGACTATCTTAGCCATGAAAACCTACTAATCTCTGCACAACATGGTTTCCTTCCCAACCTTAGTACAACTACAGCCCTCATTTCCTTTTCCAACACTATCTCACTAGCCAGAGACAATAAACTTATCTTCTGCCTCTTTTTAGACCTCTCCAAAGTTTTTGACACTGTCTCACATCCCTTACCAGATGACAAAGTGATTCTATTATACTCAGGACACTGCCTCTACATGCAACATTTTCTTTTAAATGAACTATCTGTTTTCCTATTGTATATATGAATGTATTCTGTAAACGTTTTTGACAAATTGCATTTGACACAGTCTGAGTCTGTGTATTTAATTGTACAAAACTGATCATCTACCTAACCCTTGTGATGTATAACCTTATGATGTAATGCTGTGTTTTTTTTCTTTTAATAAGCTGTGTACTCTCTACATTTGTTAGTGTGTTAAACTAATATATATGATTGTGGAGCTTTTGTCCCTGGGCATCTGCTTAAAAATGGTGCTAGCTCAGTTAGATTATCCCAGTCAACAAATGTCAAATAAATAAATATATCGATACATATATAAACATGCAAATATAGGCTCATAGGTAAATACTAGGCAATTAGTATGCAGACTATTACATGGCTAGCCAATAACCAGTGAAAAAAGGTGAGAATTATACCCTGTGTTTGTGTGTTTGTGAGGTAAACATCTTAACCATTATGCCAACCCACAGTGTGTGTGTGTACACACACACACACACACACACACACACACACACACACACACACACACACACACATTATGTAACTATATATTACATAACTACAGCTTGAATCTTAACTAGAGACATGAATGATATGTAGAATTATGAATCTTAACTAAAAAATCTAGAAATATAAATTATCAGTAGACTTATATACATCAGCATTGTACAAGTATTCATACACACAGGCTATGATAAAAAATACAAGTTCAACTTCAGCTTCAGTTTTATTAAGTTTTTTTTTTTTTTTATCAAAACACTGATCACAGAAGTAACAAAATAAATAAAACAAAACAGAATAAACACAGTTTGTGTAGAAGCACAGGTAAGCATTCGTCTGTTTACACATATAAGACACAATTGACTCCTATAGTGACCCTGTGAATAGTGGCCACCATCCAAGGAGTTTACTGTGCAAGCGGGAACAGACAGTTTAGAAATCACCAATCCACTTGTCTTTGGAATGTGGGAGAAAACAGGATCACCCACACAAAATCCAAGTAAACAGGGAGAACATGAATAGTCCACACAGAAGTTACCCTAGGTAAGAACTAAATTGGAGCTGAGTGCTATGAGGCAACAAGGCTAATGTACCACTGTACCACACGTAAAAACATGGCTTACTCCTAAGCTTAAGGAATAAAATTAAAATTCCAAAGAAATGACAGTCCAGGTCAAATTCCGCTTATCCACTTGGTGGTAGAAAGTAATATCCTATAATTCTTCAGTATGATACACCTTTGATTATATTGTTGTAAAATATCTAAAGCAGTTAACTTTTTCAATTAAAACTTTAAATTGTAACATATGCATACTTCTGTTAATGTAAATGTTATCAAGTAAGCCTTAGCTTTTGAAACCACAGATTAAATGGCATGAATCCTTCAGATTGAAGGAATCTATTCCAATAACACTTAATTATACTCTACTATTTTCTAAGTACCTTATGTAAAAACTACGGGCCTGATTCCAAAGGACTTGTTATCAGTGTAAGTCGCCACTTAACACCAAGAGCATGTCTTTTAGAATCTGTCCCCTGCTAGTAAGCCTGTTATAGATTGGCCTTACATCAAAGTCACTCATTTACACTGAGAACAAGTCTTTCACAATCAGGGCAGACTTACACTGAGAGCAACTCTTTTGGAATATGGCTCATTGTGAGCTTAGTTTTGTTTCTGTAAACAGTTGACTTGAAAAAACAAAATGCTTCTGCTGGAGAAGACTCACATGGTAAAGTTTTGAGGTAGATCTGCATTCTGGCTTCCTGTGGGATATAGCAGGAACAGGCATTATCATTTTATTGCCTTTTGTAGTAACAGACATTGAAGTGCTACACAGTACATCTATTCATACTTTTTTTGTTTGTTTTTTTTTACAGTGTGCTATATTGCTGCATACATTGTTTCTCATTACCACAAGAAAGACTTCAAGCAGCTTCAAAAGAAGCAGCAAGGTGCAACAAAAAATGCAAAGGATCTTAAAGGAATCAGAGGTATCAGAGAGTACAAGTCTAGTATATTAACCTTTACACTGACCAAAATGTTGCATAGAAATACAGAAAGGAGAGCTAATGTTTTTAGTTTCATGTTTTTTACAATGTTATTCCCAGTCAGAGATCCAGGTTACACTTGAAACCCACATAAATTATTTCCATTCATGTAGTTAAATATAAAATATATATTACTTCATCATTTAAGAGTGTACTTGCATATAGCAATGTGCAGTTGTAACAGATTAACCACATTTATCCAACAGTATGGTTAATCGCATCAGCTCTTTCTGTGAAAAACAAAGTTTGGTTAATATTACACAATACCTTTTTATCCCCCTTTATTTTGAACATAGTAATACTTGGATGACTAGAAATGCAAGCTGACAAGAAGGCAAGGAGCAGAAACTTACTGTGCTGATTTATTTTTATGTGGGCTAACAATTTTTTTTCACATTTTAGTTTCAGAATGGCAAGGGCCCAAGGAGAAAACTCGGGACATATGCCTTCAACTTGTTGATAAAAAGACAATCAAAGTACTGGACATCAGAAATACTCTGATACGCTCTATTAACTTGGGAAGCCATAGCAGCGTGAAAGTGGTTCAGTCCAACAACAAAGGACAAAAAGCTCTTTTACTTCACATTCCAAATGAATATGATCTGGTGAGCATATTCATATACAGCAATGATAATAATGTGAATACTTAGTTGCTTAATTTCACCATGAGTGGTTATTTTCTGTTTAGGATATGTATCTTACTGCTGATAAATTCTTGCAAGATTAAATACAGGCCTGCAGAAAAATGCATTAGACACTACTGACTGAAAACTAAAAGCTAGGTTTTGATAGCGATGTTATAACAATGAATTTTCTTCTAGCAGTAATGACTAGGTGACAGTAACTTGTGGATAATGAATTGTGCAGTGATTCACATCACTGTTTTTTAGTAATTGAGTTTCCATTTTATATAGGCTAATACTATGCAAACTACCCTTTAAGGCCATTTTAAACATAACCAATTATCCCATCTGAGAATCATACCTGGCATCCTGTGTCTTTAAGGTAAGCACTTTAACTATTAACCCAAACCCCAGTATCATGACTGGGATGCTACTGTGCAGTTTGTATGTCCTCCTTCTCAATGAGTATATTTTCACTGGGTGCTCCTGTTTCACCTCACATGCCTCATGATAAAGACTGGGTCTGTATTAGATCATCGAAATGGCTGAATTAGGTAAGTGTGTGATTGCGCCGACGCTCGGTTAGGGCGGTTGGGTGGTTGAGGTAGTTAGGGGTGGGGTAAGTGTGTGTGTGATGACAGATGTTTAGGTTAGGGGTGATGGACCTTAGGATTAGGGTCAGTGTACTGTAGTTTTTCACACACACACACACACACACATCAAATGAATACATTTACTGCAAAACACAGTTTCTGAGTCTGTAAAATATATAAAACATATATGTATATCAATCCGTGTTACTTACCACACACACACACACACACACACACACACACACATATTACTATTTGTAAAATCTACTTTCAATAAAACATTAAATCTCTGCAAGTACATCAACAGCACAAGAGATCAAAAACATACATAGTTGAACTGACATTGATTGCAAAACACAACCAAACTAATTAGTCTAATTTATGAATAGTTGCCACAAATAACAACAGAAAAACATCCAACCACTAACTTGCAACCATAAGCACTGTCTGCATAGTAGTAATGCTAGTTAATCATGTGTTAACTGTAACACCTAACCCTACCCCTACCCCTGCTTCTAACATATTAGGGTACTAAACACTCATACAGACAGACAGACAGACACACACACACACACACACACACACACACACATATACACACACACACACACACACACAACACACATCAACGTTTTGTTTGTAAGTGTATGTGTATGTGGAGAATGTATGGTAAGTATATGAAATTATGCTCACATATGAAAATAATACACGTTTTTGCATGCGTGTGCATAGTGTCAGTGTCATATGCTGTCTTCATATATTCAGATACTAAGAACTGGTTTTAGATAGGCCCATGCCCCAGAACTGATTTTAAATGACGGAGTAACTAAGTCAACAGCCATATTACACTATTCTGATTCTGGCTGTATCCCTCCATCATCTTCTTACAGCTCAGTGCACCTCCTCCATTGGATCACGGGTGCTGTAGAGTAGATTCATGATCCACAACACTGCAACACAACATTTATGAATTGCACCCTCTGATTTTTAGAGTTGGCCTGCAAATCCTTCATGACATGCATCTGTATCAAAAGTGCTTTTGAAATATAAAAATAATCACAATACATTTTTTCCAAATGTATAAGTTTCAGCTCTACACAGCTTATTTAACAGAGGCTTGAGCTTTGATGCTGGAATCTTTATTGCTCATTTTTCATTCTTCATTTCTTCTATGAGTAATGTGTGTATGTATTTTACTGAACTAAGTTAATTTTACTGCAGTCTAGGATCACAGTGTTTCTGAGAGAATGAGAGATACTTTCTTTGTTTCTTTGAGAAATGACATTGTCACACCAGTGCTAACTAAATGGTCATCCGGCAAAGGGGACAGTAAAAAGGGATTAATAACTACAATCTATCCAATGAGAATATAAAACTAAAGGTCTGGAGGAGTCAGAGAACCCCCATGGCAGATGTAGGGGGCTTGTACCCCTGAGAAAACTACTTAGGGTCTTCCTAGGTGTTTTCATGAGAAAGCAATTTACCTACAAGTACACACACATTTAAGTGATTTGTGTAACTTAGCTGCCATTTCTTTCATGTAGTTGCTGATGGGCATTTTAGTTTGTAGCAGTGTAGCTTTAGTCAGACATAACAGATGCATGCAAAATCACACAACACTACAGCAGGTTTGTAAGAGTATGGGAATGTGCATACCATGGCCTCTTGTCAGCACCAGTCAGTGCAAAGAGATTATGCAAGTTTTGTGGGTGCAGGTGAAGGAGAAAGGAATAAAAAGGATAGACAACATGGTGCCATGGCTGTCCTGCACTGCAAAGATTCTCCTCATACTTGGATAATATGAAAATGGAGTGGGAAGGATGCAACCAGCACATGTTTGTGTGTTCCGAGATCATTAGGGTAATGGAAACAGCATCTGTATCTGTATTTACATAACTCAGGCTGTATAAAGGAAGCACTGTAACATGAGTTATTATAGGGCTGTACAGATATCTTCCTATAAAATATGTAGGATTTCAGGGGGTTTGTTTTGTCAAACTTCATGGTGCAGCACTATAGAAACTGTGCTTGTATGTAACAGAGAAAGTGCAAATATTCTAATCAGCTTTTCCTCATTGTATTCATTTAGTTACAACTGCAAATTGTGAACTGTATTAGTCTCATCACCCACTGCTGTTTGCATTTTATTTACATGTCATTAGAGTTTTCTACTAGCTATTTAGTCAGTGAGTGAAATTAGTAGCCCTGTCTGGTATACACCTCTACTGCGCTGTACAGTAGGAAGTAAAGCTCTCACCTGTCTGCCAGGGGCAAAGCTATTCACAAGTAGCATATGATGTGGGTATCTGCTTTTTGCATGTGTTTTGTGGCACTATATCTGTCTCCAGATATTTGTATCTAAAGCCATGTATGTATGTATGCAGGCTTGTGTCATTTGTGTAACTATATATGTTATACTATATACATATGTATTATGTGAATGGGTCCTGTGTGCATTTACTGAATGGTTCATAGATACACAGGGCTTATACAGTAGCACTACAAACTTTACTACAGATGTTACATGGACAAATTCATGACTTCTGCACAACTGGAAGATCTCCATAACTGCACTGTAATGCAGTGGTAGATCTTAAGGATGGTCCATAGTATCCCTGTCTACAAATAGCACTAACAGTGCTAGTCATGATGTATTGCTCATTTGCATATCTCCCAAGCACCACCAGCAGGTTTGTACCACAGTATTGTATTTGCTCTTACAGCCATACTGTTATAACATCTAAGAGACATGTAGGCATTTTCATAGCTGTTTTCTGTGCAGAAGCCCTTTTCACCCTCCATATGTCTACATATCCTTAAAAAAGGTCTTGTTCTCATGACGATACATGATAACACAATTATATCAATAAAAATTACTAAGGGATGTTGGAGATGTAAGTTTTTATTAAAAACTAATTGGGAAGCCATGATCTGTAATGGTACAGAAACTATAAAATGCTTGTTGAAATATAGATATATGATATTCACTAATGTAGTGACCATGCTGTCTAATGGTATCAAATACAGTAATTCATGCTAACAGAGACCCTTCATTGTACCTGTGTATAGAAGATCTATCCTTTCCATTGGCCTTTGCAGATGGGATGTATGTCATATCAAAGTCAAATGCCAAAACACTAGTATGTAGTTGTCTTGGAATATAATTTAAACTAATCTAAAAAAACAGTAACGGAAGATAATTCTAATCTAGAAAATATTGTCTAATAACTGTTCTGCCTTAAGGTGAGATATTATATTAAGTTTTGTCTTATGAATGTACTGGTAGCTCTGGTCATTGTTAAGATCTCATAGGATTTTTAGGATCTGTGATGTAAAGGGATAAAGGCTTGACTGTGATGCAGGCAACCCTGGGTTTGACTAGCAGTCTAGGCTGTGGAGAATTTAATGATAGAGGGTGGAAGGAGTGGCCAGTGGTGGCTCAGTCCTCCCTGGTGGAGGGAGGTGGACTGTTATACCAGTACCAGTACTTACAATAGATAGGTGTACATAGCATATGGTATGTGGGCTAGACTTGTCTGCTTTCCCTGTCAAACCACATCCCTTTGGTGGCCTTCTTTGGATGAGCGCAAAAACACATACATTCACAATGGAAGGCATAGCAGACTATTACATCTGCAAACATATATGTTAGCCTTTGTTGGAAAGGTTTATGGCCAGGAAAAAAAAAAACAAGGCTGCCTGGATGATGACTACATCATAACATTGTTACAACACTGGCAACTAAATGGTTGGCAGCTATAGGGGATAGAAAAAAAGGACTAATGATACAGTCATTTAATAAAATCAATAACTGGTGCAGCCAACAAACTGGAGAGTGAAAACATGTTTTAATGTGCACTATGAATTGTGTTTAGGTATTGTTTTTCCAAGAAGAGAACCTGCGGGAAGATTTCATAAGGCAGCTGAGATCTTATCTGGATAGGAATGACCTACCTCTGGAAACTTCTGAAATGAGTGAGCAAGATATTTTAAAGAATGCAGTTACAAAGCAAGAGAGAAGCCAGCTCTTGGATACATTCTTCAGACACCTGTTTTCACAGGTAAGCTCTGTCTTGAGTAAAAATATGCAATATGTAGCTGGTCTGACAAAACACTGACTTTCTAACATTCTTTAGAAGTTTATTCCTACAGTTAATTGATGTTGGTCTTTATGTTGGTTTTGAGTTTTGCTGTAAAGACCAAATTCTTCCCTGTCAGCATTGTGATTACTATAATCCAGGTGTCATCTAACCTTCACTTCAACCCCAGAAGGGAGTTGGTGCCTATGCATGTGATATGGCCAGTTAGCCACAAGTTAGCCAAATTCCCACCAACATTTATCCTATATCATTCTTTTAAATGTTTGGACATTTATAAAACTTCCTACTATCCAGGTCTCCAGGTGTCTGGGTAACACTAAATGTGTTTGTACAACAAATGTTTACTCGTGATGTTTGGTGACACAGCTAATGCAGATATAACAGGAAAAGAAAATGTAGGTGACTGTGTTTTATACTCCAAAAGTTTGTATGAGGAATTCTTAATAAAAAAATTGCATTCACATGAAAAAATATTGTACTGCTTTTGCTGCACTAAGTACAGTTGTTGCTGCTTTTCCCCATATTATAACTTTGTGAGAAAAATAATAATAGTGATACAATTCTCCTTTCTCACTGACAGTATAATAAAGGTGACATCTGCCACAAAGGAATATAGGAATGATCTGATTTACCAAGCAGAACTATTCTGCAGTATTGCCCCACATTACAGACCCTCGGCATAAAGCCATATTCTTTGTTTGTGGTAAATGTGTTTTTGCATTTCTGTGGAATAATATGCAGATAACACCAGCTCTTTTAAACTTATATTATTAGAAGGCAGTGAAGACAGGGTCTGATCATCTGAGGTGAGATGGGAAGAAACTCTGAGTAATGTGGAGGGACAAAAACACAATGGCTGAAGAACAGATAAATATGTTTAATGTTGCTGGGGGAGAACAGGTGAAGGACAGTAGAAATCACAGCAAAGAAAACAGCTTAGGTCAGGAAAAAAGTGGTAGAGTTCTAACTGGCATGTAAACTAGGAGAAGGAAAAGCAAATGGTAAGTTAGAAATGGTGAAAATGTGATTTTGAACAGAGAAAATTTGAATTGCATGACCACAGCAGAGTAGAGATTTGCAGGAGTGGTTGGCTGGGTGTGTGGTGTTAAGGGGAGGGGAGAAGAGGACAGAAATGGAATGTGAGGGTTGCTAAACATGCCTTCAAAATCCGGCAAGACACTGGCAGGCGAAGAATGTACTTGATTTCATGAAAAAAATATATATAAAATGGAGAAGAAAAGAAGGAATGAAAAGCAATGAGGGGAAGAGAGAGAGATTATATTAGATTGGATAACCTGCATGAAGTATGAGTGAAACAAAAGTACAGAGGAAGGCATTTTGAAAGATTGATAATATTAAATAAAAAAGCTTCAGTGCAAGCATATTCAAACAGACAATCCAAAAAACACTCTAGTTGTGACTTCCAAGAACCAGTTCAAGTTTGTATCCAATGGAAATGTATTGCAAATAAATAAATAGATCACAAGAGTTACATGCTTTTGTTCTACTCTGTTAAGAACTTCATCAGAACTACATACACTAACTCCATTTTGTTTGAAATAACCAGTGTGATCACATGACAAATGAAAACCTCTTCAAGCCATTCTTAAAGAAACAGTCATCTCATAAATGCTAAAATTTCAGAACTTACTGGTTAAAATTCAAAACATATTAAAAAAATATTTAAAAAAAATTGTGACATTAAAATGCAACTGCAGTAAAAATTAAAATCATAAGTAGTCAGTTGTAAACAGTAGGTTATAAGTTTAGTGCCTTTAATTTTAAGACACTGTTAACAGAAAAATATTCATTTAAACCTGGTGTCTAAATGCATTTAATAACAAAAACTGCAAATGCATTTTACAGTATTCTAGCCTTTTTTGCCCAACTTCCACCTCTCTTAGAAATCTGCACCTTTTTAAGGTAAAAAACAAGAAATTTTAAAAGTTAGTACATACCTTTGAATGTTTACTTAGGGGATTTTTCTAAACCAGCAAGTTCTGATATTTTAGCTTTTTTTTAAGATGACTGTCTCTTTAAGAATGGCTTGGCAAGATTTTCTTTTGTCATGTGATTACACTGGTTATTTAAAGCAAAATGGAATAAGTGTATTAGTTTTTATGAAGTTCTTAATAGAGTAGAATGAAAGTGCTTAACTCTTGTGATTTATTTATTTGCCATACATTTCCACTAGATGCAGATTTAAACTGGTTCTTATGTGGCACAAACACAGCTTTTTTGGATTCTAGAAGACTGAGCTAACATTGAGAAAGAATTGTTTAGGGAAGGCAGATCATGGTCAAGGAGTGGGAACCTGTTAAATAAAATTGTTGAATAATTTTAATAAATTAAACTAATAATGATGATGATAATAATAATGTTTTCTTTAGATTATGAATCCAGAAAGCAAATCCAAAGAAAACTTCAGAGCACCTGCCCTAGATGTCTTATCTGAAAACTGGTGATACAAATCACCAGATAATCTAACTGCATGCTTACTCCCCATTAAAAATGAATATAAAACACAGTGTCATGCACTCGTATGATACTGACTATTAGTAAACTACTTTAGAATTTTAACCCTCTGTTCTCTGGCTTCCCCTATTTTAATAAGCTAGTCCCATGTACATCAAGAGAGGGGAATGGTGCAAATGTATACGTGCCTTTGCTCATACTATTATGATTCTGTACTTAACTAACAGTCAGCAGTCTGAATGTCTTCCACTATGACTCACTGAGTTGCAAACTGGTGAGTAACCAATTTGTTGAGCACAACTAATCAGGTATTACATAAATAAATAAAGTGTTTTTGTACCCTGCCATGTGAAGGGCAGGTCATCTCCCCATATCCTGTGATTTTACATATGGTATTTACCAACTCCATAATTGCAGAAACCTCCCAACCCAAAGGAATCACTGATGAAGCACAGTTGGCAAACCATACTGCCTGTTACTTTTAATGGAAAATGGCAGCTGAAGGTTTCAGTTTGTTGAGACAAACTCAGTCAGATACAACCTCATCCAGCAGTCAATGTGAGTGATAGTGCTCCAGATAAAGTGATACTGCTGTTAGCTACCATTGTAAATGACTGGATAATATACATAGACAGGTCTGCTTCTAAATTTCAAACTTTCAAAATGTCGACTTTCTTAAGGTCGAGACCATAAGATCGAAGTTTTGAAAGTTTGAAGTTTAAATGGAAAAAAAACAAAATCTTTTTTTATGTTTTTGCAGGGTGGCAAGCCCCCCCCCCCCGCACCCTCCACACCCCATGCTAATTAAATATACCAACTCTGAGATCACACTACATTGAGAAAAATGGTAAATATCCTGTTCTGTGCTGAATAGTGATCTCCATTTAAACGGTTCAAAGTTTCAAAACTTCTGTCTTATGGTCTCGACCATAAGAAAGTCAATGTTTTGAAAGTTTGAAATTTAGAAATAGACCCACACACACACACACACACACACACACATATATATATATATATATATATATATATATATATATATATACACATATGCATATACATATACATAAATATACACATACTGCTGTTGCTTCACAGCAAGAGGTTCCCTGGTTCAATTATCGGCGGGGGGGGGGGCTTCTGTGAGGAGTCTGTATGTCCTCCCTGTGTTCACGTGGGTCTCCTCCTGGTGCTCCAGTTTCCTTCCACATTCCAAATACATGCAGTAAGTGGATTGGACACTCTAAATATATGGTGCACACATCCTTACAAACATACAATTCTCATTGAAAAACAAACTAAATTCATGCTACAACAAAATTGCCAAATTTGCCACTAATACCAAATTCTCCACCCATCATTGTACTACACTGCAAGAACTCAGCTGGCTAGAATTCCCCCACCATCTATTATATCTACAACTTATCATCGCCCACAAACTTATCTATTTCCCTGATGCCTGTCCTTCCCTCACTAGTATACTGACCATCTACCACTCAAACTGGCAACTTAGATCTGAAAATAAACTACTACTAAATGTCGACAAACCTAAGCTTTCTGCTGGTCATATGTCATACTCCTTTTCTGTCTCTAAACTATGGAACAATCTTCCCCCTGCACTCAGAGCAATCACTAATCCTGTTACATTTAAAAACTCACTTAAATCTCATCTCACCACACAGTGGCTATATTCCTGTACCTCTACCAATAACCCTAAAATCTGACCCCTCAACTTACTATCTCTGTTTCCCCCTATACCACTCTGGCATATAATTCTACTTCTCTCCCTTGCTATGCTTTCTCTATTCTAACTGTCACTATTTCAGAATGTCAGCCTTTCTCGCTGCCTTTCACCTCTTGAGATCTCTTACTCACAATTCATTGTATAAAAATACGTAGTTGCTATGTCCCAAAATGTCTATTATTCCCTGTATTGTTTATAATGTTGATTATATATGATTACTGTACTGTCTTTAAAATTTCTGTCTGTTCAAACAACTGTAAAGCTTTTTCTCCACACATTATTATTACTGTACTGTTTCAAATTTTACTGTATATATAACTGTGGAGCTTTTCTCCCCAGGCCTCCACTGAAAATGGGTTTGTCAGGCCCAGTGGACTTTCCCAGTAATCAAATGCAATAAATAAATAAATAAATTAGCCATAGGTATGACTATAAATGCAAGTGTGTAGCGTGGATGAACTACGGCAGGGCAAGCCACGTGGTGATATAAATATTTTCTGTAGATGACCCCATGTGCAAAAATAGGAAAAAGGGGGTTATCGATGGATAGAGGGGTATATAGATTCACTGCAGGCACTTGCATCCCAAGCACTCAAAAAATACTGCCTAAAAGTGAGGGACTCAAGTGCCATGTAGCTAGTGTGAGCTGCTGTTCATGCTCAAAGTCGAATATGAGTTTGAATAAGCAGCCATGGGGAGAGAGTGAAAGGGGGATTTTAGGTTTAGGGAAAGGAAAGGGATTTTTAGGTTTGGGAGTGGGAAGGTAGGGTTAGGCAGAAGGAGGGGAGAGATGTTTTAAGGGTAGGAAGTAATTGGGGAGTTTAGGTTTAAGGAGGGAGGTTGGAAATTTAGGTTTAGGAGTGATTTGGGATTTTAGGGTTAGAGAGGGGGAGTGGAGTTTTAAGGTAAGGGAGTGAGGAGTCAAATTGGGAACTAGGTGGGAGTTTTAGGATTAGACTTTAGGTGCTGGTAGGGATATGTAGTTTTACAGGGTCGAGGAGTTTTAGGATTAGACTTTAGGTGCTGGTAGGGATATGTAGTTTTACAGGGTTGAGGAGTTTTAGGATTAGACTTTAGGTGCTGGTAGGGATATGTAGTTTTATGGGGTTGGGGAGTGCTATGTTAAAATAGGAAATTTATCAAGTGGGAACCAAAGGACTTGCTTTTTTGAGCAAGTAGCAATGAGCAGGTATGTTGGAAGCTTTTGGCATGCAAGCACCTAT
Organism: Protopterus annectens; assembly: GCF_019279795.1. Taxonomy (NCBI): domain Eukaryota; kingdom Metazoa; phylum Chordata; order Ceratodontiformes; family Protopteridae; genus Protopterus; species Protopterus annectens. Next base: position 453,747,630 of record NC_056734.1, read on the forward strand.
GGTAGACCCTATATCTACATCTAAATATATATATAAAATAGTTTGTCTAGGTAGTTAAATGAAACTGCTTGTCCCAAGCCTGACTTAAGTATTTCCTTGTATATCTGAACTCTCATTTATATGAACAAAACTGGTGTCCTCCAGAGCATTTGGCTAAGCATGGTTCCACTCTAAATTAAAGTAAAGATAACCAATAGCAAACTAGTAAAAAAACTACATAGGCAAAAAAAAAAAAAAAAAGAAAAAGACATGAACAAATATTTACTCCTATCCTGTGGTTTCATCTGATTGTCTATACATATTCATGCAGCATATATACAGTTACAGTTCCTGTTTTATCTGTATTCTGTTAGTCACAACTTCTAAACAATTTCCTTCAGTGAGACTATTTGACTGGCTAATCTGAGTTGATTTATCCAAAATGCAAAAAACACCAGTTTAACTTTACTCCATTAACATAACTGGAAATAAGTTTGTAAGGGCACATGTTAGAAAATTCAAATTTGCAAGGCAGGATGGTTGAAAGGAAACATTCTACGTTCCCAAAAATGTGTGAAAGGTGCCCATATCAACAGCATAGCCAGACAGTTACATTTTTACTCACAGTTTCATACTGTTGCTACCTACCTTTCTTTTTCTTTTTGTTTTGTTCTTTTTAAGACTGCTTTTTTCCAAATTTTGCTTATTATACATGCACAATCCTAGCTCTAACCAGTTTTTGTACTTTTGTATGTTGTGAGCATTACCTAGTCAGCTGCAGACACATCCTGACCTCAGTATGCCAGAATACCTCTGGGATAATCACAAGTATGCTATATAATGTGCTGTTATTCCAGCACCAGACACTGATACAGAGTTTGATAGATTTGTAGCAAGAGGTGTTCTGACAGTCTGTGAACTGTTGCAATTCCTGTTTTCAGCAGTCATGACTAGGTTGTTTTCTATTTAAGTTTTGCAGCCTTATTCATTTTTTTCTAGTAGTGCATGTTTGTCATAATCTAGTACTTTTTTAATAGCTACTTTCTTTTTCATATTACCTCC
>NC_056734.1:453753670-453756170 GCF_019279795.1 Protopterus annectens
GTCTCAAGTAATACTATCAAAGAAGCACAGACAAAAGAGGCTGTTGAGTCAGTACTGAAAGAAGCAGGGTATCAAGACAAATCTGAGTTAACATGGGAAGATTTTCATTTCCTGCTTCAGGACCAAGAAAAGAACCTTTTCTTTTCAAACCTACCAATTCCAGGCAAAGGTAGGATGCTTTGTTGTACTACATTCTTTATTGCAGATGTTTATTTTTTGCTTGTTTTTTTTTACATTACTATGAACCTGCTGTTTCATTGGCCAAGCATATTGATAGCATTATTAGCAAAACACTCCCCCAAATAAAGGTATACTATAGAATCTCTCACTTTCACATCCATGCTGCTGGTAATGCCTTAGCTAAAAATGTGCTTATCGCTAAAATGCAATAAGGGCTCCCTCTTGTAACCTTAACATACAGACTACTATTAACACAATCTGCTGATTTGTTATTTCTGCAGATCCCCAAACTCATCACTGCCAACTTCTAAGGTAGTGTAACTCGCTACCTGTAAATAACAGAACCATAGTTCGACATTTCTGTCAAATCTATAAACTATTAAAAATGTGACACTGCCCCCATCCTGAAAACAGAATTACAAATTAAGCACAACTACACATTTAGAGACAGCCAAGAAGATAGCATTATCCTCATTAAGCCTAGGTTTTAAAACCTCCCCATGAGAAAGTTTTCTTTAAGCTAGGCCCAGCTGTTTGGAATTTGCTACCTGCATAAGTGTGTCAACAAGATACACTTAAATTATTTAGAGACAAACTAAAAGAACAACTGTTTAAGGACAACGAATGATCTTGGTTCCATGAAAAGGGCTAGTCCCTGCAGCTCATTCTGTAATCACAAGCTTTTTGTACAGACATGCCATTAACAAATGACCACTGATTGAATGTCCTCATTAACTGTACATTTTGTAAGTAATATCACTTCCATTTATAACTGTAAATAACATAGATATATTGTCTCCACTTTGTTACTGTACTATGTTCAACTTTTATTATTCTTTAGTCTGCATATAATTTTCTATTTTTGTCTTGTACCATGGTGCCTGGGTGGTAGGTGAAAAGGGTCAGTTGAATAGCCCACTTACTCCATTATCAAACTGAAACAATTAAATACACTGGACATTAAGTATGGTCCTTAAGTGTGATTTTAAATAGATAGATAGATAGATAGATAGATAGATAGATAGATAGATAGATAGATAGATAGATAGATAGATAGATAGATAGATAGATAGCTATAGATATATATATCTATCCTCTTCTTCTCATTTATTAAGTCCTTTTGCCTTAAATATAGCATACCCTTGTCCTACTATATACTCTTACTTGCATCTTCTGGAAACTTATGATTGTGACATCTTTTTTACTGAATAATTATAGTATAACCTGCTTGCTTTTTATATATATGTATTAACCTGAAGTTTTTGTATTGTACCTGCATTTCTCTGTACTATGTTTGGAATGTCTGCCCTCTTTGATAATCTCTGTACTATTCCTACAACATACATTGTACATATGAATAGTTGTTTATGAACTTGTGTTTATATGAAATGTTTTGATTTGTTTATATGCAATGTTTTGATTTTGTTCTCACGGAGCTTATCTCCCCAAGCCAATGGACATATATCCAGTTAGACTAGCCCGGTCAACAAATGTAAAATAAAAATAAAAAAATAAATAAAATGTTTGGCTTTTGTATTAGGTTGGAACATATTTTGATATTTTAGGTTGTCTGATATCACATTTTTAATAACTAAGCACGATTTTTTTACACAGGTAAAAAGAATGGAAATATACCCTTGAAACGTGGCTGTGACTCTTTTCTCATCAACAGAAAGCAATCTGGGTAATTCTTTCTTTACAAGTGAATATTTATATTTGATAATAGACTGTTGAAGAGATTAAAATAACATACTACACATAACGGAGGCAAAAGTGGAAGTGTCAGGCTTATTAAGGGCAAGAAACAATAGCAACAGGCACTTATTGGCAAATTAATACTGAGGCTGCAGTGTCATAATGCTCCTTAGAAATTCATTTCAATGTCTGAATTTAACTGTGCTGAATTTAGATTTTTTTGTTGTTGTTGTTGTGCCTTTCGGCTTTTCCCAGTTAGGGGTCGCCACAGCGGAACTCTGGTCCGCTAATGATTGGCAGTAGATTTTTACGTGCCGAGTTGCCGGCCCTGACGCACAGCCTTCCACGAAGCTACGCCCATTCACGCATGTCTCCACACAGAAGATGCTCTAGCTGAGAATTGAACAGGATAACCTCTTACTCTTCAAAAATGTAACACAAGACCTCACTGCACCAATTTATCTAACACTGAGGCCTTTTCTTGATTACTACAAAGTAAGACCAAGAAGAAGGGAAGGACCACATCAGGATCAGAAAGAAAGCTTAATAATAACACCAAACAATGGCACAACCCTAATGCCACAAAACAAATGACTCCCTGAAAAGAGAACTCTGTGGAGTCCAA
>NC_056734.1:453761170-453828670 GCF_019279795.1 Protopterus annectens
AACAGGTACACAGCCCAATATCTTGGGCGGCCAATATTAACCTTTCATCTATTGGTTTGAATTTGCCTCTACTTAACCAATTGCTACATTCATTCCTGATCAACATGAGGTTCTTCCAGAAGTTTTCTATACTCACAACTATATTTATGCATTTTCCACATTTCTTGCCTTGTCATCTGGTCCTTCACCTTATATTCTTTCTTTTGTGTTTTGGCACATTCAGTTGCTACCTGATGTTTATCTACGTCCGGTTTGATTTCCATTCCTGCTTGACTCTGATATGCTTCTGCTAGATTAAGCAGATAAGCCATCTTGGATTTAGTTTTCTCATGCTTCAAAACTTTCATACATTTGGGTCTTGTGAGGTCAGCAAATATGTGTGGAGTCCCATGATTGCAGATCTATACATGTAATCAATCTCAAGGAGGCCCATTCCTCCTTCGGAACGGGGAATATATAATCTTGGTATACACTGATTTTTATAAATCATTTGATGAGCATAAAGCATCCTTCTTGTTTTGCTATCTAATCTATCCAACACATTTTAGGGCCAATCAATTACTGCAAAACGGTATGTTAGGACAGAAAGAGCAAGTTAGTTTATAGCTTGTATTTTGTTCCTAGATGTGAACGCTGTTTTCAGGATTAATTTAAGTCTTTTAAAGCATTTTTTCATGTTTTATTGTTGATCCTTCATCAATTCCCAAATATTTATGGATTCACTATACAATCTCGAAGTACTGAAATGTTGAATTTCAGTATTTCGAGACTGAATAGTCAAAAACCCACAATCACGAATACCACAACTGCGACCATTCACACACACACACACACACACACACACACACACACACACGCACACACACACACACACACACACACACACATACACAAAAACCAAGACATAATCACACACACATACACCTACCTAATTAAATAAACATAACAACACACAGAAACACACCTAACCTACCTATAAGTAGGGGGGCAAGCCCCAGTGCATCCCCACCCCCCCTTCTTATATATTTTAACTTCGAGGTCACACTAAGCACACAAACACACAATAAACACCACCGCACACACTCACACTCACTAAAATCCCTACTCAGTATCCTCAAACAAACAACACTTACCTGAAACTCCAGATAAATCCACAAACCACACCACATGTAATGAACGCAACACCACAATAGCAGCAGATTCGACATTTCCGGATTCGACACTTCCGCATTCGGCATAGTGTAGTTTCGAGTAACTGCACTTTTCACTATTCAGTCTCGACATACTGAAATTCAAGATTTCAGTACATCAAGATTGTCTAGTGTATCCATATTTATACACACCCTCTTGCTCAAGTTCTTTTATATCACATTCTTGTCCCAAACTGATGTTTTCCTGGTGCTGCAGTTTTCCTGCTAAAAAGGCTGTTCTTGCACATTTATTAAGACCAAATGACATTCTTGTATCATCTGAAAAAAGTTTTGACAACCTGCAGTTGTGCTTTCAGTTCCTCATTTGATGAGCTATACAGTTTTAAATCATCAACAAAGAGAAGGTGAGAAGTCTTTACACTTTGTTGTTTTCTAGGAGCCAAATTATAGCCATGACCTAAGCTGTTGAGTAAACAGCTTAATGTGTTAAGGGCAAGGCAAAATAGCAACAGTATCAGAAATAGGATACACTACACTCCTTCGCTCTTTAGGAACTTAAACTGGAACTTAGTCAGCACTACGAGAAGCATACAAGGCCTTGTTCCCATTATATGATTGAAGTTGGTGAATTCCAAACTGACAAAAAGCTTGTGGGAAGCTTAAATTTTAGTAAAGAGTGTATTTTTCAACTCAAGTGTTCCAGACATTATTTCGGAAGTTCCTGAGGAGAGAAGGAGTGTAGTGTATCCTATTTCTGGTACAAAATAGCAACAGTGACAGAGGGCTTCCCTGGAGAATCCCCCTTTGAATTTTTATCCCTGGGATAATAATTTGTCCTTTATCATGGCTTAATTGCAAAGTGGTCTGCCACTCTTTCATGGTCACTGCAATGTAGTCGATCAATGTAGGGTGTTTCTTATACATTTTTAAGCACTCTTTTATTCATGAATGTGGGATATTATCAAATGCTTTTTTGTAGTCAATCCATGCCATACTTAGATTCTTCCCATTTTTACAGTTCTCCACTATGACTTTATTTAACAACAAATTATCCTTTTTTCTATATGACTTTCTTTTATTGCCCTTTTGTTCTACTGCCATAATTGAGTTTTTTCCTAAATGACTATAAACTCTGTCAGCATCAGTTCCCATATATAGTTTATATGTCGTCGGAAGGCAAATTATTAGTCTATAATTTTTAGGGTAGTTTGCAGGTTCACTCTTAAGTAGGAGCATTGTTTTTCCTGTTGTTAACCAAGTTGATATCTGTTCGGGGTGCACATATAAATAGTTTTTACTCATGGTTAAATCTTCTTGCAAAGATGTTAACCAAAAGTTACGTACTGCATCTGGGCCTGAGGTTTTCCAATTACAGGCTTTTCTTAACTTTGTTTTGATCTCTCTGGCTGTTACTTCATCCCATTTCATATCTTGCACCTTTAAACTTCTTATTCTTTCTTTTACTTCTTCTATCCATTTAGAATCTTTGCTATAGGATCTTCATAGATACTTCTCCAAAATGTATCTATTTCTTCCTTTTTTTTTAGTGGTCTTTCAATTCCTTTTGCCTTTTTCCCATTTCTCTATAAAACCTTTTTGGGTCATTAATAAATTGCTTATTTTGTACTTTTCCTTTATATTTATTGTCATATCTTGTAAGTTTTTCCACCTGTGCTGAAATTTTTAGTTTGTTACTAGCAATAGTACATGATAGATCCTGGTCTGTTCTAATACTTTGCATTGCTTTTATCACATCTATTCTTCTTAATATTTTTGTTGATCTAGTCCCTCTTCTATAGTCTTCTAACAGTAACACTTCTTGTCTTCACTGCTTTATAGTTTTCTTTAGTCGATAATTCCATGATGGTATTCGATTTCTCCCCTTCCTTTCCCTCACTACCTTGTGTTCTTGTGGTAGAACTTTATCAGATATTAATTTAGCTGCACAGTAATTTATCCTGTTTACTTCTGTTATATGACATGTATCTCTATGGTCAGTCCTAATTACTGTGTCCATTTGTTTTATCAGACTTCTGACTTTTTGGGTTTTATTGACCTTCAGTCTACTTCTTTCATTGATCTTAATATATCTGTCCATGTCTATTAAATCAAGCAACTCTTCTCGTAGCTCATTTTCTTCCAAACTGAGGGCACATCCCTTGTTTTCCATTTCCTGCGGGCATTCTATAGGAAGTTCTGTAGCATCTTCCTGTGGCACATTGTCTTCAATTTCATCCTGTGCCATCCATTGCTCTGTCATAATGGAACTCACTGGCCTGTCACTCCTCAACATTGACCGCATCAGAGTTGCCACAGTTTCCTGTTCCTTCCCTTGCTGTCCAACTTCAAGTGAATGTTTATAATGGTTTACTGTGGAAGGCTTCAAAATATCTTCATATGGCACCTGACCAATTACTTCCTGTTCCACTGGTTTCCCCTTAATTTGGATATCTGTTGCTCTATCCTGTTGTGGCACTTTCTGAATTAGATTTTCTACATTGAATTCTCTACTTCACATGTTCTCCATAACCTCAATTTCTATTTCTTTAACTCCTCTATTACTAATCTCCTTTTCTACTTTTCCTCTTTTTCTTCTTATTTTTTGTATTGTAAAGTTTTCCGTGTTCAGATTCCTTTGCCTATATTTCTCTTCAAATATCGTTGGTGTTGCTCATTTTGTATTGGTTAGTTTTGCTTTCTCCTTTGCATAGATATCACACCATATTAAAACTCTTTTTCTTTCCCATGTCCATATTTCTTCTTCAGATGTCCTGATCTTTTTTCTTCTCCTTACTTTGGTAACTTACTCTGTCATGTTGTGATGTAACCTGTGTTAGACCTTCTACACCAAATCCTTCACTTCTCAGGCTCTCCATAATTTAAACTTCTATTTTTTTAACTTCTATTTTACTAATCCCCTTTGCTATGTTCCATCTTTGTGATATTATTTTTTTATTGCGAAAATTTCCATTTCCAGATGCCTTTGACTGTATTTCTCTTCGAATATCTTTGGAGCTGCCTTCTTTATATTGATTAATTTGGCTTTTTCCTTTGCATAAATATTTCAGCATATCAAATCTCTCTTTCTTTCTTTCCCACATCCACATTTCTTTTTTATACTTTTCAAGTATCTCTAGGTTTTGTTGTTTATATTTTGTACTACATAGGTTGTCTGATGATTCTCTAGTTCTTTTTGATAACCCCAAACATTCCCAGAGGTAGTTGTCTCTAAATGCCCTAGATACCTGAATAAGATCTCCTCTTAGATATCTGTAAGAAACACTGTACAGGTTCAGATATTTTAGTCTTTCATAATAACTTAAATTTTCACATCCATGGATGCTCTTGGGATATTTTCAGTGTTCTCTTTCCAGTTTATTCATATTTGTTTTCTTATAGGGTTTCCATGTTGTTATTCCATGCTCATGTTTGGGTCTAATGTAACTAACACACAATGACATCATCATTTTTGATTTCCTAGACTTTATAAATCTTTTTATACAACCTATAGTTCCATAACTATTGTTAACCATTTGCTTGATATGATTAGGAAAAACTCATAGCTGAATCTACCCATATAACCAGGTCCTTAAATGAATCTACAGTTTTGATCACTGTGTGCTGTACTAAATACTCACCTTTCAATTTATGTCTTCCAAATCTCTTTTGCAGACATGCCTTATCTGTAACACATGTAATCAGTTTACCCAATCTCAGGTCGTCTTCATATGGACTGTAGAATACCTCAGATTAAAAAGTTAGGTCTGAAAGATACAATCTAAACAAGGAAGGGCCTAGGACAGAGCCCTGTGGGACACCTTGACTGTAACTGTATTGTTGACAACTTCTAAAATGTTGACCCCACACTAAACAGAAAAGACATCCTTCTTTATTTAGTCATTACAATATTCTAAGATTTTTTCAACTATTTTTTCACATTTTACATGCCAGCTTTAATTATTTATCAAGTCTGAAAAGAGTTTACATTCTCTGTGAATTGTCAGTTCCCCACAGCACTTAACCAGTTTTGCAACTTCATTATAGGGTCCTTAGTTTTAACATGTTGACATTTATTTCCACAAAGTACAAAAATATCACAAGACAGCAATGAATGCTGTAGTTTTGAACATACTTTGTCACCGAACTTAGGATAAGTCATATTTCTGAATGACCTTTTTTGCAATCCTATAGTCACAATGGCAATCAAAGGTTTTGCCTGCTGCTTTGTGCCACTGTCTTCATTTGGTACTGTAAATAGACCCATGTAGCCTTATAAGTAAACTAGTTTCTGTTTTTCTCCATTCTGAACTGCTTCCATTCATTCTGCCAGTAATGGTCCTGCCTTCGTACTATTTTTGCTGTTGAATAACACCACCATCTTTCTTTAGACCAGTTCACCCCATCTCCTATAATTCACAAATACACATTTTCACTGACTCTGTTGTAAACTGATAATTCAGCGATATCATCCTCTTCATCTTCATCATTGTCCAGCTGTGGATTCCTTCTCCTTCTGTTTTTAAAGGATGGATTCCAACCTGATTGTGAGATCCTATTAGGAATTATCAAAAAACACAAGGAAAGTACAGCCATTCCCCTCATCCCAGCTGGGGTCCACACCTCATTCTGTGCACCCAAAGATCCTGTTGTCACATGTTGAGCTTTATTATATGCATCCTGGGTATGATTGTTAGATCAGCTATGTCCTTCTTCCCTTCTTGACCAGCAGGCCTAGAGCCACTCCTTCCCCAGAGCTGTGATTACTACCTTAGCATATAGACAAGCTTTTTCTTCAGCTGTTGATATCTAATGTCCAAAGCACCAGGGATGAATCTCTAAGCCACTCTGATTGCAGGTAGAACTGTCAGCAACAAACCTCTCCCTCATCATTCCACCTACAAACCCTGCCTGTGAGCCAGTTGCTATACTGCATTACCAGTTTTCCCAAATACTAGTTCCACTAGATTTCTCAGCAATCCCCTGGGTGGCATTGATTCAGAAGCCTAACTGAGGTTCTTGCACACAGTATCCAACACATTTTGCTCCTTTCCCTCATCACTCACATGTAGATTTCCACCACGTTGGGCCTGCAAGGCCTTTCCTAATGGAAGCCTTGCCATTTATCCTTCATCAAGAAAATTACTTTTAAGAATCTTTTTCCTAAAATGAACCTCAGGTTCATAGGTTTGCAATTATTTTCTTGGCTATATCTTTGCATAAAAAGGGGGCAGCATCACCTGCTTTTGGTTCTCATTCCTATATCAAATTAATGCAATAGGCCAATAGGGTGAACCTAGCTAGGCAATAACCAGCACCTCAGACAGCTCCCTGAGTGTCAAGTGCATAGAGCTTCAGGCTGCTTACTATGGTACTACATACTGACTTTGTTCCTTCCTGAGCTTTTCCAATAAGATCACCACATTCATTTACATTTTGCTCCTTAGCCCACCCCCTTCCCTTCTTGCACACGAATATAACTCTTTCAGCTTTTTCTTATGGATGCCTGATATGCTGTTTCCATTGATTATTACATCTTGTTCGTGGATATATTTATGATATCTTCATCACTTTACCTCTCAACAAGATGATGTCAGGCTAGCAGTCCAGTTGCTGACACTGATAGTGTACCTACAAAAGTTCTTGCCCTTGCGCATATTTCCTTTCATTATTTTCCATTCTGCATTTGTCTTCATTTTTTTTACTACATTAGCTTTCCTCATCTTTCCTTTGTTGTTAATTTCATGCAGCCTCACATCCAGATGTCATTAAAATGTTCCTAAATAGCATTCTGTGACTCTGTGCTGACATGGTCATTTCTCATGTGAAACAGCATGGATTCACCATTGTCAGCATACTCCTTTTCTTTGTTTCATTTCCCCTGTAATGCATTTCTTTCAGTTCAGCCACACCACTGCTTTCTATATCCCTTTTATATATGTTTTCTGAGAGTTGTTTGTTTTTTCAACCCTTTAGACCCCCTACAACATTTTACCATAATGAGGTAGCCTATTTACACACAACCCCTAATCATTTCCTCGTTTTCCTTCTTTACTGAAGCATCTGCATGTTTCTCTGAAACAGGGGCTGGTACTATGACATGCTCCCTGTCTTCCAACAGGTCCTACACAGGGGTCTACTTCACAAACCCGAAATCTCACTTACCTGACATTCATAATGCCGAGATGAAAAAGTCGATACACCCTCCTAACTAAATATACCCACTCCAAGATTTCACTACTGCAGAGGTAAGGAGCAAAGTTCAACATGGTGGCCAAGTGGTTGCTTACCTAGAGTTGAAAGTTGGTGGTCTGTCTTGTGAGGTTGTCAGCTTTTTCATCTCGGTATTATGAAAGTTGGGTAAGTGGGATTTCAGATTTGTGAAGTAGGCCCCCCTACACACATACGCACACACACACACACACACACACACACACACACACACACACACACTCCAGTCCTCCCCTCTGATTCCCCTCTTCTTGGGCTCCCCATACCACATACATTACTTTTTTCTTCCTTTTCTCACATTTTGCCTTACTCTTCAGCTTTTTCAAGAGGCCATAACTTTCTATATTTTCTGAAATGCATTTTAAAGCTTTTTGTTTTTTTTACACAACCTTTTTCATCCAATTATGGCTTGAACAGAAATGATTAAGGAAAGAAATTTATTTTTGCTGTTCAGCTTTTGTTTTCCTTGCATCCTTTCAACACACCTTTTCTAACCAAAACCGCACGATAATAATCACTTAGGAAATAACTCAAATAAGCCAAGGCCCAAGAAGCCATAGGTTTACAAATAGTCTGGGATGCATTTTAATGCATTTTCTCAGCCTTTTAATCCAATAGTAGCCTAAACAAAAATCATGAGAAAAAAAATAATTTCAGTCTTATTTTTTTTTCAAGAAAGACGTACCCAAGGCTTAATGTTCAGAGCTGACAAAAACTAACAAGTCAGTTGCTGTGGGAAGACATAGGTCTTATCTGGGAATACGATGGGCAACACTGGTACTGCCATACTAGATCAGTGACTGCTGTTTAGCAGTCGTCAAACAGCAAAAGGGGTAAGTCACTTTTATTTACCCCACTGAGGGGTAATTCATACCTGTCACTGTCCCTGATTTTGCTCATGCTTTTGCTTTTCATAAAAAGTTTGATTTACTGGTAAATCATTCAGGATTACAATTGGTCAATAAATCCAGAAATTAGAGTGTTATACTTGTTGTCCAAAAATACATGCTGATGTAAAAGGTGTTATTCTATTAACTTTTTTAGGTGAATTACAGGAATATTTAAAATGTGTGCCTAATTCTGAGCCTTTATTCTGCTATTGGCATTGCACTGAATTCTTAAGCAAAGAAGCTGAGACTTATATTATTTGTTGCACTGCTAGTATTTATAAAACTCCCTGGAAGAAAAAAATCATCCCTGATGCCTGGAAGCATCAGCTCTTCTTAAAATCCAAAGTTTGCACTGAGATCCGTCACTCTGGGCTGCTGATCTCTAGTGCTTACCTTACTCCTGTTCATTATCAGCTTTATCCTAACAGGGTCATATCACAGCCCTGTTCAGGTTAAGGAGCATAATCAGAAAACTAATGCATTTTTCTTATTCATTTTTCCCCAGCCAGCAGCAGCTTTTGTGTGGCCCCCACACAGTCAAGGATGATTAAGGGGGCACCTGCAGTCGCAGGTATTGTAAGGACCTACAGCTGGCTAACTAGTTAGTTTTAGTGGAGAAACTGTCCAGCAGCAGGGTTTATCTAAGCCAGGGGCACTGTGTCAGTGGTAAAATATTTAATGGAATTCTGATGTCTGTTGCTTGATAAAAAACTGTTACTATAACCAGAAATATCTTTGAATTTTAAAGGAAATATAAATAGAAGGTATTACCCACCTGTTTTTTCAAGTATACAAGATTGCTGTACTAGTTTATGTTGGTTTGACAAACATGTTACAAAATATCAGAATAAGATAACTTGCTGTGATTGGGGGCCCCCAGCGACAGCAGGGTTCGCTGGTGCCTAAAGCTGGCTATGTTAATAAACCTACATTTCAAGAAGTTTATATTATTTTTATCCAAATATTATTGCTAGAGATCTCTTACATCCTAACAGCCAATAATGCCATCCACCAACTTCAGGTGTTCTCTCATCAGGCACTTTCCCACAAAAAAATTAAGCCATCCATCCATTTTCCCAGCCTGTTTAATTATAAAAACTTGAAAGGGGTCCATGAATCACTTCACTTACCAGGTTATCAACAAATAAGAGCTCTATTAATCACACATCTGTTCTCTCTGCTCATTTGCTCATGTGACCATAATATTTCTCTACAGTAATTTATCCTGAAGTTGATTCATGTTGCTTCATTGAGTTGTAGCATTTACTAGACTGACATCTACCCACCCTCTCTCTCCCTACTTCTGTCTTTATCCTTATCCCAGTTCCATGCTTCACTACACTTCTGCTCCTATAGATGTAGTCAAGAGGTAGGGGTTACTTTTGAGAAATCCTGTCACCTTGCTGTTTCATTCTTCAGGTGACTGGTCCTTTGACAAGATGTACTTGTGTAGTGTAGCTGTGAGAATTGACCTACTAATTTTCCATAGATGTACACGTCCTGTTAATACCTTTTAGGCAAAACATGATGTAGAATAATAAGTATTTTTAATAATTGCTCTTTTTACTAGTTTGCATAGCTGACAAGATTTTTATTTTTGCAAAAATATTTCTTTGTTTAAGAAGTAATACCAATAATGTTACTGTAAAACTCAAGCTCATTGTCAAATGTTGGATTTTTAAAAATAAATACATTATTAATGCATAGGTATCTTGTGTTTCCTCACAAAACTTCTCAATCTCCCATTTTACAGCAAAACAGTGATTGAGACAGCTGTGCTCTACTTTAATGAATCCCCCTTTTCCCCAGTGTGATGCAGCTGTGGAATCTGTCTATATAATCTTGGTGTGAGGGTGTAGGGGGCTTCCTGTGAGAAAATCTGGTATTGAGTTGTGCCATTTTAATGAGTGAACCTTAAGTCTTTCAACTAGTTGTGATCACCAAAGTAGCTTATGGGTGATCATGTTCTGATCTTAAATAGAGATAGCCTAAAATACTTTTTTATTATATTTGATTTTTTTGGTAATTGCTCTGACACAGTGAGAAAGGCCAGAATATTTAAATGTGTTGGTCAAAATAGTTTGTGTTCACAGTGAATAATAAGTAGAATGCCCTAAAATCAATATAAATGTTTCAACGTTTTTGCAGTTGGAGAAGTGCTGCACTTTTTGTATACAAGAGCAGTTAACCTAGTAGTAAACAGTAATTATACAACGACCCCCCCAAATTAATATTCCAAAACGTGCACGCTGATTGGTCAGCATGCACGTTGTAAATCAAAGACTTATACTAATGGAAAAAGGTCCAGTCACCTGGACTTTTTCCATTAATATAAGTCTTTCTTTTTTTGGACAGCAACGGAGAAGGGAAGAGCTTCGTTGCTGTTATCTCACTATGTTAAATGAGTTTAACATAGCGAGATATCTTAAAAAAAAGCAACGGAGATCTTCCTTTCTCTGTTGCTTTTTTTAAAGCTGTCTCGCTATGTTAAACTCATTTAACATAGTGAAACAGCTTTAAAAAAAGCAACGTAGAAAGGAAAACCTCTGTTTCTTTTTTTTAAAGCTATCTCGCTATGTTAAACTCTTTCAACATAGCGAGACAAGTTTTTAAAAGCAACAGAGATCTTCCTTTCTCCATTGCTTCCGCACACAGTTCTGATGTACTGCGTAACCATATGCATGCACAGTACATCAGAACTGCCACAGAATACTGGACAGCTGCTGAAGGGCAGCAAGAAGGCATTATACAATGCCATTATTTAAGAAAAGTAAGTATTTTTTTTCTTAAATAATGTCATTGCATAATAGCAATAACCCACTTCTGGGTGTGGGTAATGCTAGATTTACCCACAATTGTCTTTGTTTGGCCACTGGGGCTTCGCCCTCATGACCAAACCACACCAACCGTGGGTAAATCCAGCATTACCCACACCCAGGCATGGGCTATTGCTTAAAGAGACTACATAAAGCTAAGCTGCTCATATAATGTTCAGAGTTCCATATTTGATGGCTAGTGGCTACATAAAACATATAAAATGTCAGAAAGATGGTTCATCAAATTGAGGGCCACCTAGTCTGGCTTCAGTAAACCTGACTTAGGACAAATAGTCCGATTTTATTTTTTCCTTTCTTTCTTTTGTTCTGGTAGAGCACTGATCAGGCAGGACAAATTTTAGGCGCAGCCCATCCTGCAAAGCCCAAATGATTTACAGAGAAAGATAGAATAGAAGTAATACAATACACTGTTACATCAGAAAACCCATATGCCAGAATGTCTTAGTGTTGCTTGGGTTCTACAAGTATATATATATATATATATATATATATATATATATATATATATGTATACCTACAGCTATGTTCTTATCTATGTCTATAGATATATAATGTATACACACAGATACTCATATAGATATATATAAAGAAAAATGAATTGCTCAAAGCAGAAATAACAAAATGACAACAGCATGAGATCATAAGTAAAGTAAGGGAGGGAGGAAAAACATGAATCACGGCACTGAAGGGCAGTGTAACATCACACAATGCATTTAAATGCAATCTTAAACAACCATATACAGTGGAAAACTGTTTTTTTCTTTCTGCTAAAGATAATCTGCAATCTCTACTCCTAAAAACGTTGTTTTTAGTCTAGAGAAGAACTTTTGATAATTCTCCTTTTGTCAAAGCAAGACTTCATGAATGTCACGTTAGTGAAGTGTGTGATCCCATGCAAGATGACTAGCAAGTTTCTCCATACTTGCTTGGACCAGAGACCATTCATTACTCTGAACTGGGAAGTTCGAGGATTTGGGGTGGCAGCCATCTGGAGTAGCAAAGCATACAGGTAGACATAAGGGAGGTTTGTTCCCTTGCAAGTATCCTGTAAATGAATGAGAATGTACAATGTGTTCCTGTAAGGGTGGTTTGTACCTTTTCAGGCATCCTGGAAATGAGGATGTATGATGTAGATCCATAAGAGTGGATATGTGCCTTTGAAGACACCCTGAAAGTGGGATTGTAGGATATAGGCTCATAAGGGTGGTTTGTGCTCTTGCAGGCAGCAAGCATCTTGGAAATGAGGGTATATGATGTAGGCCTATAAGGGTGGTTGGTGCCCTCACAGACATCCTACAAATGAAAATGTAGGAAATAGTCCCATAAGGGTGGGTTTTACCCTCACAGACATCCAAGAAATCAAGGTGTATGATGCAGTCCCTATCCCCCTTTCCTGGGTATTGAAGAAGTAATATACTTCACCAGAGATCCCACTATGCCATGCTCTTATGAATATATATGCCTTTGTACCCTTGCTGAGGGCTACTGTTTATGTGACATCATGGCCAAATGCCCCTTTCTGGGTCATTCATTATGTCACTGCCCCTCCAAGGGTTATGGTTTTTGCTGGCCCAAGTCTACCCTCTCTAAACTAAGATGGAGCTTCCATCTTTCCCATGCCAACTCCAATAGACATCTGCATCAATAATCAACAAGTTGCTTGGGTTGTAGTCAGGGTTTTCTGTCTCCATGCCAACTGAGCTGGAGGAAAAGACAAACCCAGTTTTCCATGAAGCAATGTCAAGTGTAATAGTTAGAAAATTCTATGCATTCTTCTGTAACACCATAATGTCTGCCTGTTGTATGCTGTATGTACCATATAAGAACTTTTCCTGATATGACTCCCCATCACTTACAGTCTCCAGTGCATTCTATTTGCCTTAATTGTAGTACAAACAAGGGAGGGGGTTATATGTTTGAACCATGTATTAAAGGCTGCCTTATGATATTTTACTTGTTCACAGCATGAAATCTCTTGCAGTAGATGATATAACCCCAGACTGTAACTGAAAAAAAACTCTTGATTTTCACATGTGCAACCTCATGCCACTGTAATTAACATTTAACTACTTGCTTTTGAATATAAGGGCCTTTACTTATACCTACAACTTGTAATATTTAAGGCAATTCTCTTCCTGGAATAGGTTTGCTCATTCAGTGTACATGATGCATGTAATGGACAGGCATCTAGCACAGAAAAATTAAAAAAGGATTTCAGATGTACTTGGCTTATTGTCTAGTGCCTTTTAGAAACAGATATGTAGAGTTACTGCACATAAGGCCTTATTCATTTCTATAAGCAGAGCGACCTCTGCTAAACACAATTCTAACTTTCCATTTCCATTTAGAGCTCTGTATGCCACACCATCTGTGTATACTGAAGCTAGAAGACAGAAGTATGAAAGAAGCAAAGTAAAACAGAAGATTCAGCAGTTCAAACGCTTCATTGAGAATTACCGGAGGCACATTTTTTGTGCAGCAACTTTTTTTGCCATCACAGCTGCTGTGTGCGTGGAAAGAGCCTACTGTAAGTCATTAGATATTCATTACATATATATGCAATTAATCTATAAGCTAATGGTTTCACACCAGTAAACCATATGTTGATTTTTTTATTGTGTGTAATTTAAATCTCTGTATCAGTTGATATCCCTGTTGCTTCTTATTCAATATTTGGAGAATAACAGTTGTGCAAAATGCATTATATCACTTGGCAGTTTGTGCAGTTGAGTATAACAGAATGTCGAAGTTCACATTTGTCAGTGCAGAGTGTTTTTGTATTACATTACATTAACTCATTATAGCACAGTGAATGTAGAGCCCCTTGCTTTTCAGCAGCATCCGCTTTTTGTTTCTGTAGTCTGTTGCACTAGTTGAACTAGAAAGATATGAACTTTTGACAAGTACTGAATCTACATATTTTGCTTCATGTCCAAGTCAGCAATATAAACATTAAACAGCTTATATTATTAGATACAGCTAGTGACCAAAGCATTTATACAATTAAGTGCTTATCTGGCAAGTCTCAGAATGATAAAACACATGTATCTCAAGAAAACTAGATTTATAACTCACTTTTAGATTTGGTGAACCAAACCAGAAAGACTGCGCACAAACATATTGCAAACCTCCAGTGAATGTCTTCTGAAATAATATTGTTTCAAAGTTTTGGCTGATCAATGCACAATGACACAAAGGTCTTCAATAATGTACTCACATCGACAAATGACACTTCTCTGCCAAATAGATGTGTTTCAGCCTTATTAATTCTCATTGTTGCAGTACATGTGTTAAATCTAGTTATGTTACCAAATATTCTGGTTAAAAATACGACTGATATGTTTGCTAAGAGTTAGCAGTGCATACGTTGTAGAAAAAGAAAGTAAAAGTCCGTGTAACGTATGCATACTAAGACCCAACCAGAAATAACCTTGCAAAACACTGCAATATGTATACAAAAGCTTCCTCAAACCTATCTTTATCAAGGGATTATAGAAGATTTGTAGATTTCCCCTGAATAAAAAAAAAAAAAAAAAGCTGTGTCTATGGGCTTTTATGAGCCAGTGTGCTAAAAACTTATATTGTCAGGGGAACATTTATAAACTTTCTATGGTGCAAGAAGATTTGTAGATGTGTTTATACATATTTTTCTATTACTCATGTTTTAGACCGTATTTCATTAATCAGATAAAAACAAACATACACTTGAGTACTTACGCAATACTTTCACGCAATACTCTATTGTATCTGTAAATGAGATTTTTTTTTTTTAAGAAATGTAGTACCAGGGAAAGCCATATGCTGTCAACCACTGAGAACAATCATTTTAAGAACATTAAGACAGGAAGGCTGCAATTTTCCTGTTGCCAGTGTTTTACTAGACTGAGGTTGCCTAGGTCACACATTAACTAGAAAAAGAGGGAGAAGGTGAGTTTTACTTGTATTTTCCACCCTCCCCTGTTCACCAAGATTGCATAATCTTGGAGAAGGTCTGTTTAGAGATGAAAAGTGTGAGGGCTTGCTCCAACTTTGGGAGGTGAAGGAAGGCCTGTTCCGTCACCTCAAGAGTGTTTCTATTTTGAGACTGTAACATTTCAATGCTTTAAACCTTTTAGTTTAACTTAATCCTGTAATGCTAACCAGCCCACAATCATAGTAAATCTGCAGCATAATATCATTCTAGCAGAAAATGATTTTGTATCAAAATCTTGTACAGCAAAAGACTGAATTATGGAAAACAAAATCTAGAAAACATAAATGACTGAAACACAAAAGCACAAAACTCAGAATGATGTAAAAATCAAATCTCTTTTAAATTACTCTGTAGTAAAATTAGTAGAGGGGGCATGCTACAGCGTACATCTCAGAAGAGGGAAATTTCCTTTCATATCCCATGCCTTAGCTATTCTTATTCCAAGGTTGCATTACCTTTCATTAATGCTCAGCTCAACACTTTTTGTGTCTTTGTTTTTTTTCTCAAACCTTATGCAACTACAGTGTACTAATAATTCTTAGGGGTGTTTGGAGGCAAGTCCACATATTAGAGGGTGTGGAGGTTTGTCTCATTACACTTTGTTTTATTATAGTGATACTTGTCAGTCATTTGTGTTTTGAGCTTTTGTGCTTTAGTCTGCTGTCTGTGTTTCATTTCTTCGCTGTCTAGGATTTTGCCACAGAATTGGTAAAAACAAATTGTGTTAGCTGAGATAATAATATAGACAATACATCAACAAATGACACAACATACTTCATATTTTTTTTCTTTTTTTTAAACACCATTATTGAATTATCACTTATGACATAGGCAAATTTACATTTATACAAAAGTAATCAAACTGTATTAAATTAACATTAATAAACATTAACTTCACATATATTGCTATATATCATATAACCTAAGCAGCATTACATAAATTATTCATTTCCTGCCCCTTTTTTGTTTTGAACAAGAAACATCTTTATTAAACCATCATTTACAACATACGCAATCATACATTTAAATAAATGAACGTGAACCACACCAATGCAATCCTAGTTGCAAGCATTTTACATCACAATCCATACTGACACACTCCCAGTTGCAAACATTATGGATCATTTGAAGGTTCTGAGGTTTCAGTCTATTGCCTATAAAGAAAACAATCTTACAATCATTGTAGAATAAAAAAATGTAGCCTTAGAATCTGTTATAATTTGCAAACATGATAGCTAATATCAGATAAGAAAAATGAAGTGAGGGATTCAGGTAACCTAAAGAGAGTAGAAAAATTCAGGTCTGAATTGCTCACTCCTTCAAGTGGCATGCATTTATTATGTTTTTTTACTGTGATACACATGGTATGTTTCTAGTTGGCATACTTATAAATTGCATAGTATAAATTAAACTTTTATGTAAATACTGTAAATTTAATTACTTATCTATTTTCTTCCCTATACCACATCAATCTCTTTTTTACTACACACTCCACTTTCCTCTCCTTGTAAAACAATGCTTACTTTTCTCTCTAAAACTTATCTATCCATCTCCAAAACTTTCCCATACACCAGTAATTCTTTATTTTACATCTTTTTATTTTAAGCCATTGCTTAAATAGAGTACTGTATGGAAAATGTATTGTAAATACAACCTTGGGTCTCCCCCGAAAAGAGGCCACTAGCCTAGTGAGCCTAACCTGGTTAACAATGTGAAAATAAATAAATAAATTAATAAATTAAATAAAATTGTTGTATGGGCTGATACAAGAAGCTAGGGTGTTTGTTGTCTTATGCACACTCTAATTAGAGGATAAAACTAAATATGAAAGTGTCCACAGTTGACTGAACATGAAATATATATTGCTACCATTTTATATTGCTGAGTAACAAAAACTTGCTTTATCTTACTTCTCATTAGATTATGGGTTCGATGCAGAGGCTAGTGGGATTCCTGAGACAACCAGAGTTGGGATTATTGTATCGCGAAGTACAGCAGCTGGAGTTTCATTCATGTACTCCTACATTTTGCTCACTATGTGTCGAAACCTCATCACTTTCCTGCGAGAAACATTCTTGAATCAGTATATTCCATTCGATGCTGCTGTTGACTTCCATCGCTTAATTGCAATGGTGGCCGTCATCTTGTCAGGTATAGTAATTACAAACTACCACTGAAACTATCATAAATCATTTGGAACCATGGCACCCTTCTTCTATTGCTTAATCTTTTTATTTTACATGGTATTTGTTTTTCTTTCTGGATAATGTTTTGGCCTTGTAGCTTAGGATCACCATGCCTCTCCTCCTTAGATTAACTGTCACCCTGCTTTGAGTTACATCTGCATAGGTTCTAGCCTGAGCAGAGACAGATATAAGATGTACATCACACTTAAGTTTTTGACAAACACAATCAAAATATAGAAACACCTGAGTAATACTGTAGGCAAGTGGAATATGCAAGTTATGTGTTAACCAGCATATATTTTATTGCTATGTCTACCAAAGCAAGATGTCCTTATACTTGCAGAGATGTATATGCTGCCTTGAAAGAGAGTCTGTTTCCAGATTTTTTCTACAGGTATATAATATAGGTAATGTTGACCTTGGTAGTGGTGTAAACGCGATAATTAACATCAGTTAGTAACCATATCATCTATTCTTTATCTGACAAGATCTACCTTGTTGCTGCTACATAAGTTTCTTGTATTAGGTAATCAGTCTGCAGACCATTACAAGCCTAGCCAAAAATCCCTGTTCGAAGTTCATTCCAGCTGCAGGGAGGACAAGACAAGCTAGATAAGGGGATAAGCCAAACCAGGGAAAATTTTGAGGCTGCCCATTCAGTTTTCTAGATTAACCTTGAAGCTGGTAAGGGTGCATCTTTGTTTGACATGTAGTGGAAGCTTGCTCCAGTGGTGAGAAATATATTGAGATATCAGTCTGTCACAATGACATATCTTTTTTATCTATTGATGAAGATTTACCTTCATCTGGGTATTTGAGGTACCACTTGTACTGTGAAGGAGTAGGAAGCCAAAGAGGGCCAAAGAGCACTAGATCTTTCATGGATTGAAAGGCTTAATACAGGTTTCCATGGTGGAGTTTATAAACTGCCAGTCTGTCCTGACAACTAAGATTTTCGAGGCCATGCATTTTTTATTTCCATTTACCCAAATAATCCCCGGCTTCTTATAATTTTAGCTTTTTTCTTTGCCATATTGTAAGTGTTATATGAAAAGGACTGGGGCTTTAGTGACATCCCTTATACACCACTAGTCCAGTTATGCAATTATGTAAATCAAGACCAAACATTACTGAGCATACATCTCAGTTAGCAGTATATTTGTGTGAAAACTTGGAGCAGGGTTCAGTAATCAGCTGATATTACATGGGTGTGACAATTATTTTTGATGGAGAATGAGCATATCCCAACCTCATCATTCAAAGTATTAATTCTCAATATTTTTTGAAAACCTTTCTTTCAAGGACAAATATCATATAACAATGCCTGTTCCCTAAGAGTAGATGTACAGACAATTTCTAAAGAAACAGGAAATACTACATACACTGTTGATTTTGACATGAATGACTTGTAAAGATAAAACGTGCAATGTCTACTTCGAAAAATATGTCTTGTCCAAAATATTGTGGTTAAATAATTATACACAGGGAATGGTCAAAAGTACTTGAATAGTTGCATTCATAATAAACAAGCATCTCCTAAATATAATTTTTCTGCCAGATTCACAGTGTACTTCAGGAAGTGTCTGAGAAGTACAGGTTATGTTTTAAAACAGATCTCACAAACATTAGTTAAAACCACAGAAGGAAATATTAGTGAACCACAAATGGGTTACAGCATATGAAAATGAACTCTGGGTGCTTCACAAACTATCCGTTCACTACACAAGCAGGCAAACAGTATATGCAGGTGTGAGTCAATGATATTAGCTGTAAGATATGGATGGGATTAATTCTGTCTAAATTGGACAATAAAGTACTGATCGATCACAACCTGATCTGATTATACTGCACAATAATAGATGGTCCCTTCAGAGAGGAATACGTGGTCCTCTACACTCTGGTCATATCCTTTCCCTTCTCTCTATGCTCCACTCTATTTGTTTTTCCTCTGGATCTCATCCAGTTATTTGATATCCATCTTGTAGTATGACAGAAATGCACTCAGCGCACAGGTGTTACCTGACCAGGACCCTGTAGACCATTAACTGCAGGCTTCTTTAGTGTAGTTCCATGAGCATACACCGCATATAATCTTTACTGCTGTCCTGTGCCCCCCAACCAACGAATTTGGTGCATGGCAGAAGTACACTACAGTGATTAGCTCTATAAATCAAACAAGCCTGCTGTGACTGGTACACAAAGATTGATCTTGTTGTTTCTTCATGGCAGTCATCTTATCCCCAATGTACAGAAAACCCCACTACATCATGTTTTACTCGTAGAACTCAAGTAATCAGCAGTCCCTGTCCTTGGTGTACCTTAACTACCCAGATTTTGACATTCCCTAGTCAGTCATGGGCTGGTGTTCTTCCATATCTAGGACCTCGCATTTGATGCTCTCTCCTTTACATACACAGCTAGCATGTCTTCATCAGAGGCTTTCTCTCATTCTGGACATCCTAAATTAGTCACAGCCATGTCCAATCCCCTCTTGTCATTGGCCCATCTTCCTTTTGTGTCAGCAATATTCACCCCTCCTTCTTACAGCACTGCTTGCACCTCATCCATCTTCCTGTCCAGACTCCTATTATTCAACTCTACCCAGAAACCCTTGTCTTTTTATCAAATGTTTTGTGTTAGTTGTTGTCGTCTGCCTCCACCCTATCTAGTCCCTGTCTTGCCTGTGTGACTCCCCTGCTTCTGTCTTAGTTTGAAAGTATGATTGTTTTAGCTGAATGTGATGGCAAGTGAAGCAGGTGCAGACAGGAGAGAGAGAGAGAGGGAGAGGGAGGAAGGATCCTCTATTGGAATACAAGTGTCATGTTGAGTGACATAATGTATTAGATGAGGTATCTAAGCTACTTTTCCTGTAATTCATCTAGTTCTTAATGAGTAAAAAAAGGATTTGCAAACCTTGTGTGATCTTTTT
This sequence comes from Protopterus annectens, assembly GCF_019279795.1. Lineage (NCBI taxonomy): Eukaryota > Metazoa > Chordata > Ceratodontiformes > Protopteridae > Protopterus > Protopterus annectens. The sequence continues at coordinate 453,781,365 of NC_056734.1, forward strand.
CCTAATAAAAGATGCCCAGCCACATAGTGCATTGTCATTGGTCACCAGACCCCTGCTCGATCTGCAACAACACTGCAGGTCCCCAGTCCCAAGGTTAAATAGCTCCAGTAAACATATGTGGAATGTTATTTCCATCTTTATCAAGTATTTTGCAAACTGCTAGCTTGGTTTTCTAAAATATAAAAAATCATTCCCTTCATGCTCCATTACCTGGTGTAGTTTTCAGTCCAAATCCATTACAATGTCTGTAATTAACCCTATTCCCCAGTGCCAAGTCTGCAAAGTAAAGAACAATACAATGTTCAGTTTTATTTGGTGACATGAAAGCCAGTACCTTGTCTTAAACCCTTCCTGAACTTCCTTCTTACCACCAATCACTTGTCCACCACTTCCTATTACAGGTACTATGACTTTTAATTCCAAATTGTCAGTACCATAAAGTAACTCAATTTATACCCCACATTTTTAATATAACAGAATACAATAGCATATTTCCACCTTATGCTTCACTTCCTTACCCAGCCTGCAGATCCACCACCCTCCCACTAGCATTCCTGCATTCCTGTGTTTGACCTGTAACTGCATGGTCTTGTCCTAGACTAGAGGCACAGCTTTCTTCCATAAAAGTTGGTCAGATACTGAGCCAAACTTGTTTTTCTTTTGTCACTGTTGCCCATGTACCTTATCAAATGTGACCATTATTTAAATAATGCCTCATATTTTAACATTTAGGCCTAGTTATTCATCTTACAATCCATGGGTTGCCACCACAGATAAGATACAGTGTTAATCTGCAGTTCAGTGCTGAAAAGTGAGCTGTGTAAAATGTTTTCAAAATTATGATCTGGTAAAGAGCTGTGGTACAATAACTGAGTTCATGAGATACAAGCCTATGATGAATTTTCTGCAAATGTATCCTAAATTATTTACATCTGCCATTGCTGTCCTTATCTTAATATGACAAATGCTCGCAGTCAGCTTTGACCTTTCTGTCTTTCAGATCCACTTTATCAGCAATTCCTCCCTTTTTGAAAATCTTACGTCATTAAGTAGTCATTATTGTAAAATAATTCTGTCCCTAATAGTGATTTTGCAGTGTCTGCAAAATGCACTTTACTACAAAAATATACAGGAAAGGTTCTGTAATTCATGAACTGGGTGGAGACATGAGAACTGTGAAAGTCTAGTGCAGTATAATTAGTAATCACCAAAGTTATGGGTTTTTCTTCCTTTTCCAGCAGATTTTCGTTTGTATCCCTTAGAAATTTCATTATTCTGAATCAAGATGTTTCTTCTTTTTAGCTCTGAGGCCCTTTCTCAAGAAGTTGACAATTCAAACCTAATAGATGATTCCCTAGGAACTCTGTAACATCACAGTTCCAAATAGATGCTTGTATTATTTTTCTAATACACTTCTGGAATCAATCATACAATTGCTATGTTGAAAGATTGAGGTAAAATATTTTAAATCACCACTTGTATAAGAAACTGTTTTATTTTTGTTAAACATCATCTCCTAACTTTAGTTTCATTTTTGTGTACTAATGTAACAATAATCCATGACTGGGAGTTGGTAATAATGAATTTATCCATGGTTGGCCCGGGTTGGTCATGGGGACAAAGCCCGAGTGACCAGACAAAGGCAACCATGAGTAAATCTAGCATTACTCACACCCAGCCATGGGTTATTGCAATTATACAATGACATTATTTAAGAAAAAAGTTACTTACTTTTCTTAAATAATGTCTTTGTATAATGGTACCATAGTGCTCTTCCGCCTTTTTTCCTGTATTATGGGGCTTTCTTGATGTACTGCTCATGCATGTGGGACATACGTTCCCACAATTACATAATACATCAGTGATTTGGAAAGGAAACAATGGAGAAAGGAAGATCTCTATTGCTTCTTTTTTTTTTTTTTTTTTTAATAATAAAAAAAAAAAAATTGAAATCCGGAACCGTTCAGAGACAGGGCAGAGAAAATAAAAGGATAATTGGGTATGTTTCTTAGTTTTGCATAACGTACCTGATTCAGCTTGTATTTTCTCTGTCCCATCTCTCTCATATCTGTTTGGATTTTAAAGTTTATTTCATTTTTTTTTTAATTAAGAAAACTGGAAATCTCCATATATCAATAGAAGAATGTCCAGGCAACCGGAATTTTTTCATTGGTATATGCTCAATTTTACAGTGGGCACACTGGTTGGGCTGACCTATCAGCATGTACATTTTAGAATGTTAAAGGCCAGTCATTGTATGATTTGAAGTATAGAACACAACCATTTATGTATACCATGTCATAAATGTTAATACCTTAATTTCAAAATAGCTTGAAACGTCACATTTTGTATACCAGCTCCTGTCAATTTCCCCACCCACCCATATTTTCTAATCAATTATTTGGAATTCAATGAATGTTTACAGTTTTTATTTCCAGTCATTCATTGTGTTTATCATACTCCAGAAAAATTACTACTACAGTACTTCTGCAGTGTAAGTGAATATTTAACATATCAAATGCATGTTTTGTTGTCCTGTACCACTTTGAAATATCTGAGTTAGCCACCTGCAGAGAATGGACAGAAAATGCAAACATAGTTTTGCATTAAAGACACTTATGGAAAATAATTATTAAAAATCAACTTCATACAGTCATTCCCTTGTTGGGATGTACATTTTTATCCCATTACATTTACATCGCAATAAATTATGCTGACAATAACATTCACAATGTTATTTTAGTATTTATCTGGTACGTAAGGAAAGCTATGAGGTTAAAGTTTGTCTCCCAGAGTATTTAAGGGATAACGCTACAGCATTTCTGATGAATACTGTGGCTGTACATGTAAATGGCTTACATAGGAAAGTGCAGCAACTATTAAATGTGCAGTATTAAATAAGTTGCCTTCACAACTGGGCAGTAGTGTGAAACAATGTTGCTAAAGCAGCAGATTTCATTGTCATATGCAATATATTAGTCCATGATGGAATAAATCCAGGGATAGATTGATGTTACTTAGAATAAAGTAAAACAAAATCCAAATTAAACTATGCGATTATGTGCCTTTGGAGTGTGTTGGGTAGTCTGCATGAGTAATTGCTTCATTGAAATATATACAATTTGGAATTAATTGTAATGTTATAATTTCTTTAAGTGTTCTCTGCTAAGGCATTATGGTGTAAGTAAAGGATTTTGTAGCTGCTTCTAACCATTTTTTTACTTTACGGTGTTATGCTAACAATAAACATGTTTTTTTTCAGTTATACATACCCTGGGCCATGTTATTAATGTCTACATCTTCTGCAACAGTCCAATAAGTATCCTTTCCTGTATGTTCCCCTATGTATTTATTAACAATGGGTAAGTAGAAAAAAGAAAATTGGTAATTTTGTTGTAGTGTTTAGCAATGCTTGCTAGAGCTATTGAGCTGCAAAAAAGTTCTAAACTAGACTATATGTAATAAACTGTCATGATATCAGATATATGCAACCACTGCACCAACAAACACTGACTTAAGAAAGGAAATGCCTAGTGTTACTAGAAGCTGGGAGGAATCTGGGCCTAAGGATTATTATTGTTACATAGGAGAGCAGAATGTACACACTTTAGTACTTCTGGACACTGGAAGAGGCCATAATCCTTTTTATTCGTGTGTTGACCATGACAGTGAACTGTTTGGTGACGACAGAAGCATTATTATAGGCACCAGCCCTCCACCTAAAGAGAAGAAGACATTGGGTAGTTGTGGTCCTGGGAATGAGGAATCAAGGAACAATGCTCAGCCAACCATCAGTTAAGTCACATGTATTGCTAAGGATGTGTAATTGGAGGATTAAGAGTGCCTAGTGCCCTCATATCGCAGATGGTAGGTATTTTGTGTGTTCTAGATAACAGTTACACTCTGTGGAAGACATTCATCACAGAAACCTACTAACTATTTACCAGCATCTATGAAAGAGTACAAATAATCCTAAATCCATATAATATCAGCAGATTTGTAAACACCATTTAATGTGCTGTAGATAACCAGTCTAACCTGCAGTAACTTTGATGGAGTTGTTACTGTTTGTCAGAAATGCATAAGATAAAATAACTTTATAATGTTGGTGAGTAGTTTTTAAATACCAGTGACTGCAAGGGAGTATGTGCTAAAATTTTTCTTATTAAACAGATGAAGGAAACAAGGCATGTATACATAGCTTTTGGAATTATCTGTGGGTACTGAAATGAATTCTTAGTCATACAATATGCAAATGAAGATATATTAAATGTGGGTCAGTGATTAACTCTTGGCAGATTTCTTATGATAAAGTAAGATTCACCAATGAGAGAAGCTTACTACTCAAGATTTTTAATGACATCATCTATTGACTGAATTATGAAATAAGAATTTTTAGTGTAACGAACAAGTGCCTGATACCACTCTCACTAAAGCAGCTAAAAGGCACCTTTAGAAATTAGAAGGGAGAGAGAGAAAGAGAGAGAAATAAGAATGTATGTGTAGTTTTATTATTTTTTGACTAGAAATTGCATCAAGCACATAACCACAATTTCCTTTATGTAAGCTATTACCTAGCTATGTCACTAGGCTAGGCCTTAGAGACAGTCATAGCAAAAGAGAAATTCATAAAAGAGAGACTGCGTTACTCTTTTTAGAGGGGAACCCAGTATTTAGAATTACAGGGCATAACCTTCCTTTTTGGTCATATATAGGCACTCTATCAGTGAAGAACAGGAAAGGTAAACTTTATCTTGCTTGGTCTTTAGTATTCAAAGCAGCCTTCCACCTTCAAGAAAATATTTAATTGAATATATAACAAGTCAGACAAATGACAAATAGTCCATTATGATACCACTATACCAGAATATCAGAAGTCCTGTCAGTGTTCTTAAACTGCTTGCTATACCATTTCCCTTAAAAAGGCATAGATTGCACAGAAGCTCCAAATGGTTAAGCATTATAATTTAAAATCAGGTAGGACATCTATATTTTTATCAAGACATTACTTAATGAATGTAAGAACTTGTCGTGAGAGGTGACAGTTAAACAGGTTTAGTATCCACTACTCATAGCTAGGAAGGGTAGGACTGCAGAGTAAAATGCTTATTTCATGACTTAGTCTTACTAGACAGCATGGCCGTGATAGCTTCATAGGTGAATACTAGTCTAACCATCTTTAAAGGGTCATTTTAAGCTTAGACAGTAACTCAAGGTCAAAGTCAAACCCTGGTCATTCTATCTATGAGGTGAAAACATGAACTATTATGCTAACCTGCATGAAATAGCATTTTCTTATGTCAGTGTACCAGTAACATTATTTGAAGTCATATGATTTCATATGTAGAGCTTTAACAAAATAGGTTCAAATGTAAGTAGTAGACTAGCTGCTCTTATGGTCATTTCAAGCCTAGCCAATTTCCCTTTCAGATGTGAGCATCAAACTCAAAACTTTGTGACTACAAGGCAAAGACTAACCATTATACTAACCCCCAAACATTATAAAAAGCCAGCCTACAAGGGACCTCTGGATTTGCAGTCAAATACTCTAGCACTGAGCAATACCAACATGTCACACTCTACATTTATATTTAACATTGTCCATGTTGGTGTGAATGACCTGAGACATACCTCCTTGGACTACATGAAAAGGGACATGGAGGAGCTGTCCAATCTTGTAGCTCAGGCAGGTATGACTCTAGCCCTGAGTAGCATCCTGCCATCACCCAGAATGATACCACAGTACAAGGACAAAATGATTGACTTCAACAATTGGCTAAGCCTCTGGTGTCATTCTAAGGGGATCCAGTATCTGTCTGCCTGGGATGACATGATCGACAAGCCACGATGCTTTGCCAGAGATGGCCTGCACCTGTCGCCCCTGGGATTCCAGATACTGGCTAAGGCTCTAGCCATCCCTATAGTGCCTTTTTTAGTCAAGGTTCAAATGACAAATTCACCACCCTAACAGGTACAGGCAAGAAGAATCTGAGGGTATTGCTACTCAATGCTAGAAGTCTAAACCTCAAAATGCACCCTCTCGAGGCACTCCTTAAAATGGAGAACATCAACATCTGTGCAGTGACAGAGACCTGGTTCAAGGCTCCAGAGAGTACCCCTGCATTATCAGGCTATAATTCATACCACACCTTTCGGCCACCTAACCTGGACCGAAACACTAAAGGAGGAGGCGTGTCCATATTCATTAAGGATATCCACACCTCCAGGCTAGTTGCTTAGCATAATACATCCGAGATTATCCAAATGCAACTAACTCTGGGCAAGACCGCAGTCCAAATTGTAGCTTGTTACAGATCCCCCACCATGTCCCAGGATTCCCACTCCTCATTTCTTAATACACTGGAAAATATTAGGGTACAACCAAACACCCTAATAATGGGCAATTTCAACTACCCTACCATTAACTGGGAAAACTACTCCTGTACCAACTCTTGTGCTCAACGTTTTCTGGAATTCATAAATTCCAATGCCATGGATCAATTTATCCACACCCCCACCAGGTGCAGCAATATCCTAGACCTGGTTATTACCAACATGGGCAACCAGTGCTCCACACCAGAGGTCAATTCCTCGTTGGTCAGATCTGACCATAAGCTAATCATCCTAGACATCCACATCCCTCCCCCACCCCCCATTAGGGAAACCACAGTAAAACATTTCTCCAAAGCCAACTTCACGCTTCTTAAGACAGAAGTGGCAAACTTCATGACACCCATGCTGACGGACAACAGAGGTATGACTGTTGAATCCTGCACAAATGCACTTTATAAGCACTTACATGAGTGCATGGATCTTGCAATCCCTAACAGAACCAAGATGCTATCCTCCAAAAAAAGGAAGCCAATCTGGTGGTCCCCTGCCATAAACAAACTCTACAACAGAAGAAAGAAACTGTTGCAAAAAAAGAGTAAAATCTCATGATTGGAGAAACTCCCTGGTCAGCTTCAGTAAGAAGCTGAGATCCCTCATAAAATCCTCCAAAGCTAGTTATGAAAACAAAATCTCCACTGACTCTAAAGACAACCACAAAGCATTCTATAGCTATGTCAAGAATCTCAATGGCAACACTCAGATCTGCTCTGAGTTACAGCACAATGGCACTAAATATACAGAACCAACGGATATTGCCAACATCCTGGCAGATAGGTTCAGTGCTAACTTTACCCCTCTGTCATCCCCTAAAGGGCCCATCTCTATACCAGAAGAATGCAAAGTTCCTGTAATCACGGCTGCACAGGTAAAAAACACACTATCCAAAGCCAAGAACACAGCATCCATGGGACCTGACGACATCCCAGGCTGTGTTCTACATGAACTACAGAACGAACTGGCACCCCACCTAAGTACCATGTTCAATCATAGCCTCACCTCAGGCTATGTGCCCACTGAATGGCGCACAGCAGCAGTTATCCCACTCCACAAAGGGGGAGCCACCACAGACCCCGGAAACTACCGCCCCATTAGCCCAACGAGCCTGGTCTGCAAGGCTATGGAGCATATCATCATGGAACTTATAAACAATGACATTGGTAATCTCAACTCAGGACCCCACCCAGTTTGGGTTTGTAAAAGGCAGATCATGTCTCCTAAATCTGATAGACTTCTTTGAAGCAGTCACCAAAGCCGTAGATGAGGGTAACGTGGTTCACACAGCCTATCTAGATCTCGCCAAGGCTTTTGACACCATCCCCCACTCTGGAATTATAGATAAACTCACTAAACTAGGTATAAATCCCTATGTCACAAGATGGGTTGCCAACTGGCTCACTGACAGAACCCACACTGTGAAAGTAGCAGACTCCAAATCCAGCTTCAGACCAGTGACAAGTGGAGTACCACAGGGTTCAGTCCTGGGTCCTCCCTGTTTGGTATCTACTTCTCTGAAGTACAGGCCAACACAGAAGGTCTTCTGCTAATGAAGTTCACAGATGACTGCAAACTAGGAGCCATAATCAAAACTCCAAAAGATGTGGACATCATACAAAAGGGCCTTGCTGAGACAGATGCCTGGTGTCAAAGGCATGGCCTCAAGCTCAATGCCAAAAAGTGCATTGTCATTCCTTTTGGTAAAAACTCAGTACCCATGAACTACCACATAGGTGGTAGTCTACTTAACACCAAAAGTGTGATAAGAGACCTTGGGACACAGGTGGACAGTAGTTTCTCCTTTGATAATCACATCGCCACAGTAGTCAGGAAATCCTTCTATGTGGCACACCTCATCACAAAAGGTTTCTCATCCAGGAAAAAAGAGGTCATTGTTCCCCTCTACTTGTCACTCATTAGACCCCTTATAGAGTACAATGCCCCTTTTGGTATGTACCTCACAAGACATCTACAACAACTGGAAAGGCCACAGAAATACCTCACAAAGAGGATTACCGGCCTCAAAGAGATGCCCTATGCAGACAGTCTCAAAAAACTGCAGCTTTACTCCGTCGCATATCGCCTGCTCAGAGGCGACCTCTGCCTAACACACAAAGCTATGTCAAACCCAGAGCTTTTAGACATGCTCCACTTAAAGAAATCCCAATCCCTATGAGCTACACGCTCTAGGGACCTAAACCTCGTCACCACAATAAACAGAACATGCTGGAGGGATAGATTCCTGTCCCAGAGACTTCCCATACTCTGGAACAAACTACCTATCTATATCAAACAAAGCTCCTCATTAGCACTGTTCAAGAAAAACTTGATGACTGGATGGGAGATAGGAAATTCACCCCGGGGATCACTTCTGTGGCTCTGCTCGACAGTGGCACAGGAAAATAATTTTCTTGGGTGGCGAAAGCCAGGGTACCTTTGGCTAGGCTTATATAGGCCCTAGGGCCAATAGCTTAGTACCTACCTATGAACCTATGAACCTATGAGATGGAACCGATAGAAGTGCCATATACAAGACATTGGTACCACTGCTAGACATAATTGTCTACTATCCCTGATTTTGCAAAATGTCCCTGATTTTTCTTTCATATTTTTGTTGTATCCCTCATAAAATTTTAGATTTTTTAGTAACTTGTTGAGCATTACAATCACTTGCTTATGCCCGAAAATAGAGTTTCATTCTTCTTTTTCTGAAAACGGTGTTCAATTAACTTTGTAGTGCTTTAGCGAAATAGGTTCACAAGTATTACCAAAAAATTGTTGAGCATTGCTATCAATCGGTTATGCCAGACATTAGAGGTTTGTTCTTCTTATTGTTCTAAAAACAGTGTTCACTTAACTTTTGTCAATGAATTAGAGTAATATTTAAACAATAGAAATGTTTGGATTAAAGACATAAAATTTTAAAAAAGTGTCCAGGATTTTCGACCTTTATCCTCCACAAATTATTTTGGCTTTGTCCAAAATTATTAAGCAAAGAAGTGGAAAGGTAGTGTATGTGAAGGCTGCTTGTCTTTCAGGTCTGTAGGTATCTAGATGACTACTCAGCATATGAGTGTTAGTATGCCATGTGAGTGTTAGTATGGCATATCAGTGTTAGTATGACATATGAATGTTAGTATGGCATATCAGTGCTAGTATGACACATGAATGTTAGTATGGCATATCAGTGTTAGTATGGCATAGGAATGTTAGTATGGCATATGAGTGTTAGTATGGCATAGGAATGTTAGTATGGCATAGGAATGTTAGTATGGCATATGAGTGTTAGTATGGCATATGAGTGTTAGTATGGCATATGAGTGTAAGTATGGCATATGAGTGTAAGTATGGCATATGAGTGTTAGTATGGCATATGGATTTTAGTATGGCATATGAGTGTTAGTATGGCATATCAGTATTTGTATGGTATATGAATGTTAGTATGGCATATGAGTGTAAGTATGGCATATAAATGTTAGTATGACATATGATTTGTATGGCATATGAGGGTTAGTATGGCATATGAGTGTTAGTATGGCATATCAGTTTTAGTATGGCATATCAGTGTTAGTATGGCATATCAGTGTTAGTATGGCATATGGATGTTACTATGGCATATGAGTGTTAACATGGCATATGAGTGTTAACATGGCATAGTGTTAGTATGGCATATGAGTGTTAGTATGGCATATGAATGTTAGCATGGCATATGCGTTTTAGTATGGCATACAATATTTGCATGGCATATGAGTGTTAGTATGGCATATGAATGTTAGTATGGCATATGAGTGTTAGTATGGCATCTGAATGTTAGTATGGCATATGAGTGTTATTATAGCATATAAATGCTAGTGCGTCATATGAATGTTATTATGGCATATGAATGCTAGTGCATCATATGAGTGTTAGTATGGCATATCAGTGTTAGTATGGCATATGGATGTTAGTATGGCATATGAGTGTTAGTATGGCATATCAGCATTAGTATGGCATATGGATGTTAGTATGGCATATCAGTCTTAGTATGGGATATCAGAGTTAGTATGGCATATGAGTGTTAGTATAGTATAGGAATGTTAGTACGGCATATGAGTGTTAGTATGGCATATCAGTATTAGTATGGCATATGAATGTTAGTATGGCATATGAGTGTTAGTATGGCATATGAGTGTTAGTATGGCATATCAGTGTTAGTAAGGCATATGAATGTTAGTATGGCATATGAGTGTTAGTATGGCATATGAGTGTTAGTATGGCATATAAATGTTAGTATGGCATATCAGTGTTAGTATGGGATATCAGAGTTAGTATGGCATATGAGTGTTAGTATAGTATAGGAATGTTAGTACGGCATATGAGTGTTAGTATGGCATATGAGTGTTAGTATGGCATATCAGTGTTCATATGGCATATAAATGTTAGTATGGCATATGAGTGTTAGTATGGCATATCAGTATTAGTATGGCATATGAATGTTAGTATGGCATATGAGTGTTAGTATGGCATATGAGTGTTAGTATGGCATATCAGTGTTAGTATGGCATATGGATGTTAGTATGGTTTATGAATGTTAGTATGGCATATGAATGTTAGTATGGCATATCAGTGTTAGTATGGCATATGGATGTTAGTATGGCATATGAGTGTTAGTATGGCATATCTGTGTTAGTATGGCATATGAATGTTAGTATGGCATATGAGTGTTAGTATGGCATATACATTTTAGTATGGCATATGAGTGTTAGTATGGCATATCAGTGTTAGTATGACATATGAATGTTAGTATGGCATATGACCGTTAGTATGGCATATCAGTATTAGTATGACATATGAATGTTAATATGGCATATGAGTGTTAGTATGGCATATGAATGTTAGTATGACATATCAGTGTTAGTATAGCATATGAATGTTAGTATGGCATATGAGTGTTAGAATGGCATGTCAATGTTAGTATGGCATATGAGTGTTAGTATGGCATATCAGTGTTAGTATGGCATATGAGCTTTAGTATGGCATACAAATATTAGTATGACATGTGAGTGTTAGTATGGCATATCAGTGTTAGTATGGCATATGAATTTTAGTATGGCGTATGAGTGTTATTATGGCATATGAGTGTAAGTATGGCATATCAGTGTTAATGGCATATAAATGTTAGTATGGCATATGAATTTTAGTATGGCATATGAGTGCTAGCATGGTGTATAAATTTTAGTATGGCATGTGAGTGTTAGTATGGCATATCAGTGCTAGTATGACACATGAATGTTAGTATGGCATATCAGTGTTAGTATGGCATAGGAATGTTAGTATGGCATATGAGTGTTAGTATGGCATAGGAATGTTAGTATGGCATAGGAATGTTAGTATGGCACATAAATGTTAGTATGACATGTGATATTTGTATGGCATATGAGTGTTAGCATGGCATGTGGATGTTAGTATGGCATATGGATGTTAGTATGGCATATGAGTGTTAGTATGGAATATCAGTGTTAGTATGACATATCAGTGTTAGTATGGCATATGAGTGTAAGTATGGCATATAAATGTTAGTATGGCATACGAGTGTTAGTATGGCATATGAATGTTAGTATGGCATATGAGTGTTAGTATGGCCTACAATATTTGTATGGCATATGAGTGTTATAGTATATGAATGTTAGTATGGCATATGAATGTAGTATGGCATATCAGTGTTAGTATGACATATAAATGCTAGTGCATCATATGAATGTTAGTATGGCATATAAGTGCTGGTATGGCATATCAGTGTTAGTATGGCATATGAGTGTTAGTATGGCATATCAGTGTTAGTATGGCATATGAGTGTTAGTATGGCATATCAGTGTTAGTATGGCATATGAATGTAGTATGGCATATCAGTGTTAGTATGACATATAAATGTTAGTAAGGCATATGAGTGTTAGTATGGCATATCAGTGTTAGTATGGCATATGGATTTTAGTATGGCATATGAGTGTTAGTATGGCATATCAGTATTTGTATGGTATATGAATGTTAGTATGGCATATGAGTGTAAGTATGGCATATAAATGTTAGTATGACATATGATTTGTATGGCATATGAGGGTTAGTATGGCATATGAGTGTTAGTATGGCATATCAGTTTTAGTATGGCATATCAGTGTTAGTATGGCATATGAGTGTTAGTATGGCATATGGATGTTAGTATGGCATATGAGTGTTAACATGGCATATGAGTGTTAACATGGCATAGTGTTAGTATGGCATATGAATGTTAGTATGGCATATGAGTGTTAATATGTCATATGAATGTTAGTATGGCATATGAATGTTAGTATGGAATGTGAGTGTTAGAATGGCATATGAGTGTTAGTATGGCATATGAATGTTAGCATGCCATATGAGTTTTAGTATGGCATACAATATTTGCATGGCATATGAGTGTTAGTATGGCATATGAGTGTTAGTATGGCATCTGAATGTTAGTATGGCATATGAGTGTTATTATAGCATATAAATGCTAGTGCGTCATATGAATGTTATTATGGCATATGAATGCTAGTGCATCATATGAGTGTTAGTATGGCATATCAGTGTTAGTATGGCATATGGATGTTAGTATGGCATATGAGTGTTAGTATGGCATATCAGCATTAGTATGGCATATGGATGTTAGTATGGCATATCAGTCTTAGTATGGGATATCAGAGTTAGTATGGCATATGAGTGTTAGTATAGTATAGGAATGTTAGTACGGCATATGAGTGTTACTACGGCATATGAGTGTTAGTATGGCATATCAGTATTAGTATGGCATATGAATGTTAGTATGGCATATGAGTGTTAGTATGGCATATGAGTGTTAGTATGGCATATCAGTGTTAGTATGGCATATGAATGTTAGTATGGCATATGAGTGTTAGTATGGCATATGAGTGTTAGTATGGCATATAAATGTTAGTATGGCATATCAGTGTTAGTATGGGATATCAGAGTTAGTATGGCATATGAGTGTTAGTATAGTATAGGAATGTTAGTACGGCATATGAGTGTTAGTATGGCATATCAGTGTTAGTATGGCATATCAGTGTTCATATGGCATATAAATGTTAGTATGGCATATGAGTGTTAGTATGGCATATCAGTATTAGTATGGCATATGAATGTTAGTATGGCATATGAGTGTTAGTATGGCATATCAGTGTTAGTATGGCATATGGATGTTAGTATGGTTTATGAATGTTAGTATGGCATATGAATGTTAGTATGGCATATTAGTGGTAGTATGGCATATGAGTGTTAGTATGGCATATAAATGTTAGTATGGCATATCAGTGTTAGTATGGCATATGGATGTTAGTATGGCATATGAGTGTTAGTATGGCATATCTGTGTTAGTATGGCATATGAATGTTAGTATGGCATATGAGTGTTAGTATGGCGTATACATTTTAGTATGGCATATGAGTGTTAGTATGGCATATCAGTGTTAGTATGACATATGAATGTTAGTATGGCATATGACCGTTAGTATGGCATATCAGTATTAGTATGACATATGAATGTTAATATGGCATATGAGTGTTAGTATGGCATATGAATGTTAGTATGACATATCAGTGTTAGTATAGCATATGAATGTTAGTATGGCATATGAGTGTTAGAATGGCATGTCAATGTTAGTATGGCATATGAGTGTTAGTATGGCATATCAGTGTTAGTATGGCATATGAGCTTTAGTATGGCATACAAATATTAGTATGACATGTGAGTGTTAGTATGGCATATCAGTGTTAGTATGGCATATGAATTTTAGTATGGCGTATGAGTGTTATTATGGCATATGAGTGTAAGTATGGCATATCAGTGTTAATGGCATATAAATGTTAGTATGGCATATGAATTTTAGTATGGCATATGAATGTTAGTATGGCATATCAGTGTTAGTATGGCATATGGATGTTAGTATGGCATATGAGCGTTAGTATGGCATATCCGTGTTAGTATGGCATGTGAATGTTAGTATAGCATATGAGTGTAAGTATGGCATATCCGTGTTAGTATGGCATATGAATGTTAGTATGGCAGATGAGTGTTAGTATGGCATAGGAAGTTTAGTATGGCATATGAGTGTTAGTATGGTATATGAGTGTTAGTATGGCATATGAGTGTTAGTATGGCATAGTGTTAGTATGGTATCACATATGAGTGTTAGTATTTTATCGCATATGAGTGTTAGTATGGCAAATGAATGTTAGTATGGCATATCAGTGTTAGTATGGCATATGCATGTTAGTATGGCATATGTATTAGTATGGTAAATCAGTGTTAATATGGCATATCAGTGTTAGTATGGTATGGCATATGAGTGTTAGTATGGCATATGAATGTTAGTATGGCATATCAGTGTTAGTATGGCATATGAATGTTAGTATGGCATTTGAGTGTTAGGATGGCATATCTGTGTTAGTATGGCATATGAGTGTTAGTATGGCAGTGTTAGTATGGCATATACATTTTAGTATGACATGTGAGTGTTAGTATGGCATATCAGTGTTAGTATGGCATATGGATGTTAGTATGTCATATGAGCGTTAGTATGGCATATCAGTATTAGTATGGCATCTGAATGTTAGTATGCCATATGAGTGTTAGTATAGCATATGAATGTTAGTATGGCATATCAGTGTTAGTATGGCATATGAGTGTTAGTATGGCATATGAGTGTAATTATGGCATATGAATGTTAGTATGGCATATGTGTGTTAGGATGGCATATGAGTGTAATTATGGCATATCAGTGTTAGTATGTCATATGAACGTTAGTATGGCATATGAGTGTTAGTATGGCATAGGAAGTTTAGTACAGCATATGAGTGTAAGTATGGCATATGAGTGTTAGTATGACATATCAGTGTTAGTATGGTATCGCATATGAGTGTTAGTTTGTCATATGAATGTTTGTATGGCATATCAGTGTTAGTATGGCATATGGATGTTAGTATAGCATGTGAGTGTTAGTATGGCATATGAATGTTAGTATGGCATATGAGTGTTAGTATGGCATATGAGTGTTGGTATGACATATTAGTGTTAGTATGTCACATGGATGTTAGTATGGCATATGAGTGTTAGTATGGCATATCAGTGTCAGTATGGCATATGGATGTTAGTATGGCATATGAGTGTTAGTATGGCATATGAATGTTAGTATGGCATATGAATGTTAGTATGGCATATGAATGTTAGTATGGCATATGAATGTTAGTATGGCATATTAGTGTTAGTATAGCATATGACTGTTAGTATGGCATATCAGTGTTAGTATGGCATATGAATGTTAGTATGGCATATGAATGTTAGTATGGCATATGAGTGTTAGTATGGCATATGAATGTTAGTATGGCATATGAGTGTTAGCATGGCATATAAATTTTAGTTTGGCATGTGAGTGTTAGTATGGCATATCAGTGTTAGTATGGCATATGGATGTTAGTATGGCATATCAGTGTTAGTATGGCATATCCGTGTTAGTACGGCATATGAATGTTAGTATGGCAGATGAGTGTTAGTATGACATATGAGTGTTAGTATGGCATATGAGTGTTAGTATCGCATAGTGTTAGTATAGTATCGCATATGAGTGTTAGTATTGTATCGCATATGAGTGTTAGTATGGCAAATTTTTAATTTTATTTATTTATTTATTTTACATTTGTTGACCGGGAAAATCCGACTGGATACATGTCCATTTTCAGCGGAGGCCCAGGGAGAAAAGCTCCACAAATACAGTTAGTACATTGTTACATAGATAAAAACTGATATTGTATTAAACAACTATTATAGAATTGTAAAAAAGAGAAGCCAGAGATACAGGCATTAATAGTTACATTCATAAAAACATGATATAAGGAGGGTATTTAGAAGCAGAACAGATGTTTAATTTTAAAAACAATTGGCCTCGTATCAAAGGTAATACAGGTCTAAGTTGGTTCAGAGGGAAGAGAAATACAAGGTGAAATATCAGGAAAAAAGAAGCTGACATGGTAAATTCCATGGGATTCATTTGAGAGAAGAGAAGTGAGAGATTTGAGTTACAGAGGCGTTAATCCGGGAATGAGCATTGGCATAACCAGTGGGACTTAAAGTATTGGAATAGACTTTTTTTAAAGTGGGATAGAGAGGTAATGGTGGTAATACTGGAGGGAAGGGAGTTCCATGTATTGGCAGTGATGTTAGCAAATAGAGCATCTCCACCTGCATTATTGGATTTGACATTTTGAATAAGTATCCTGCTTGAGGAGCGTAGGCTATTTAGGTTAGTATATGGAACGACTAGGCCCTTTAGTGCAGGAGTTTTATCAGGGTGGTTAAGTATTTTATATGCCTCAATAAGTTGAGTCTGCTGAAGGAGGTTAGGGAGTTCTATCCATCCAAGGTCTTTTAGGTTATTACAGTGGTGTGTTCTATGTGGTGTACCATTTGCAAATCTGGCAATGTGATGATACGAGCATGAGAGTTTATTTAGCTCAGTTTTATTCAGCTTAGTGAACATTGGGGATGCATATAAAGGTGTAGATAAGTGGGTACGGGCAATAGTTGCTTTTGCCATTGGTGTTAGAAAGGCTTTGATTCTATATAGTGATCCTAGTTTCCTGTTAACTGTTTTAATAGTAAGATTAATATGCATATCATATCTAAGTTTATTGTCTATGGTAACTCCTAGTAGTTTAGTATGGGGGTCAGGTGTTATAATTGTTCCATTGTTTGAGTGTATATTAAAGGCTGTGAAGGGAAGTTTTTGGGTAGGATGAAAAAGAAGCAGTTTGGTTTTTTTGGGATTGAGAAGTAGCTGTCTTCCTGTTAGCCAGTTTTCAACAGCTGTAAAGCAGGATTGGGTTTTGGCTAGTAGATTGTCTAGAGATGTGTCCGAGCAGACTAAGGTCGAATCGTCAGCTTATTGTATACAGGTTGCCTCAGGGATGGCTTTGTGTAGGTCATTAATAAAGACTGAGAAAAGAAGTGGACCCAGTATGGATCCTTGTGGAACACCTATGGTATTCGGTAGGAGATTGGAAAGTTGATTGTGCCAGAGTATAGCTTGTTTCCTATCAGAGAGGTAAGCTTGGAACCAGCCTAAAGTTAGGTTGTCAAGCTGTAAAGTTTTTAGAGTATTATGAAGTAGTTGGTGGTTAACCATGTCAAAGGCTTTTGAAAGATCCAGAAAGAGAGCAGATGATATTATTTTGTTATTACGGTTGCAATTTATAGTATCAGTAAAAGAGAGTAGTGCAGTAGTTGCACTGTGGTTGGGTCTAAATCCATGTTGTGAGTTGGTCAGTAGTTTGTTCTGGATAAGATAGTGAAGGAGTTGTTTATGTATACATTTTTCCATAATTTTGGCCAGAGGGGACATTATGGCTATTGGTCTATAGTTTGATAGTTCAGTAGAAGAACCCCCCTTGTGAAGTGGTATAACATGGGATGTTTTCCAAATTGTCGGGATGGAAGATTCCAGGATGGTGCGATTGATAAGTATTGATATGGGGTAGGCTATTGCATTCACGGCTTTCTGTAAGTATTCAGCTGGGAGAAGGTCAGCGGAGGGGGTAGTAGGTTTAAGTTTTTGTAGTAAGGATCTTATGCTAGATGTGGGGACAGGTTGTAGATTGAAAGTGGGTCTAGCTTCTGGAATATGATCCGTCACAGGACTGTAGTTAACAGATAGTTGGTTTGCTAAGGTTTGTATAGTACTCATGAAAAGTGAGTTAAAGGTGTTGGCTACTTCTAATGGTGTTTTATCAGATACCAGTTCTGGGGTAGGAGTGGAGGATTTGCCTGGACGTAAGAGGTTATTAAGACCTGCCCAAAATTGTTGCATGTTGTTTTGGTGTTTATTTTGTAGTTGGCAGTAATAACTTTTTTTGTCAGCTAGTATTGATTTTTTTGTGTCATTTCTTTGCTGTTGAAATTGGATGCGGTCTCTGGGTAATTTGGTTGCACGCCATATTTCCCAGGATTTGTTCCTGTTTTTAATTTTAGATTTAGTTTCCTTTGTAAGCCAGGGTGCAATGTTTGCTTTAGTCTTGATTAATCTTTTTGGAGCATGATTATCAAGTATGGCTAGGAAGGTAGTATTAAATTTAGATACTGCCTCCTCAAGGGGGAGATACTTTAGTGGTGCCCAATTACAAGATCTGAGTTCTTCTTGAAATTTTGTAAGGTCGAATTGCTTCTTATTTCTAATTGACCTGTACGTGGGAGTAGTAGATAGGCCTGTTTTATTTTTCTTTATGTATGTGATGAGGTGATCGCTTAGGTCATTTGGTGCAGTCCCGGACTTATATGTTTGTGGCTGGCTGTTTATTAGGATCCAGTATAAAATACTTTCTTTTTGGTTTGCATTTCCAGTTCTGGTTGTAGTATTTATGATCTGGGTAAACCCATATAGGTTAATGTGGATGGGGTTGGATTCTGAAGAGCATAGGTTCCAGTCAATGTTGACGGCACCCATGATAATAGTTTCTTGTGGGTAGTTGTTGGATGTCCAGTTAAGTATGTTTTCCAGTGTATCCACATTGTTCCCTGGAGGGATATACACTGTACATAGATTTATACTTTTTTCTTTGTTTAGCTGTATTTTTAAAGCGAGTATTTCTGCATTAGAGATATGGGGTGGTTGTTTAGTGTTGATGGTAACGTTAAGATTGCTGTTGAATCCATATACCATACTAACACTGATATTCCATACTAAAACTGATATGAACAAATGAATGTTAGTATGGCATATCAGTGTTAGTATGGCATATGGATGTTAGTATGGTAAATCAGTGTTAGTATGGCATATCAGTGTTAGTATGGTATGGCATATGAGTGTTAGTATGGCAAATGAATGTTAGTATGGCATATCAGTGTTAGTATGGCATATGAATGTTAGTATGGCATATGAGTGTCAGTATGGCATATCTGTGTTAGTATGGCATATGAGTGTTAGTATGCCATATGAGTGTTAGTATAGCATATGAATGTTAGTATGGCATATGAGTGTTAGTATGGCATATGAGTATTAGTATGGCATATAAATTTTAGTATGACATGTGAGTGTTAGTATGGCATATCAGTGTTAGTATGGCATATGGATGTTAGTATGTCATATGAGTGTTAGTATGGCATATCAGTATTAGTATGGCATATGAATGTTAGTATGCCATATGAGTGTTAGTATAGCATATGAATGTTAGTATGGCATATCAGTGTTAGTATGGCATATGAGTGTTAGTATGGCATATGAGTGTAATTAGGGCATATCAGTGTTAGTATGGCATATGAATGTTAGTATGGCATATAAGTGTTAGTATGGCATAGTAAGTTTAGTACAGCATATGAGTGTAAGTATGGCATATGAGTGTTAGTATGACATATCAGTGTTAGTATGGCATATCAGTGTTAGTATGGTATATGGATGTTAGTATGGCATATTAGTGTTGGTATGGCATATGGATGTTAGTATGGCATATGAGTGTTAGTATGGCATATGAGTGTTAGTATGGCATATGAGTGTTAGTATGACATATTAGTGTTAGTATGGCATATGGATGTTAGTATGGCATGTGAGTGTTAGTATGGCGTATGAATGTTAGTATGGCATATGAGTGTTAGTTTGGCATATGAGTGTTAGTATGGCATAGGAAGTTTAGTACAGCATATGAGTGTAAGTATGGCATATGAGTGATAGTATGACATATCAGTGTTAGTATGGCATATGGATGTTAGTATGGCATGTGAGTGTTAGTATGGCATATGAATGTTAGTATGGCATATGAGTGTTAGTATGGCATATGAGTGTTGGTATGACATATTAGTGTTAGTATGTCACATGGATGTTAGTATGGCATATGAGTGTTAGTATGGCATATCAGTGTCAGTATGGCATATGAGTGTTAGTATGGCATATGAGTGTTAGTATGGCATATGAGTGTTAGTATGGCATATCAGTGTTAGTATGGCATATGAATGTTAGTATGGCATATTAGTGTTAGTATAGCATATGACTGTTAGTATGGCATATGAATGTTAGTATGGCATATGAGTGTTAGTATGGCATATGAATGTTAGTATGGCATATGAGTGTTAGCATGGCATATAAATTTTAGTATGGCATGTGAGTGTTAGTATGGCATATCAGTGTTAGTATGGCATATGGATGTTAGTATGGCATATGAGCGTTAGTATGGCATATCAGTATTAGTATGGCATATGAATGTTAGTATGGCATATCGGTGTTAGTATGGCATATGAATGTTAGTATGGCATATCAGTGTTAGTATGGCATATCCGTGTTAGTACGGCATATAAATGTTAGTATGGCAGATGAGTGTTAGTATGACATATGAGTGTTAGTATGGCATATGAGTGTTAGTATAGCATAGTGTTGGTATGGTATCGCATATGAGTGTTAGTATGGTATCGCATATGAGTGTTAGTATGGCAAATGAATGTTAGTATGGCATATCAGTGTTAGTATGGCATATGGATGTTAGTATGGTAAATCAGTGTTAGTATGGCATATCAGTGTTAGTATGGTATGGAATATGAGTGTTAGTATGGCAAATGAATGTTAGTATGGCATATCAGTGTTAGTATGGCATATGAATGTTAGTATGGCATATGAGTGTTAGTATGGCATATCTGTGTTAGTATGGCATATGAGTGTTAGTATGGCACATGAGTATTTGTATGGCATATATGACATGTGAGTGTTAGTATGGCATATCAGTGTTAGTATGGCATATGGATGTTAGTATGTCATATGAGCGTTAGTATGGCATATCAGTATTAGTATGGCATATGAATGTTAGTATGCCATATGAGTGTTAGTATAGCATATGAATGTTACTATGGCATATCAGTGTTAGTATGGCATATGAGTGTTAGTATGGCATATGAGTGTAATTATGGCATATCAGTGTTAGTATGGCATATGAATGTTAGTATGGCATATGAGTGTTAGTATGGCATAGGAAGTTTAGTACAGCATATGAGTGTAAGTATGGCATATGAGTGTTAGTATGACATATTAGTGTTAGTATGGCATATCAGTGTTAGTATGGTATATGGATGTTAGTATGGCATATTAGTGTTGGTATGGCATATGGATGTTAGTATGGCATATGAGTGTTAGTATGGCATATGAGTGTTAGTATGGCATATGAGTGTTAGTATGACATATCAGTGTTAGTGTGGCATATCAGTGTTAGTATGGTATATGGATGTTAGTATGGCATATGAGTGTTAGTATGGCATATGAGTGTTAGTATGGCATATCAATGTTAGTATGGCATATGAATGTTAGTATGGCATATGAGTGTTAGTATGGCATAGGAAGTTTAGTACAGCATATGAGTGTAAGTATGGCATATGAGTGTTAGTATGACATATCAGTGTTAGTATGGCATATGAGTGTTAGTATGGCATATGAGTGTTAGTATGGCATATGAATGTTAGTATGGCATATTAGTGCTAGTATAGCATATCAGTGTTAGTATGGCATATGGATGTTAGTATGGGATATGAATGTTAATATGGTATATGAATGTTAGTATGGTATATGAATGTTAGTATGGCATAAGAGTGTTAGTATGGCATAAGAGTGTTAGTATGGCATAAGAGTGTTAGTATGGCATAAGAGTGTTAGTATGGCATAAGTGTGTTTGTATGGCATAAGTGTGTTGGTATGGCATTTGAGTGTTGGTATGGCATATGAATGTTAGTATATCATACAAGTTCTACTACCAGTCACCTCTTCAACCCCAACACTTCTTCTATTCACTCCCTTACCAAACCTCCAAACTCACTTTTATTAGCACATGTCAATATACGTAGCATAAATAATAAAATTGCACAACTTCATGCTCTCTTGGAAGTCTACTCCTTTGACATAATCTACTTAACAGAAACTTGGTTAAACCCTGTAACTAAAGACAATGAATTCATCCCACCTGGTTATAATATCATATGACCTGACAGAGCAGCCAAAAAGGGTGGTGGAATAGCTTTCCTGTTTAAATCAGGATTACAGATTACTACCTATGACTATAAACCACCCCAAGACTCAAATGCTGAAATTCTTATTACCAAGCTTCAACTTAGCACATTCAAATCCATCTATATAATCTGTATTTATCTTCCTCCTGGTAACAACATTACCACTGTAGAAAATATCTTTTGTTAGTTATCCCATAATTTACCCCAAGAAACCATAATCCTAGGAGATTTTAATATTGATTGGAAGAGCTATAGCAGTAGCCACCCTACCACCCATATTAACCTATTTGGTTTTATGCAGACCATTACCTCCCCCACCAGGATAAACAAGCCTAATAAGAAGGAAAGCACCTTAGATTGGATACTCATCAGTAACCATGCCCAACTTATGAAGCAGGAACCCTCCCTCATGATGTAAGTGATCACTCACTTACCTATATCAGCAGGCTTAAAACCAATCTACCCACTCCAGCTATCTTTAGGACTATAAGAACCAAAAATACCTTTAACCCCGATCTCTTCCTTTGAGAACTTAGAGCATGTAACTGGTCCCCCTTGAAAAACCTCCTGCTGGAGGAAGCTGTTAATCACTTTAATTCTAAATTCCTAACCATACTAGACCACCATGCAGCAACCCACTCTATCAGAATAAGAACTAAATCTGCCCCATGGCTCTCAAAAGAAACCAATCAGCAAATCCATCTCAGAAACAAGTATTGGGCTAAATAACATTTAACCAAAAAACCCTGTAGGCCAACAAAACTTCAGACAACTAAGAAGTAACACTAAAAAAGCTATACTGTTGACAAAAGAAACTACTACCTACAATTCCAGCAGAATCACCATAATAAACCACAAAAGTTCTGGGCAATTATTAAGCAATTACTACACCCAGGTCAAGCCGTCATACCAAACCCACAAGGCACAGGCCAGGATAATCCCAAGCATAGTGCCAATGCCTTTAATACCTTTTTTACTGAAGCCATTCAAATTCTTGCTAGTCAGTTATCAACTCAGAACTTAACTTTAACCAAATCTAACACTATCCCACCCCCTCCATTTCTCTTCCAACTAGTCCCAACAACATACACTCTTACCCTTCTCCTAAAACTAAAACCATGCTCTCCTTCAGCAGACCAACTACCCGCTGAATATCTACAAATATCAGCCAAATCCATTGCCTCTCCCATTTCCATTCTCATTAATAGAACCATCACTGAGGGACACATACCTAAAATCTGGAAGGTCTCCAATATTATCCACCTTGACAAGGGTGGAAACTGTACTGAATTCTCCAATTATCGTCCCATAGCCCTACTTTCTCCCTTAGATAAGCTCATGGAAAAATGCATCCACAAGCAATTGCTAGACCACTTAATCCAAAATAATTTACTTTCCAGCTGCCAGCATGGTTGTCAGACCTTCCCACAGCACTACTACTTCCCTCCTTTCCTTTACTGACTGTATTAACACAAACCGTAACCTCAATTTGCTTTCCTCTGCACTGTTTATAGATCTATCTAAAGCTTTCGATATGGTAAACCACCAGATACTTATAAATATCCTCAAATCCCTGTCACTAGAGCCACTAGCTATAAAATGGTTCCAGTCCTATTTAGATAACAGACAACAGGCTGTACTCTGGCACACCACTTTATCTACCAACCTCCCCATTAACCGTGGTGTCCCTCAAGGGTCCATTCTAGGACCTCTCCTATTTTCTATATTTATCAGTGACCTTCACCTAGAAATCCCCCAAGCAACATGCATACAATATGCAGATGATTCCACACTGATATGCTCAGCCAGATCTATATCTGAACTTAACTCCCTTACCCAAAAGGTGTTTAACACAGTTGAACTATAGTTTACACAGTGCTGTCTCCTTCTGAACCCGCAAAAAACTAAAATCTTCCTTTTTACCCCTACCCACAAGTCACCCCTTATAGATTTCACAGTCGCATCTAATAATGGCACTCTCATTCCCCCAGATCCAACTACCAAACTACTAGGTATCACCATAGATAACAACCTTAACTTTGACACCCATATCAACAATACTATAAAAACTGTTAATAGAAAACTAGGCTCTCTCTACAGGATCAAACACTACCACTCTCCTGCAGCTAGAACAACCATTGCTCATACCCACCTAATCTCAACTCTCCTCTATGCTTCACCTATATATATATATATACTAATCTATCCAAAACAACCTTAATAAAATGGAAACCTCCTACAATAACATAACTAGATTTGCTAGAGGCAACACATTTAGAACCCACCACTGTTACAATCTAAAACAGCTAAGATGGCTGGAATTACAAAATCAGCTTAAATTACACCAACTAACCATTGTCCATAAAACCCTTCACCATCCAACAAATACCCCTATTCTATCACCCTCATCACCTCCAACAACAATCTGAAGACCTTACGTTCATCCCATAAACTTCTTGCCAATATCTGTGAATCTAACAACAGGGCTGGAGACTCTCTCTTCTCTAATACTGTTGGAAAATCCTGGAACCTTCTCCCCAGTGAACTTTCCTCACTTCCCTCTGTATCACTTTTCAAAACCAAACTGAAACTTTTCCTCAAAACACATTGGTTGTACCCCTGTACTGAACCTGACTGATCAACTAGCTCTTCTTAATAGGTTCAGCCTACCCTCCTCTTCTCAGTAATCTATCCCCTTTCTTAAGAACAACTAACCTTCTACTTCTACATACTACTACTTACATCTTCTTGAATATTATTAATGTAAATACTTTTGTACTAATAAAGGGTATATAATCAGCTGCCTTCGCTTCTATATACTATGTATTTAAACTGCATTTGAATGATACTACTTATACCTGCATATTTTGCTCTATGTTATGAACTTCTAATCTCTTTGATTAGTGTCACTAATGTAACTGCATTGTACCTTGATTACATTTATTTTGTATATATGATTTTGTTATTGTACTCATCGGAGCTTATCTCCCCAGGCCTCTACTGAAAATGGACATGTATCCAGTTAGACTAGCCCGGTCAACAAATGTAAAATAAATAAATAAATAAAAATATGAGTGTTAGTATGGCATATGAGTGCTAGTATGGAATATGAAAGTTAGTATGGCATATGAGTGTTAGTACGGCATATGAATGTTAGTATGGCATATCAGTGTTAGTATGGCATATGGATGTTAGTATGGCATATGAGTGTTAGTATGGCATATGGATGTTAGTATGGCATATGAGTGTTGGTATGGCATTTGAATGTTAGTGTGGCATATTAGTGTCAGTATGGCATATGGATGTTAGTATGGCATATTAGTGTTAGTATGGCATATGAGTGTTAGTATGGCATATGAGTGTTAGTGTGGCATATGAATGTTAGCATGGCATATGAGTGTGAGTATGGCATATGAGTGTGAGTATGGCATATGAGTGTGAGTATGACATGTGTGTGAGTATGGCATATGTGTGAGTATGGCATATGGATGTTAGTATGGCATATGAGTGTTAGTATGGCATATCAGTGTTAGTATGGCATATGAATGTGAGTATGGCATATCAGTGTGAGTATGGAATATGGATGTTAGTGTGGCATATGAATGTTAGTATGGCATATCAGTGTTAGTATGGCATATGAATGTTAGTATGGCATATGAGAGTTAGTATGGCATATGAGTGTTAGTGTGGCATATGAGTGTTAGTGTGGCATATGAGTGTTGGTATGGCATATGAGTGTTAGTATGGCATATGAGTGTTAGTATGGCATATGGATGTTAGTATGGCATATTAGTGTTAGCATGGCATATAAGTGTTAGTATGGCATATGGATATTAGTATGGCATATGGATGTTAGTATGCCAAATGAATGTTAGTATGGCATATGAGTGTTAGTATGACATATGAGTGCTAGTATGGCATATGAGTGTGAGTATGGCATATGTGTGTGAGTATGGCATATGTGTGTGAGTATGGCATATGTGTGAGTATGGCATATGTGTGTGTACGGCATATGAGTGTGAGTATGGCATATGAGTGTTAGTATGGCATATCAGTGTTAGTATGGTATGGCATATGAGTGTTAGTATGGCATATGAATCTTAGTATGGCATATGAGTGTTAGTATGGCATATGAGTGTTAGTATGGCATATGAATGTTAGTATGGCATATGAGTGTGAGTATGGCATATGAGTGTGAGTATGGCATATGAGTGTGAGTATGGCATATGTGTGTGAGTATGGCATATATGTGTGAGTATGGCATATGTGTGAGTACGGCATATGAGTGCGAGTATGGCATATGAGTGTTAGTATGGCATATCAGCATTAGTATGGCATATGGATGTTAGTATGGCATATTAGTGTTAGTATAGGATATCTGTGTTAGTATGGCATATGAGTTAGTATAGTATAGGAATGTTAGTACGGCATATGAGTGTTAGTATGGCATATGAGTGTTAGTGTGGCATATGAATGTTAGCATGGCATATGAGTGTGAGTATGGCATATGAGTGTGAGTATGGCATATGAGTGTGAGTATGACATGTGTGTGAGTATGGCATATGTGTGAGTATGGCATATGGATGTTAGTATGGCATATGAGTGTTAGTATGGCATATCAGTGTTAGTATGGCATATGAATGTGAGTATGGCATATCAGTGTGAGTATGGAATATGGATGTTAGTGTGGCATATGAATGTTAGTATGGCATATCAGTGTTAGTATGGCATATGAATGTTAGTATGGCATATGAGAGTTAGTATGGCATATGAGTGTTAGTGTGGCATATGAGTGTTAGTGTGGCATATGAGTGTTGGTATGGCATATGAGTGTTAGTATGGCATATTAGTGTTAGTATGGCATATGAGTGTTAGTATGGCATATGGATGTTAGTATGGCATATTAGTGTTAGCATGGCATATAAGTGTTAGTATGGCATATGGATATTAGTATGGCATATGGATGTTAGTATGCCAAATGAATGTTAGTATGGCATATGAGTGTTAGTATGGCATATGAGTGTTAGTGTGGCATATGGATGTTAGTATGGCATATGAGTGTTAGTATGGCATATCAGTGTTAGTATGGCATATGAATGTGAGTATGGCATATCAGTGTGAGTATGGAATATGGATGTTAGTGTGGCATATGAATGTTAGTATGGCATATCAGTGTTAGTATGGCATATGAATGTTAGTATGGCATATGAGAGTTAGTATGGCATATGAGTGTTAGTGTGGCATATGAGTGTTAGTGTGGCATATGAGTGTTGGTATGGCATATGAGTGTTAGTATGGCATATTAGTGTTAGTATGGCATATGAGTGTTAGTATGGCATATGGATGTTAGTATGGCATATTAGTGTTAGCATGGCATATAAGTGTTAGTATGGCATATGGATATTAGTATGGCATATGGATGTTAGTATGCCAAATGAATGTTAGTATGGCATATGAGTGTTAGTATGACATATGAGTGCTAGTATGGCATATGAGTGCTAGTATGGCATATGTGTGTGAGTATGGCATATGTGTGTGAGTATGGCATATGTGTGAGTATGGCATATGTGTGTGTACGGCATATGAGTGTGAGTATGGCATATGAGTGTTAGTATGGCATATCAGTGTTAGTATGGTATGGCATATGAGTGTTAGTATGGCATATGAATCTTAGTATGGCATATGAGTGTTAGTATGGCATATGAGTGTTAGTATGGCATATGAATGTTAGTATGGCATATGAGTGTGAGTATGGCATATGAGTGTGAGTATGGCATATGAGTGTGAGTATGGCATATGAGTGTGAGTATGGCATATGAGTGTGAGTATGGCATATGTGTGTGAGTATGGCATATGTGTGAGTATGGCATATGAGTGCGAGTATGGCATATGAGTGTTAGTATGGCATATCAGCATTAGTATGGCATATGGATGTTAGTATGGCATATTAGTGTTAGTATAGGATATCTGTGTTAGTATGGCATATGAGTTAGTATAGTATAGGAATGTTAGTACGGCATATGAGTGTTAGTACGGCATATGAGTGTTAGTACGGCATATGAGTGTTAGTATGGCATATGAATGTTAGTATGGCATATGAGAGTTAGTATGGCATATGAATATTAGTGTGGCATATGGGTATTAGTGTGGGATATGAGTGTTAGTATGGCATATAAATGTTAGCGTGGCATGTGACTGTTAGTGTGGCATATGAGTGTTAGTGTGGCATATGAGTGTTAGTATGGCATATGAGTGTTAGTACGGCATATGAGTGTTAGTATGGCATATGAGTATTGATATGGCATATAAATGTTAGTATGGCATATGGGGTCTATATCATAGGATCAACATCCAAAAATGTCAACTCACCTTTCGTCCACATGGAAATGTCGAAATCCAAGTTTCTCAAATGGCCAGATCACTGATTTATTTTCAACGGAAAGAAATTGGAAGGCTGACAAACAACACCACATAAAAACAAACACATTTAAGTGGAGGGCTTCACCCCCCCTCACCACCCAGCATGTGGTCTGTGCCCCCCACCCCCCAACTAAATATTCTAACTCCGAGACCTCGCTACAATCGGGGAAAGGTGTCTCGGCCATTTGACAAACTGGGAGTTCGACATTTCCGTGTGGACGAAAGATGAGTCAACATTTTCAGATGTCGATCTTACAATATAGACTTGGTATATGAATGTTAGTATGACATATGAATGCTAGTACTCCAAATGAATGTTAGTATGGCGTATAAGTGCTGGAATGGCATATAAATGTTAGTATGGCATATGAATGTTAGTATGGCATATGAGTGTTAGTGAGGCATATGAATGTTACTATGGGATTTGAATGTTACTATGGCATATGAGTGTTAGTATGGCATATGAATGTTACTATGGTATATGAATGTTACTATGGCATATGAGTGTTAGTATGGCATATGAATGTTACTATGGGATATGAATGTTACTATGGCATATGAGTGTTAGTATGGCATATGAATGTTACTATGGCATACGAGTGTTAGTATGGCATATGAATGTTACTATGGGATATGATTGTTACTATGGCATATGAGTGTTAGTGTGGCATATGAATGTTATTATGGGATATGAATGTTACTATGGCATATGAGTGTTAGTATGGCATATGAATGTTACTATGGGATATGAATGTTACTATGGGATATGAATGTTACTAAGGCATATGAATGTTACTGTGGGATATGAATGTTACTATGGCATATGAATGTTACTATGGGATATGAATGTTACTATGGCATATGATTGTTAGTATGGCATATGAGTGTTAGTAAGGCAGATGAATGTTACTATGGGATATGAATGTTACTATGGCATATGATTGTTAGTATGGCATATGAGTGTTAGTATGGCAGATGATTGTTAGCATGGCATATGAGTGTTACTATGGGATATGAATGTTACTATGGGATATGAATGTTAGTATGGCATATGAGTGTTAGTAAGGCATATGAATGTTACTATGGGTTATGAATGTTACTATGACATATGAGTGTTAGTAAGGCATATGAATGTTACTATGGGATATAAGTTCATAGGTTCATAGGTAGGTACTAGGCTATCAGCCCTAGGGCCTATACAAGCCTAACCATAACAATTCCCTGGCTATTTCTTCCCACACTATTTACTTCCCTGGACCCCTGTCTAGCAGGGCGACTGACGTGATCCCCGGGGTGAATTTCCTTTCTTCCATCCAATTGTCAAGGTTCCTTTTGAAGAGGACCAAAGAGGCACTCTGCTTGACATGTATGGGCAATCTATTCCAGAGTCTGGGGAGTCTCAGGAACCTATCCCTCCAGCATGTTTTGTTTATTGTGATGACAAGGTTTAGATCCCTGGAGCATGTGGTTCTGAGGGATTAGAATTTCTTTAAGTGTAGCATCTCCAACAGCTCTGGGTTTGACATGGCCTTGTATGTTAAGCAAAGATCGCCTCTGAGTAGACGATATGCGACAGAGTATAGCTGGAGTTTTTTAAGGCGGTCAGCATAGGGCATCTGCTTTAGGTCTGTGATTCTTTTAGTGCGGTATTTCTGTGGCCTTTCCAGTTGTTGCAGATGTCTTGAGAGGTACATACTAAATGGGGCATTGTATTCTATAATGGGTCTAATGAGGGATGAGTACAGTGGGACAATGACCTCCTTTTTTCTGGATGAAAAGCCCTTAGTGATGAGGTGTGCCACATAGAAGGATTTCCTGACTGTTGTGGCGATGTAGTTATCGAAGGTGAGACAACTGTCCATCTGTGTCCCTAAGTCTCTTATCAAACTTTCGGTGTTTAGTGTACTGCCACCTATATGGTAATTCACAGATACATGTTTTTTCCAAAAGGGGATAACTATACATTTCTTGGCATTGAGCTTGAGCCCATGGCTCTGGCACCAAGCATCTGTTTCTGTAAGGCCCTTTTGTAGAGTATCCACATCATTTGGGGATTCAATAATGGCTCCCAGTTTGCAGTCATCTGCAAACTTTGTTATCCAGAGTCCCTTAGTGTTGGCCTGTACTTCAGAGAAGTAGATGCCAAACAAGAGCGGTCCCAGGACTGAACCCTGAGGTACTCCACTTGTCACTTGTCTGGAGCTGGATTTGGAGTCGGCTACTTTTACAGTGTGGGTTCTATCAGTAAGCCAGTTAGCAACCCGTTGGGTGATGTAGGGATTAATGCCCAGCTTATTAAGTTTATCTATGATTCCAGAGTGGGGGATGGTGTCAAAGGCCTTGGCAAGGTCTAGATAGGCTGTGTGGACCACCTTACCCTTGTCCATGGCTCTGGAGACTGATTCGAAGAAGTCAATCAAGTTCAGGAGACAAGATCGGCCCTTCACGAACCCAAACTGGGTGGGGTCCAGTGTTTGAAGGTTGCCAATGTCTTTGTTTATAAGTTCCATGATAATACGCTCCATGGCCTTGCAGATAAGGCTTGTCAGACTGATGGGACGGTAGTATCTGGGATCCAAGGTGAATCCCCCCTTGTGGAGTGGGATAACTGTAGCTGTGCACCACTCAGTGGGCATGAAACCTGAGGTGAGGCTATGATTAAACATGACACTTAGGTGAGGTGCCAGTTCATATTGTAGTTCATGTAGTACACAGCCCGGGATGTCATCTGGTCCCATGGATGCTGCATTCTTAGCTTTGGAGTGTGCGTTTTATACCTGTGTGGCTATCGCATATGAGTGTTAGTATGGCACCATTGCTTACCAGATGTAAAATTTCAGTGTTCAATTTCATTGAGAGAAAGTTTTATCTGACTACTCACAAGAAAGCAGCAAGCAAATATTAAAACGCAATCAGTATGAACATCTCTGTTTAAAATGAGAAATATCATTGGCAGCAGTGTTTTATTTCAGTGGCTTCCAGTAGAGCAGTACAACTGTTTTGGAGAACAATGTGCACAATCAGTCTCTTTATCTGTCTACTCAGGATGCTGTGATCCCACTCTGTTAAGCTCTGTCTTGAACCTACATTTAACCCAATGCAAGTTCAGTTCAGAGCTCAAGATGTAACATGGGCTTTATATCCAGTCCTGGCCACTACCTAATTAGTCAGAGACATTGAAGAGAATGTAGAGTTTGAAAAAAACTTGTGGTAGATTTCACAGCTAACAGGTGGGAAATGTGTCCACTCAAAGTGTCAAAGGTAATATGACATCATCTACTAAGACTGAAGGCGGGTGATTCTAACTCTAACTGAAATACTAGAGCTGCCCATATAATACTAATTATTAATCACACAACACCCCCCCACCAAAACGTGCAGTGATGCAGCTCATTTCTAAGAGGTAGGATACAGCGTAAATGCTGTACTGTGTTGCATTGTGTAACATTCGGTCTTATTCTACATGTATTGTCAGATAAAGAAAGGCAGCTTCATACAATATGGACTACCTTGCAATTGCACTGTGGAGATGCCCACTCCTTTGTACCAAATACTTTATTAAAATTATCATCTGCTATACCCCTCAGCAAAATAACACCGATCCTCAGATTTTAGTACCCTAGTTTAAAAACCTGCCTCATTCACTTTGTAAAGTTTACTACTTCACACAAAAACATCAGGGAGTGAAAAATATTTGTAGCTGTCAAATTTGTGAACTTACATTTAGTGCCTTAAATGCGTGATCTTGAAGGTTTTTTTTAACTTAAAATATTTTTCTGTGAACATAATACATCATAAATAGCCATTATGTTAAGTGTAGTGAGATACATGCAACT
Source organism: Protopterus annectens (assembly GCF_019279795.1). Taxonomy (NCBI): domain Eukaryota; kingdom Metazoa; phylum Chordata; order Ceratodontiformes; family Protopteridae; genus Protopterus; species Protopterus annectens. The sequence goes on from NC_056734.1 coordinate 453,814,043, forward strand.
TTGCACAATACAGAGGTGATAAAGTGTTTTACTTTGGCCTTTGGTCTCACAGTGGACGTGGATATAGATTGATATCAGTGCAATCTTTTCTTAGAAATTTTAAATGAATTTTTAAAAGATGCAAAAGATGAAAGGGGGATTGCGCACAAGGAAACAATTTAAAACATACAGAAATGGAAGAGTAAACATTTTCTTCCAAAGACATCAAAACTGTGCTACAGAAACTACTGTAACAATGCAACTCTGCAATTTAATGGTTAAGACTAGATAGAATAAACTGAATAGAGTCTAGAAAAGGACTGTCTGATTTACATTGTATTTGTAATAGTGCACATGGAGCGTCATAAAAAACATGATATTTTTCATTAATGTGTGCTCTCCAAGATGTCTGTCCAGTCTTTTAGAGTGGGTGTTATTTACCATTCTACCTACTAATGTCAAATATAAAGCCTTGTCAAGATTCAAGTGCCAGTTGTAATGAGTGTATGGAGAGAAAAAGCTATGATATATTTACAGTGATGTGCAATGTCATGGACCAAAATATGTATTAAAAGTCTTTTTGTATTTTTTTTTTAATTATTTCAGGTCTGAAGAGCCTCACCCCTACTACTGGTGGTTTTTCCAGTCAATCCCAGGTAAACACAGAAGAATCAGATTAACATTCTATAAATTTTTGCAAAACTTTTTTTCCAGTTGGATTCATACTAAAATTGCAAGGGTTTTATGCCGTGTAAAATATAAATGCGATAAAAGAAATTTGGTCAGTGCTAAACAAAAGAATGCATTTTTAATACAGAAATTAGATGATTTCATTGAAGAACATAAACACACACACACACGTGCGCGCACACACACACACACACACACACACACACACACACACACACACACACACACACACACACACACACACACACACACACACACACACACACACACACACATGCGCAGACACACACACACACGCACACACACACACACACACACACACACACACACACACACACACACACACACACACACGCACACTCAGACAAGAAATGCATAATTATTCCACATAGACAGTAACCTGCAGTCAAGAATGAATCCTGCACTATGTCAAAGAAACTTTGACCACTGAATTACCATGTCTACAAAAACTCATCCTCCTAAATAAAAATAAAAATTTAAATACATTCTATACTGAACTTCCTATCCTTTAGAACAATTAGAGTGCCGAAACTCAAGTGATTGAATGAGACTAATTTGAAAACAGTGATTCAAAAGTGTAGTTCCTTCAAACTTTAGCAAATAAAGAAAGCAAAGGAACTATTGGGACACAGGTTCTTGACAGAAGACTGCTGTTGCTATACCGTAGCAAAACAGTGTTTTTTTGCAGAATGACGAAAAATGTATATGTAGGGGAGTGTACCATATCATCAAAGTTACCTTTGAGTGAAAAAAAAAACAGCAGGTTAAAATGACCAAGCACACTTTTGACTAAACAGACGTTTCACCAAAAACTAAAATATACTTCACAAGAAATATAAAAAAAATAAATAAAAAATAAAATCCGAAATATAAATGACCAACAAGACCAGGATCCACCACAATGAAATTTAATCCAACCTCTAGCGCCTCAGCAATAGCCTTCCAAGGAGAATACACACAAAAAATGCAGCACATATTTATACAATAATATTAAATCAACCAATCAAACAATTATACAATTACACAATTAAAATACCTAGAATTTAGAATTTAAATAAAAACTCTCCAATTACATTCTATATTAATGCCCCCAGGGGCTAAAGTGCTATATTTTAATATAAAAAGAGTTTCCTTATACAGAAGTTTTTTTCTTTACATTGATATTATACTGAGTGTTAGGAATATGCTCTAAAAGTGTTCCTGATAAACCTTGTGGGTTACTGCTATGTTATTTTTTTAAAGTGCATTGCAAGTGGACATTCTGTTTTTTCATTTTTAATGTCCCTGACATGTTCCTGTATTCTAGTCTTAAATGCTCTTTTACTTTCTCCTACATAGAACATTCTACATGGACATCTACGTGCATATACAATACTTTCTGTAGTACATGAAAACTTTGTATTAGGTTGAAAATGCACTCCATTAATATACTGAAATGTACTACTCACAAACTGACATGTTATACATCTGCCATAAGGATTGGGATTATAACTCAAACATGTGCTAGGTCTCATAATTTTAGCATGAACTCGCATATCTTTTATGTTTTTGCCCCTTCTAAATGAGACGTTTAAATTTTTATCAAATATATCTACCATGTCCCTGTATTTGAACAAAGAAGTCCAATAAAATTGAATGGTTTGTTTAACTTCTTCTGCCAACAAGTCATAGGTCATAACTGCATATATCTTTCTTAAATTATCTGATTTTTTTCTTAAATCTGCCTTGACATTTATTATTATAACTATTAACATACTTACAATTAATATCTTTGCTAACATTATCCAAAGACAGTAACACTTCATCTGTATTATAACCCCTTTTAATGAACAATTGTGATGTTTTCTCTAATTCACTATGTATTTCATCAGTATTATTGCATAACCTCCTTACTCTAGTCAATTCTCCATAGGGTAAAGATTTTAAGAGATGTGAGGGATGGCAGCTGGTTGCATCCAAAAAATGCAAACCATCCTCAAACTTCCGATATACCTTGGTAACAATTTTCCCATTCTTGCCTTCTTCAAGACTGATATCCAAAAAGTTCACTTCATTACCCAACTGGAAACCATCAAATTTCAGCAAGAATCTATTCTTTTGGAGGTCATCCAAAAAGTCTCTGACTTCTTGCCTACCCCCCTTACATACAAAAATTAAATTGTCAATATATCTACAATATTATACCACATACTTTTTAAAGAATTCCTTTTGATAAAGAAATTTCAACTCAAAAAATCCCATCATAATATTAGCATACAAGGAAACGTCCATAAAAAAACTTCTCCAAAGCCAACTTCATGCTACTCAAGTCAGAAGTGACAAACTTCATGACACCCATGCAGACGGGAACTGAAAGTTCAACTGCTGAATCCTACACTAAGGCACTGTACGAGCACAACCACTCATGCATGAATCGTGCCATCCCAAATAGAACCAAGATGCTCTCATCCAAATCCAAAATAAGGAAGCCAATCTGGTGGTCCCCTGCCATAAACAAACTTTACAACAAAAGGAAGAAACTGTTGCAGAAAAGAGGAAAATCCCAGGATGCAAAAAACTCCCTTATCAGCCTCAGTAAGAAACTGAGATCCCTCATAAAATCCTCCAAAGCTAGTTACGAAAATAAAATTGCCAAAGATTCCAAAGACAACCACAAGGCATTCTATAACTATGTCAAGAATCTAAATGGCAATGCTCAGATCTGCTCTGAGCTAAAACAGAATGGCATTAAATATACTGATCCCAAGGATATTGCCAATATCCTGGCAGATCGATTCAGTACCAACTTCACCTCCCTCTCACCCCCTAAATGGCCCATCTCAATACCGGAAGATTGCCAAATTCTGGTAATAACGGCCACACAGGTAAAAAATGAACTCTCCAAAGCTAAGAATACAGCATCCATGGGACCAGATGACATCCCGGGCTGTGTACTACATGAACTACAATATGAACTGGCACCTCACCTAAGTGTCATGTTTAATCATAGCCTCACCTCAGGTTTCGTGCCCACTGAGTGGAGCAGAGCTAAAGTTATCCCACTCCACAAGGGGGGATCCACCTTGGATCCAGGAAACTAATGTTCCATCAGTCTGACAAGCCTTATCTGCAAGGCCATGGAGTGTATTATCATGGAACTTATAAACAAAGACATTGGCAACCTTCAAACACTGGACCCCACCCAGTTTGGGTTCGTGAAGGGCCGATCTTGTCTCCTGAACCTGACTGACTTCTTCGAATCAGTCTCCAGAGCCATGGACAAGGGTAAGGTGGTCCACACAGCCTATCTAGACCTTTGACACCATCCCCCACTCTGGAATCATAGATAAACTTACTAAGCTGGGCATTAATCCCTACGTCACCCAATGGGTTGCTAACTGGCTTACTGATAGAACCCACACTGTAAAAGTAGCCGACTCCAAATCCAGCTCCAGACAAGTGACAAGTGGAGTACCTCAGGGTTCAGTCCTGGGACCGCTCTTGTTTGGCATCTACTTCTCTGAAGTACAGGCCAACACTAAGGGACTCTGGCTAACAAAGTTCGCAGATGGCTGCAAACTGGGAGCCATTATTGAATCCCAAAATGATGTGTATACTCTACAAAAGGGCCTTACAGAAACAGATGCTTGGTGCCAGAGCCATGGGCTCAAGCTCAATGCCAAGAAATGTATAGTTATCCCCTTTGGGAAAAAACATGTATCTGTGAATTACCATATAGGTGGCAGTACACTAAACCCCAAAAGTGTGATAAGAGACTTAGGGACACAGGTGGACAGTGGTCTCACCTTCGATAACCACATCGCCACAACAGTCAGGAAATCCTTCTGTGTGGCACACCTCATCACTAAGGGCTTTTCATCCAGAAAAAAGGAGGTCATTGACCCACTGTACTCATCCCTCATTAGACCCATTATAGAATACAATGCCCCGTTTGGTATGTACCTCTCAAGACATCTGCAACAACTGGAAAGGCCACAGAAATACCTCACTAAAAGAATCACAGGCCTAAAGCAGATGCCCTACGCTGACCGCCTTAAAAAACTCCAGCTATACTCTGTCACATATCGTCTACTCAGAGGTGATCTCTGCTTAACATACAAGGCTATGTCAAACCCAGAGCTGTTGGACATGCTACACTTAAAGAAATCCCAATCCCTCAGAGCCACATGCTCCAGGGATCTAAACCTTGTCATCACAATAAACAAAACATGCTGGAGGGATAGGTTCCTGACCCAGAGACTCTCCAGACTCTGGAATAGATTGCCCATACATGTCAAGCTGAGTGCCTCTTTGGCCTTCTTCAAAAGGAACCTTGACGATTGGATGGGAGAAAGGAAATTCACCCCAGAGATCACGTCAGTTGCCCTGCTAGACAGGGGTCCAGGGAAGTAAATAGTATGGGAAGAAATAGCCAGGGAATTGTTATGGCTAGGCTTGTATAGGCCCTAGGGCTGATAGCCTAGTACCAACCTATGAATCTACATGGTGGCAAAAGCCACCCCCATGGCTGTACCATTTAATTGATGAAATATTTGATTATCAAAGTCAAAATAATTATTCTTTAAATAAAATTCCATCAATTCAATTATATAATATGCAAGTGGACTATCCCCTAAGGTTTTATATAATGCTTCTAACCCATACTGGTGACTAATGCTTGTATATAAACTTTTCACATATGCTGGTAACCAATACATATTTTTAGTCCATTTAAGGGGTAATATTTGATCTAAAAAATCAGCACTGTCTTTATTATAGGAACTTTGTTTAATAACATATGGTAAAAGAAAGCCATGCAGAAATATGCCCATATTGTTAAGAAAATAATTGCACGCAGACACAATTGGACGGCCTGGTAGATGTTGAATGTCCTTTTGTATCTTGGGCAAACAGTAAAATTTAGCTATCTCACAATAATCTATGTTAAATTTTTTATCAGCATCATCCTTTGTGAAATATCCCAAACATTCTCCCTTCTGTAGTAAATTTCAAAATTTATTTGTAGCTCTTTCATATTCTCTAACAGAGCATATTTTGCAGTTTTGGCATCATTTAAATGATCAAGACACAGTTGAACATACTGTGAAAAATGCATTAATACAACCTTATTCCCTTTGTCTGCTGGTTTTATAACAAGATCTCTATTTTTACTAAGTTGTTGTAATGAGTTCCACTCTAATTTGATTAAATTATATTGAATACACTGTTTTTTATTATTAATAAAATCTAAATATAAAGATTCTACTGTAAAATCCACCATAGCTGCAAAATGCTGTATGCCTTCATGTGCAAACGGTGGTATAAATTGACTTTTAACTAAACTTTTACATGTATCTAACCTACAATAGGCATTAACAACTTCTAAACTTTCATCATTTGAGACACAGGAATGAAAACTATCTTCTGAATTATCAGAAAAAGACACATTACTATCTAAATCATTCATTAAACTATTAACATTTTGTTTATCCCTAAAAAAGCATGCTAAATGTAATTTCTGTATCAAACAGTACATATCTTTCTTAATTACATGTAATCTAGGCATGGCAGTCAGAATAAATTTTAAACCATGATTCAGTACAGAAAATGTGGCTTCACTCAATGTACAACCTGATAAATTCACTACATATGCATCAATACTGTTTATTTGATTATTATTACACATTAAAGTCTCTAAGCAAGCCATTTTGGAATTAGTTCCATCTACCTCTTTTGTACCTTTGTTGTGCTGCTGACTGTCCGTCAAACTGCTTCCTATTTCCTGGTTCTGGAGCCATATTACCATTTCTGGTCATCTCTCTATCTGGAAATTCAGATTGTTTGTTTTTCCGAAATGTCCGTTGCAAATAACATGCATCCTGGGCTGCTGGAAGTTCAGAATAGTCCCCAGATTCACTCTCCCACACCATAGAGACATCCAAGCCTACTCTCGAGCCGCCATTATGTCTCTGGTTTTCTTCCTGGTCAGCAAACTGAATGCTTCTCTGTTGTTGCTTCTTATTGGTTAACCAGGAAAAGTCAGAACCACTACCATAATCTTTAAAATTTCTATGTGTGTGTATATATATATATATATATATATATATATATATATATATATATATATGTGTGTGTGTGTGTGTGTGTGTGTGTGTGTATGTGTGTGTGTGTGTGTGTGTGTGTGTGTATGTATATATATATATATATATATGTATATATATATATATATATATATACACACACACACCCTATATATATATATATATATATATATATATACACACACACATATATATATATATATATATATATATATATATATATATATATATATATATATATGCACACACACACACACACACACACACACACACACACACACTCACACATATATGTAAATAAGATGCATTCTTTAACTTTCCCTGTCAGCATAGTCAAACCCACTTTGGCTGACAAAACAGGTGATCAACAGTTCTCAGAGTTGGAATATGTAATTTGTACTGAGTTGGGGAGTACAGGGGGACTTACCTTCCTGCAATAAAGCATAATTTTGTGGTTGGGTTATGTCTCAGATCATGCACAGTTGCATGCCAACTTTTTTTTAGAGATGTTGCCATTTGGGTGTTTAGATGTTTTTAAGTACACCTATACATATATGTGTGTATTATATACATTGATAGAAAGACATAGTTATAGTGGTGTTTGTGTGTTATGTGTTTGAGGGTAGGTAGATGGGGAGAGTGTTTCTGTGTGGTTTGATTTGTGCATGTTTGTGTCTGTCCATGTATCTATGTACCATTACTCATCACTGCCACACTGCAGAAATATCCTTTTACCCTTCAGATGCAGCAGTCTCCAGAGTGAATATGTGAATTGGGGGAGTGCAGGGGTGTCTAAGCCCCTTCCCTATATGTGAAGTTTGAAGGCACTTTCCCTCAACAAGGCTGCTTTCTGGGGATTAGTGTCATTAAACCTCACTTCAAGTGAAATGAACTAAAACTGTTCTGTTATACCTTATACAAGAAAACTTAATCTGGGCAAAAATATCAGCTGCACATTAGTAAATCATGTGACTTGTTGAAATAATAGGAAGTCCTCTGTTCTGATTTTGCTTTTTTCTGTTTTATTTTGCAGGGATGACAGGTGTTTTGCTTCTCATTGTATTAGCTATAATGCATGTCTTTGCTTTCCACCATTTCCGAAGAAGCAGCTTCCGGGCATTTTGGGTGACCCATCACCTTTATGTTGTCCTCTATGTGTTGGTAAGTATTATAGTGTTGAATCAGTCATTACAAAAGAAAGCAATTACTCTGACAAAATCATCAAAATACACCTTAAATATTCAATATTTGAATATCAAGTGTGCAACCTATTATTCATAAATAGCTAATGTAGAAAGAATTTTTTCAGGCCAGTCTATTCTTATATTTCTCCCAGTTTATGATTTTCATATACTTAGTTCAGATGTTGCACACTCATATTTTAATAAAACAATAAACAGCAGATAGTGTTCAAGTTCCTATAGTACCTCCATAAATAAATGTATGCATTTATTTTCACAACAATAATATTATAAGTCACTATTTATGTCACTTAGTGATGAACTGGGAGAATATACCTTTGATTTCTTTACTTTTGCATATACTGTTTAGGTAAATCATCAATTACTAAGGTTCATAGGTTCATAGATTAGTACTAGGCTAATTGCCCTTACTGGCCATTTTAAGCCTAGCTAATTACCCCCTGTAAGAATCAAACCCCATACCTTGTGTCTGTAAAGCAAGCACCATAGCCATCATGCCAACCTCCCATCAAACAGTTTTATGCAACACCCACAAGAATGCTACTGCTTTATCACAGTATTTGTATTTTTCTAATATGTTTATAATAAAGTACTCAATTTAGTGGATTAAGCAGAAAATGCCCATATCTTCTTTCAGCCTGATATTGTTAGTTTTCGCCTTCCTCTTTCTGTGCCTTAGCTTTATTAAAATCTAACCTGAATGGTTTCTATGGAAGCCAAAAATAGATGTCTACTGCTGCCTGAGTAATTTTTTTGTGGCAGATCAAACAATTGGTCTGTACTGTAACATGCTGTGACATCACATTTAATCTTGTTTACTATGGGAACCCACTCTATTCTTGTTGCCAGTAAACCAGTTAGTCAATTGGGTCTGACCTTTGAGACCCTTAATAATGGGTTTACTGTACGTTGGGACCACAGTTATATTTTAGAAAGCTTACTTTGTCCCCATTTGTTTTCACAACTCACAAATTTCTCTCCTTTTTAACAATTACCTGTGCTAGACAGATCTCTAAATTATGGCCCGTGTGTGCAAAGATCACTTCTTAATATTCCCAAGGATAGGCTCACTGTGTATAACAGTCCAAATTTCATGCACAAAATAATAGCATAGTTATTTATTCAATGGGCTATCCCCCTCTCTGTACCTCTTCTTTCTCTCAAAAACAAAGGGGAGGTGATCCTAGACTTCATGGTTGTGCCCAAAACACTGAAATTTTACCTTGACAGAATAAAGGAAATTAGAAAATTTAACAAGTTCCTTATTTCATTTGCCAAGGAGAGTTCAATTTGTAAACAGACCATGTCCAAATGATAATCCACTGCATCTGCCTGTTATTGCTCTAATGGCAAGACTGACCCTATGCTTGTTAGTATCCATTCCTCTAGGACCTCTGCAGCCACCATTCCTTTCTTTCCCTGGTGGTGGTGGGGGGGGTCAATACACAATTCATCCAGGAAGCAGCTAGTTGGTCATCTGTCCATACTTCTTTTCCCAAACATGACAATGTGGGTATTATTTCCAGGGCCAGGGTAGGTTTTGCCATAGCCATTCTGCAGGGAGTCTTTCAACAGTGCTCTCCCAAGGGAACCACCCACTGATCTTTAAGCTCTGGGAGCATAACTGCACCAGTGAATTATATAATGGGCATAGTACAGCAGCATTAGGAGCTTGTCATAACTGTTAAGTTTTTCAAATAAAGTTTTTGTTGCAGTTTTAGATGTTCTTCGTGTTTCACTGTTGCGGTCATTACATTTGGGTAATCTGCTGGCAAGTTGCCCTCAGTCAGCCTGATTAACAAAGTCTTGAGTCTTGCGTCGGTTGCTGTCCCTTCTTCCATGACATCAGGTCATCAGGAGTATAAAACATGCAGCCAATGCCATTACATCAGTCTTTCTTGCCTCGCGGTGCCCGAAGCAGAAACAGTTCACAAGTGCCAGTTGGCCGACTCCTGAAATTTTCGTTTTCGAGTTTCAGAACCAGTCTTCAACTAAAAGCTAAGTACCCCATCGGGGAAACTTTTTCTTGCTCCTTACTGATGTCAGTAAAAGTTAATAATTGCATTGCTTGTGGGAAGCAAATACCTCATAAGGATTTTCATTTGTACTGTATTTCTTGCCTAGGCCCTGATCATAACATACCTTGCTGTCGGTTTTGTGCTAAATTTAATCAACGCACTATTAAACGTCTGCATATTTTTGCTTCTAAATATTTTGGCTCACGATTTAATTATCCAGAAATGTCATTGGTTAGCAATCCGACTACTGGAATATCTAAAAAGCGCAAAGAAAAAGACAGGCTGTTGAGTTCCAAAACTGACGACGATGCTTCTCCTAAGCCAGTCGCCAGTTCGCTGGTACTCATTGAGGCACTTTTGCAGCCCCTGATACCCGCTACTTCTGATTCACAGGCCTCTACTGAGACCCATTCAGAGTCTGGTATGCCACTAGATGCTTCAATTATGGAACCCGCAGCTGTCTCTACCTTAGATGGGTCCGGGGTCACTGTGCAGGCACCGGCTTCTGAGGGTGTTTTCAGTCCTACAGATTTGTATATTAGACTGATGCCATCTTCAAAACTAAGGCCAAAATCTAAATCTATGTTTAAAAGACAGACGCCTGGGCCACACGTGCAGGCCCCTATGCCTAAAAAACAAATTATCAAAATGGCTGAAGATTTAATTACTCTGATCAGGGGTAGACAACCCCCTCCATCCAAGAGGCCTAGGCAAGACATTGATTATGAAACTTCTGAACAGCATTCTATTTCTTTTGACTCTTCTAATGAACAGGATTTGTCTATACCTACTTATGAGGACTCTGATGCAGAAGATTCCATTCCTTCTGCTTCTCCCCCTGAGGATTTTTCTTTTGGGGAAACTTTACATACCTTAAGGGAACATTTCCACTGGGAAAGTCAGAATTTCACTGAATCTAAAAAGAGACTTAGGGATTTTCTTCTTCTTCCTCAGCATAGGCCTTTGGCTATACCACCTGTTCTAGACATTGTTGATGATGTTTTCTCAGAATCTAGTATGACTCCTGATTCTCTGCCTCCGGCTCCTTGTAGGCCAGACAGATACTACAGGGTTCCTGACTCCCACAAATTCCTTTTCAAAAATCCTACTGCAGATCCTGAAACCATTTCTCAGGGTCCCAAGGACATTAAGGCCTCTACTGCTAAAAATCCTACCCCTTCAGATAGAGATTCCAGGCCACTGGATAGATTGGGAAAGAAGGTTTACACTTCTGCAACCTTGGCAATCAGGGCTTTAAATTGTCAATTTCATATGCTTAAATATCAACAACATATCATGGGACTGCTTAAACAGAAAATGATGCTAATTGCTGACTGTGTGGAAAATAAGGATTTACAGGATTTATTGCATTCAGCTGAACAAGTTGGAAAACATACTTTGCAATGTGGTTTTGATTCTTTGGAGACCTCTTGCAGGGCTGCTGTAACTGGCTCTGTGCTAAGAAAGCATACTTGGCTCAAAGAGAAAACAGTCTCAATGACTTCCCTCTACACTTACCAAGCACTTATTTTAGCTGCCCCTTTGCGGAGAAAACTGGCACTTCATGCAAGAAACTGGCAACTTATAACCCAGGACAAATGAGTTTTAAATATAGTATCCCAGGGATACAGATTTCATTTCCACACATTGCCAATTCCAAATGGATGGCCAGACCTGCCCCCGAATCAGTGGGCAGAGGCCCAGAAACAAGTACTGTCCCTCATGAACATGGAGGCTATTCAACCAGGACCAGAAGAGTAAAAGGGACAAGGTTTCTATTCAAGACTTTTCCTGGTGCCCAGAAAAGACAAATCATGGCATCCAATTCTGGATTTATCTACTCTAAACACATTTATGGACATTCAAAAATTCAAGATGCTGACTCTTCAACAGTTACTTCCTGTGCTAGGCAAAGATGCCTGGTTGGTAACTCTAGACTTAAAAGAGGCTTACCTGCATATCCCAATCAGGGAATCTTGCAGAAGATACCTCCACTTCAAAGCAGGATACTTGCATTACCAGTTCTCTGCACTGCCCTTTGGCTTATCTGCTGCACCCAGGGTCTTCACAAAGTGCCTGGCTACATTAATTGCATTTTGCAGCAAAGAAATATTCAAATATATCCATACCTGGACAATTGTCTAATTCAGGCAGAAAAGAAGGACATTCTTCTAAAGCATCTGGCATTTCTAAAAAGGGTTCTAACTTGTCTAAGGTACACCATAAACGAAAAGAAATCACAACTAGTACCCTCTCAAAAAATTACATTCCTGGGTGCAAGCTTGAATACAACTGCCCAGATGGCTTACCTTATGCCAGAAAAGCAAATTAATTTGGTAACTTACTCCAAACAGGCGGCCACAGAAACCCTGCTAACTGCAAGACAAATTCTTTAAGCCTTGGGGTTCATGGCCTCCTGCATTCTTCTAATTCCATATGCAAGACTGCATATGAGGAAACTTCAGTGGTACTTAAAAAGTTAATGGAGTCAACATTGTCACAGCCTGGAAACAATGATTCCTACCATACCTTGTCTGCAACTAGAGTTCCTGTGGTGGGCAGAGGCCTGCCACCAAAACAAGGGACTGCCATTCACTTCACCTCCTGCTACCCACACCCTAACCACAGATGCATCATACTATGCTTGGGGGCTCATCTGGCAGGAAAGTGCATTCAGGGCAAATGGAGCCCAAATCAAATGCAACTTCATATCAATCAGAAAGAGATGCTAGCTGTACAGAATGCTCTTTCAGCCTTCAAGGACTACCTTCATCCAGGACAATTGCTGATAAAAACAGACAACACCACAGTTATGTGGTACATAAACAAGCAGGGGGGTACACACTCCTACCCCCTTTGCAGATTATCCATGGCATTGTGGAACACTGCATTGACCTACCAAATACAACTAAAAGCTCAATTCCTGCCAGGAAAGCTGAATCCTCTGGCAGATGGCAGATGAACTAAACAGAAATCTCATGGACCCATACAAATGGAAACTGGAACCACGGATTTTCAACATGTTGACATGAAAATGAGGGAGCCCGGACATGGATCTTTTTGCCTCACCCCAGAACTATCATTTGGACAAATTCTGCACAAGAACTCATCACAAAAAAGACTGGAAAGTGGATGCTCTATCATTCACCTGGAAAAACCTTTCATTCTATGCTTTTCCCCTACTAACTCTGCTCTCCAAAGTTCGACTAAAAGTCAAACAGGACAAACCAAAAATGATTCTGATTGCTCGAGACTGGCCTCACCAACACTGGCACCCACTCCTGTGTAATGTGTCACACCTTCCACCATGGCACCTGCCTCAGACATCTTACTTACTGCTTCAGCAGAACAACCAAATTCTGCACACTCAGCTCCAAACTTTGAATCTTGCAGCACGGCTAATCACCTAAATTCACTAGTACTAGAAAATCTTACGCTGACAAATGGAAAAGATTCTGTGCATGGAATCAATCACTAGGAATAAGCACAGCTGTGCCCAATATTCCTCAGATTTTCCAATAGTTAATTGAGATGCTTCACAAGGGCCTGTCCTTTTCTTCCATAAAAGTCCATGCCTCAGCCATTTCAGCTCATTACAACACAGAACCTCCCCTCTTCTCTCATCCTCTGCTAAAGCAGTATATCAGAGGGGCCAAAAACTTAAGACCACCCAGGAGAGCTCCAACCCCTGCCTGGGACCTCAATTTTGTATTGGAAAAACTCACTCTCCCTCCTTTTGAGCCAGCTGCTACTGCAGACTTAAAATTTATATCCTGGAAAACAGCTTTCCTTTTAGCAGTCACTTCAGCAATATGGATTTCTGAATTACAGGCTCTTATGGCAGTGGAGCCTTTCATTATTTTTCATGTGGCCAGAGTGTCTCTCAGGACCAATCCATCCTTCATGCTTAAGGTGGTATCCAGTGTGGCTCTTAATCAGAACATTCATTTGCCAACCTTCTTCCCCAATTCACAGAACAAGGGGGAGCGGATTCTGCATTCATTGGATGTACACAGACAACTTAGAGTTTACTTAAACAGGACAAAACCCCTAAGAAACTCTGAACAACTACTGGTGTAATTTGCTGCAGGGGCAGAGGGAAAAGCTATTTCAAATCAGACTATTTCCAAATGGATAAGCCATTGTATTAGTTTCTGCTATATGCACCATGGTAAAACTATCCCTCAGGGGATCAGATCTCATTCCACCAGGGCTGCATCTACTTCTACAGCCTTTCTCAGAAGCTGCTACCTGGAGCTCAGTTCATACATTCACCAAACATTGCCATTTACCTTTCTTTTCTAAATCCAGAGCTGGCTTTGCCACTGCTGTCCTGCAGGATCTAATAGCGGGTCCTAATGCTGTATAAATCCATCCTCCCAACCATAGCTTTGGGAATCTACCCAAATGTAATGACTGCAACAGTGAAACATGAAGAACATAGTACAGTTGTGTACACTTACCATAAATGTAGATGTTCGAGTGTATTCACTGTTGCAGTCTTGGTTACCCTCCCTCCAGCCCTCTGTTTTTCTCTTACTATACCTCTGCTTTCTTTTACTATGCTTAAAAGCATTTTTGGTGTATTTGCTTTTGTTTGGAGGTATATTTTTGTGTTTTTAATTATATATATATATA
>NC_056734.1:453833670-453918670 GCF_019279795.1 Protopterus annectens
CCTAAGGGCAGCATCAACAATGTAGGAAAGAAGACGTAAAACCTGATGAATTATAATAGGTGAGTATTTAATCTGATGTGGACGGTTCATTAAGTTAGGTATACTGTACCTCAGTATAAAGCAGTAAGAAGTATTTTAACTACAATCATTTTATAGATGTATTAGCTCCTTGTAATAGAGATGGCCAGAAAACTTGACTGCTTTGCTTCCTGGCCAAGTGCAATTTTTAGTTTATTTATACTATACGCTTAGTTCTATGTTTCATAATGAAAAAATATTGGGGGACGACTACTGTTCTTTTCCACCAATAACCAATTTCATATGGGTTCACAGGTTTATACTACTTTTGACAAAGACTGTTATTAGAATGATGGGATCCTGCTTCCAACAATGTGATCTAATGAGCAGTGGTATTGCTTCCTCATGTATGTCAGAGCCTATCTACTCAAAAGAAAAATATCTAGAACTATGCAGTCTTCTTTGAAACTGTTTACATGCAAATGATAATGTGGTAAAAACTGTGGTTTCCTTTTACAGGAGTTACTATGCTGGTATTCAAGAAACCACATGACTTTGATTACAAGTCTGGACAGTGGGTGAGGATAGCCTGTTTGTCTTTGGGAACAAATGAATATCATCCATTCACCTTGACCTCTGCTCCTCATGAAGATAACCTCAGTCTTCACATCCGTGCAGTGGGCCCCTGGACAACAAGGTTACGTGAACTGTATTCTCCAGAAAGTATTACAGAGCTTGGTTGCCTTCCAAAGGTAAACACATGATAATCACTGCTAATCATAGCAGTATGAGGGAGTTTTCTTTAAAGTATGAAACTGATTTTTCTCTTACATTTTTGCAATCTCTTGCTGAAGTCATCCACATAGCCAGGGTTTACAGAAAAAAAGGAGCTAACACAATACAAGTACAGTCACATGAAGACATAGAGAAACAGCATTTTTTTACACCAGCTGCAATGCAAAAGTATTACCACGGTTCAAAATATTCAGTCTGCTAACATCAGTATTTATACATTTGAATTCTTTATTTTTAAAAGTATTATAGTGCAAATTTAACATGCATTCAGAACATTAAGGGTTTTAAATGAGCCTGTGCATATATTCAGGATGGGATTAGAGTTTTAAGTAATCTTTTGGAGCAGGGGAGAAGGGAATGTGGTTATTTTAGGAGAGACAGCAATAGGGAATAATCATAAAGGAAAGGTAACCTTTGGTGAATGCTTTATTGCTGCTATACGTTTGGTAATAGAACATGCCAAGACAAAGAAATAAGAAAAGAAAGTATTAAGTGGGTAGCCATTTGAAGTGTCAGGTCCTGTTACAGTGAGTCCCGAAACACAGAGACCCAATGGTCGGAAAACAGACTTGCATATACCAAGTCCAAGATGGTCATTTCTTGGAATTCAAGATTTCCATACCTCAGATTAAAGTGAAGTTAAGCTCAGGGGTGTGGGGTCTTGCCTCCCATATCTGGGGTTCAGGGGTCATGCCTCATGTTAAAAAAGAAGTAAGGAGAAGAGTGGTGCTCTTGTGGGGTTCAGTAAGGCAGGGAATTTGCTAAGGATGAACAGTGAACTTGGTTTAGCAATTCATAGATGAAAAGGAGTTAGATTGAAGTATTGATTGGATGACAAAAAGTGTTTGTTAAATTGCTATGATGTTGGTCTGTTCAAATTTTAGGATAAAAAATATTAGGCTTGTAACATGGCACTGTTAAAAATCAAAGCACTGGCTAGGATGAGGAAAGAATATCTGAGAGATGGCGGCAAGATATTTTGGGGATAGCTACCTTTGCTTCTATGGTACACAGTATATAAAATGAGTCGCTTCCCCAGGTTTAACTACAAATCATCAAAGCACAATGTTTCACCTCAACATTTTCTAAATAATAAATTCTGAAAATGGTGAGTCAAAAACCACGAGAAACACAAGAAATATATATTTCTTTACATGGGGTAAGCCACATGCACCCAGAGCACCCTTACTTTCCTAAATGAACCAACTGTACAGTCACAATGAGGAAAAAGGCAAAACCCCTTCAAATGTGCACTGCCTTTCAACACTTTGTAATAAAACTCATTGAAAAATGCACTGCAGTGTAGTGAAAACCAAAAATGGTGTTAGTTAATACAATCAAAGTTGTATGAGAAGATGACTGAGAGACAAAGAAAAGGCAAGGTACGTGGGCTGTCTCTCCCTTTGAGGTAGAATCAAGGGCTAGGGAATAAACCTGTTCCAAGTTCTACAGCTTCTATTAAACACTGAAATTGATGACTGCGCTTCTTTATAATGATACCTATGTACAATAATTACTAATTTGTTAAACGAGTAAGCCAAATAGTTAAGTATTTATTATTTTATTTATTTATTTACATTTGTTTACTGGGAAATTCCAACTGGACACAGGTCCTTTTTCAATGGAGGCCCGGGGAGAAAAGCTCCACAGAAGAATAATCGAGCAGCAGAATACCTGAAGAACAATTTAATATACATGCAATAGCAAATAATACATACTGCAGCAAACAGCTGTACATACATTATGAAACATGATAATGAACAGATATACCAATATCTAGCTAAAGGCTAGGAATAAAGGTAGAGTGTATATACAGATAGTATTAAGCTCAGACAGATACTGTTCTAAACTCGTATACCTAAATCTTATACACAAGTATTGTATTAAACTCAAGTAGATATAGAGCAGAAGCTCCACACGAAGATGGAACAAGCTAGAAGGGCTAATAGGATGGAAGTGGAAGATAGAGGAGTAAGAGAGGAGACTGAGTGAGTAGTACACGTGGCAGTGAGAGGAAGCTAGGTGTAAGTCAGTTGGGTATGTATTTGGAGTTGAGATGAAGTGAGGTAGTTAAACATGTTTTAACAGGTCTGAGAGACTGAGGGAGGAGGGAAGTGGAGGGTAAAGGGTGAGGCAGAGCCTGCAGAGGAAGGAATGTAATGATCAGATGGTGGCAGGCAGGGTGGCTTGGGGAGGGGGAGAGGAATGGGAGGTAAAAGGAGGGTTACTAGTCAGGATTGGTGCATGGGCATAACCAGAAACTTTTTAAGTGAGTTTTTAGTGCAGTCTTGAAGTGATTGCAAGAAGGTAGTGTGGTTATAGAGGGGGAGAGATTGTTCCATAATCTGGGTATGATGCAGGGGGTTAGTGCTTCTCCCGCTGGGTTCTTGGGTTTGGTCACTAGAAGTACATTTTTGCTGCTGAAGTGTAGAGGTCTAGTGGAGCAGTAGGGCTGGAGAAGGTTTTGAAGGGCTGAGACTTTAAGATGATGATTTACTAACTTGTGGGCAAGGGAGAGTTAATTCAGGTGAAGAAGTTGAGGGAGTTCAAGCCAGTCAAGTTCTCTAAGTGAGATACAGTGGTGGCTGCAATAAGATGCACTAGTGGCAAACTTAGCAATTTTATTGTTGCAAGCCTTAAGCTTGTTTAGGTTTGTTTGTCTAAGGTAGGTAAGTATAGGAGAGGCGTAGAGTAAAGTGGAGATTAGGTGGGAATTGGCAGCAGAAATTCTGGCTGTCTTGGTGAGGAATTGTTTGTTTCTGTACAATGCACCTACTTTTTTGTGAACCTTTTTTATGGCAAGAGAAATGTGTGTCAAATCTGAGATTGTTATTAATCTCAACACCAAGTAGTTTAGTGTGTTCTGTTGGGGAAGATGACAGTATTGTCTTTGGCTAGAATATTAAAGTGGGGGATAATTGGGTTAGACTTAGTGTGTTAGAAGATAAGGAGTTTAGTCTTGCTTGGGTTGAGTAATAACTGGGCATTAGATAGCCAGTTTTCTACAGATGAAAAGGCTTCCTGTGTGATCTTGTGAGGTTCAGGTATAGTTGGGGCTGAGCAGATGAGGGTGGAGTCATCTGCATACTGTATAAGAGAAGCATGCATGGTGGCTGTGAACAGATCATTGGTGAAGAGTGACAATAGTAGGGGACCAAGGATGGAGCCTTGGGGAACACCGAGTGTTACAGGAAGTCGAGGAGATAGGTCATTATGCCAGACAGCTGATTGTTGGCAGCCCATTAGGTAGCTGTGAAACTAATCAGTAGCTGATTGGGAAAAGGATAGGTTAGTGGGAACAGCGATTAGTAGTTTGTGTGAGACCATGTCAAATGCCTTGGATAGATCCAGAAATATAGCAGAGGAGAACAGGCCATTATTTTTATGATGAAGGATAGCATTAGTGAAAGAGAGCAAGGCGGTAGTAGTGCTGTGGTATGGTCTGAAGCTATGATGGGTGATGGAGAGGAGGTTATTAGCTAAGAGGTAGTCTTAGACTTGAGAATGGATGCATTTCCCAAGTATCTTGGAAAGTGGAGAAAGGATGGCTATGGGGCAGTAATTGGAAAGTTCAGTGGAAGAGCCACCTTTATGGAGGGGAATGATGTGGGATATTTTCCACAGTGTGGGGACATAGCTTTCTGATAAGGACTGAGTAATTAAGATAGAGACTGGATAAGCTAGGGCTTCTGTTGCTAGTTTTAGGTATTCAGAGGGGAGATTGTCGGCTCCAAGATTTGTAGGCTTACGTTTCAATAGAAGTTTTTTTTATATAGGAGGTAGGCACTGATGAAAAAGAAAAGACTGTGGGCAGAGTATTTGGTTTTGATGTAGAGAGGGTGGGTAGAGGGTTGTGTTGTTTAGTCAAAGACATAATGGTTCCAGTAACGTGTTTATTGAATGAGTCAGCAGTACTGCTGGAGGAACGGGGAGTGGTAGGTGGGGTGGTTGTTGTGCACTGTCAAATGATTCTTTATGAATTATTTTTTTGTCTTAATCTGGTTTTTCAAGGGCAAAGGTTAGTATACTGTGTGTGTGTGTGTGCGTGAGTGTGTGTGTGTGTGTGTGTGTGTGTGTGTGTGTGTGTGTGTGTGTGTGTGTGTGTGTGTGTGTGTGTGTGTGTGTGTGTGTGTGTGTGTGTGTCTGTGTGTGTGCGTGTGCATGTGTGTGTGCATGTCCATGTGCGTGTGTGTGCGTGTATAAATAGTTCACAGCAGCCAGTCAACTCATGTGCTTGGTAAAGTGGCATGAACCTGGATTTTCCAGGATAATTATTACACACGAAATAATATGCAAAGAATGTCGCATTTATTAGTGTAACGCATCTATGTCTGTCCTAATGCTGCAATGGAATGCAATTATTCATGTGTGACTGGTGCATTCTTTTCTGTTTTTTTTTCAGGGAATGGGGGTTATTATAATGGTAAAGGTGTTTACTTCACAAACAAAATGTAAGGTGTTTACTTCACAAACAAAATGTACAGGGTCTGATTCTCTTCTTTGAGGGGGAACTAGCTAGGCATAAAATGGCCTGCAAAGACAGCATGCCTAATAGTTACCTATGAACCCCTATATCCTTCATAGTGTTCAACCTTAGTTGCTGTATGCAAACACTCTCAGAATATACAGGATACTACAGCTGCAGTGTATACAACAACTTTTCCCATAACAATTTCTCTTTAACTCCTTTTTTAATGATTACCAAACAAATTTTCTTCAAAATTTCAACTCAGGCCACATTTTAAATAACTTAATGAAAAACAGATAAACTATGGACATAACATATACGGTTGCATTACTGATGAAGACAATTTGCTATTGCTTTAGCTGCATCTGGATGGGCCATTTGGAGAAGGACACCAAGAATGGAACAAGTATGAAGTATCGGTTTTGGTAGGAGGCGGGATTGGAGTGACACCATTTGCTTCGATCCTCAAAGATCTTGTTGCCAAGTCCTCCATTAATAGCAAGATTCAATGTAAAAAGGTAAGTGTTCCAGTCAATGCTTATTATAAAGAGATATGTGTGTTTAACTGATGAAATTAAAATACTGATTTCCCTAATCTGATTTTTAAGTAAGTGTTCTGTGTTAATCTTGGAATGATTTATCATAAATCTAGACACCCCTCAGAGAAATTAGTACATAATTGTTGTGATATCAGTATGAAACATATTTTGGCATCATATTTTAGTAGCCTCCTAAATTCAAAATTATCATTACAGTTACACTTTTTACAATCTTGTGAATTTCTTTGAGACAGTTGCTTAAGTCATAGACTGTTGATAAACTGTTTACACAACTTACATTGACCTCACCAAAACCATATCACATGCAAATATAATAAACAAGGTGAAGGAGCTCCAAACTGGCTAGGTGGATAGTGAACTGGCTTAGGGACAAGACTCATGTAGTAAAAGTAGGGGGTGCATATTCTGACAGCATGAAGGTGACCAGTGGAATTCCACAGGGATCTGTGCTGGGACCTCTGCTGTTTGATATCTATCTCTCAGTTCTGCAGTTATAAAATGAGGATCTCTTGTTAACAAAGTTTGAGGATTATTGTAAACTGGGAGTTGCTGTCTAGTCCCCTGCAACAGACAGTCCAAGATGAATTTCCAGCTGTCAACAGCTAGTTTATAAAATATGAGCTAAACTGAATGACAAAAAAATGCAACATTGTAGCATTAGGAAAGAACCTTCTAGCTCCAGCTTATAAAAAAAACACTCAGAAATGAAAATGTAGTGAGAGACCAGCGCTGTTCGGTGATAGCTCCTTCATGTTTGACCATCACATTGTGACTACGATTAGGAAATCCTTTTAGCTTTCACAGCTCATAGCAAAAGTTATTCCTTCCACATCAAAAGAGGTCCTCACTTCCTTTCACTTTGCACTGATTAGACCCATTGTTGAGTACAAGTACCTTACTAAGTATAAAAAGCAACTGGAAAGACCTCAAAGGTTTGTAACTAAATAAATCATAGGCTTATAAGATCTGAACTACCAAGAAAAACTGGAGGCTTTATACTCAGTTTTATACAGACTCCTTAAGTGTTACTTATTTTATTTATTTATTTTATTTAACATTTGTTAACCGGGAAAGTCCAACTTGGAACAAAGCCAATTTTCAGTAGAGGCCGGGGAGAAATGCTCCTGACACATGTCTTTGTGATGTAGTGTTACTTGTGCCTCGCTTTTAGGGCTATAATGGATCCAGTATTCCAAGAACTCGTACATCTCCATAAATCAAACAGTTCAGCTAACACTAGGGCCAAAGATCTAAATCTATTCCAACAAATAAATAAGACAAGGAGAAAGGATACATTGAAAGTAACCTATTCTTCAGAACAAACTTTCTCTCTAAGTTAAGCAGTATGACACACTGTTTGCCTTTAAAAAGGAGCTGGACAACTAGATGGCCATTCATAAATTCACGCCTGATGTGACTGGCCTGACCCTCTTTGAAAAGAAATGCAAGGCCTAAAGGTAGTTACTGGCAAGGCAGAAATATCCTTACAGCTTATTGCAAGTTCCCTATTATTCTTATACTCAGAGTCAGGTTCTGGCCTTTAGTGCTGTTATTTTAAACATCTTTCAGTCCTGATTGGACAATCTTTTTGCTATCTGTTAATGTAAGTTAAAACTTATTAGACTGACTTGAAAAATTGTTAGTACAAAATCGTGATAATAGAATATAAGTATACTCATCAAAACATCTACCTACATGTATATGTATGCCAGGGACTGTGTAGTCAGTGAAACAATCACTAAATGGTCTCAGTGCCTGTAAGATCTATTCTCTGACAGTCTTAAGCAGAAATTTTGCACACGTGTCATTTATTATATTCTAAGAAAATCTATCAATGATGTTTTAAAAGTGCAGAAGAAAGACTATTCAGCATCAAAGTTTAACCTGTAAATAATGTTATGAGTAAAATAAATGTGTCTTTCATTCTTTCCTTGTTGTACACTCTCTTAATTTTCTTGTTGTTTCTCCTTTCTCCTTGATTTCTTTACATTTTTGTTTATCTGCTAGTGGTCTATAATTTTTTCTGTTTTTATCAGCTAAGGAAAGTAAACATTTTGAACATACATCAGCTGAACTGTTAGTTAATGCTTTTGAATACTAAATTATTGTTTTAATGGATAGCATTATATTTATTTGCAGGTATATTTTATTTGGGTGACACGGACACAACGACAGTTTGAGTGGTTGACTGACATCATCCGGGAGGTTGAGGAAAATGACAAAAATGACCTGGTGTCAGTGCATATCTACATCACACAGCTAGCGGAGAAATTTGACCTGAGGACTACTATGCTAGTAAGTACAGTATTCTGCTACAAACAATGTTCTTTTTGCAGAATGACAAAAGGCTGTGCCTCTCTTAATGTCATTTACATTTTTACTAAGATCCACTTTAAAGAATTTCGGTACTGATATGGTATATTTGTGTGTGTGTGTGTGTGTGTGTGTGTGTGTGTGTGTGTGTGTGTGTGTGTTTGTGAATAAATTAAAATTAGTAACAAAATAAATTACAGATTTTTTTGGTTCATTGTTGAGCATTGGACTGGATAAATAATTCACCCCTTTATTCATCATGAGAGCATAGCAGCAATCCTTTTCACATTATAGGATTAGTAATGATTAATATATATATATATATATATATATATATATATATATATATATATATATATATCTATATATATATATACCACTCTGTATACATCTGCTTGCCTAATTATTTGAATTCTCAGATTTTGTTGCTGTTCATTGTCAGACACTTCATTCCTTCTTCTGGTTGCATCTGTTACAATCACTGAAAAAATGCAACCATGCTATAAAGACCACTGTCATTTGTGAGAAATATAGTTAATGAATGCTATTTGTATATGAGAGCATGCATAACAATATGCAGATGTGCAGAATATGGCAGAGATATCTTTCAGTTTCCATTAGCCAATTGTATTCAACCATTATTTAGAAGATAGTGTTTGCTGGGCTTTTTAAAGGCCCACCAAATTTTTAAATGTGTACATCATTTCCCTATCTCAGCGCTATAACTATATACTTAAAGTGATCTTTCCCAACTATATTACCTAGAATTGTTTTGCAATGGATTTCAAGTACCATGTTTTTCACATATCTTCAGTTATACCAGGTTCCTTCTCATGTCACCATGTATGTGAATCATGGTTTTGATCTTTGCAATATCCAAAAAGAGACATACTTTTTCATTCCCTGCACAATGTCACTACAAATTTATTAAAAAGGTTTCCATTGTGTGGCTATCTTTATCTTTTAGAAAAAAAATTCATTCATTCGTACTGTGTGTACTTCTCCAGTGAGTTATCCAAGAGAAAAGGCATATCTCTGATCCACGGAAATTGCAATTCAGAAGCACTGAAGTATATGCATTGGTTACTTTAGTCCATATTAGGGCAGTTGGGTGGAGGATTGTTGTTGTTTACTTGTTGTTTGTTTTTACTTGTTTAACATTTGAGGACAAATCAAAGGATGCTTTTACCTCCATTTTAAGGGAGGGGGGTTAGGGCATCCACATGTATGGTCCTTGCACAGATGCTATGCTGTTTGAAAAACAGTCTGCACTCACACTTGCACAAATCATTTTCAGCTGTATCTTCAATGGGAGGAAAAGTGATGTACAAGAGGCTTTGACTCCTGCAAACCCTTACTTAATATAATCACTACTGAAGTTACTGAATCAGGGGGAAGACAATTTTCCCTACATAGCTCGGTCTTATTTGAATGTCTGATTTAAAACAACTGTGCATTTCATGTGCTTGCTTCCCAATCTGGTGGCTCTGGATACAGAACAATAGTGATGGAGTTTTTATTAAGCCATATTCTTAAAATTATTTTTAAAGACCTTATATTTGTAAATTTTACACCTAACTATGTTCTGTACGGATAAAAATTCTAAGTTTCACATAAACGGTAGAATGGGAATTACCAACTGACTGATAGCTTGATGACAATTAATATGGGACAGTACTGAAAAAGAACATTCTAGAGTAAAGAGGATTGTTTTATATCAAAGACTCCAATGTTTAAACTAAGGATTCATAAATATGCTGTCCTAAAAATGTTGACAGCCTTGAGTGCATCAGTTACAGATTTAAATCTCAATTTGTGTGGCTAAAAGTGTGTGGAAAAAGTTGCTTTTATGCAATGTTGCTATAACAATGCTGTGAGATGCATTCTTAAAGAGAAATAAAGTTAAATAGAAACAGCTGCCTCTGTGGAAGCAAGAGAAGAGCCCTAAAAGGAAATGGAGTCAGCTGATTCAGGGTGGACTAGAGACCAGGGGTTGGAGAACATGAAGGGGAGGTGGAAATGAACATCTCAGTACAGCACCTCACTGACCCTATTTAAGCAGGGAAGAAGGCAACCTAATGGCTGCCTGAAGCTCATAAGTATCTTTTAAGAGTCCTAGGGCAGACCCGAAACTGTCTCTCAGGGGCCTAAAGGTGTGAAGGCCTCTGTTGTTAAAAATCCTGTCCCTCCTGATAAAGAGGCAAGGGCTTTGGATAGATGGGGAAAGAAAGTGTATACTTCTTCCACTTTAGCCATGAGGGCGTTGAATTGTCAGTTTCACATGTTAAAATATCAGAATTATCTCCTTTCACAATTGAAATCTAAGGTGGATGCTCTGGCGGAAGGTATTGAGTGTAAAGAGTTGCAGGATTTAGTTCATGTGTCTGAACAGGTGGGTAAACATTCCTTGCAGTGTGGTTTTGATGCTGTGCAGGCCTCCTCGAGGGTGGCTGCCACTGGTTCTGTTCTTCAGAGGCACGCCTGGTTGAGAGATCAGAATTTAGCTGAGCATGTTAAAACAAGGATTTTGGATGCTCCTTTACAGTCTGATGTGTTGTTTGGTTTGCCTGTGGAAGCAGTTTTAAAGAAAATGGAGGACAAGGCTAAGTCTATGCAAACTGTTAAGGATTTTTTGCAGGTGCAGCCTCCGAAGTTTAGTAGAAATTGGCCTACTAAGGGATGGACTTATCCTGCTTATGATTCCCAGTCTAGGGGTAGGTCTAGACGTGGTAGGAGCAGAGCTCAAGGTTCTTTTAGGCCTAGGACAGGGAGTTCCCCTGCTCAGACTTCTGGTGAGGGCAGGGGTCAGTCCTTTCGTAAGCAGACCCAATGACCTACCTTTTCAGCTGCCAGTTCATTCTCGCCTGGCAGCACCTTTGGGAGGAAGGCTGTCTCTTTTCAAAGAAAATTGGGATTTAATTACCCAAGACAGATGGGTTCTGGATATCATTCACCACGGTTACAGGTTTTATTTCCATACCTTGCCTCCTTTCAAAGGCATGCCAGACATTCCTCCTCTACAAAGAACAGAGGCTCACAAGCAAATTTCTCTGTTGCTCCAAATAGGGGCCATTCAGCCAGTTCCTGTGCCAGAAAGGGGCCTAGGATTTTATTCTCGCCTGTTCCTAGTACCAAGAAGGGAACACGTGGAGACCAATTTTGGATTTATCTATGCTCAACACTTATCTGGACATCCCCAAGTTCAAAATCTTGACATTACAACAGCACTTACCTCTCCTGGGCAAAGATCACTGGATGGTAACTTTAGATCTCAAGGAAGCTTACCTTCATGTGCCTATAAGACTAAGTTGCAGGAAGTATCTGCGTTTTCGAGCTGGAAATTCTCATTATCAGTTCTCTGCATTGCCCTTTGGCTTATCTACTGCCCAGAGTATTCACAAAGGTTCTGGCTCCAGTGATAGCTTACTTCAGGCTAAAAGGAATTCAAATCTATCCTTACTTGGACGACTGCCTGATTCTGGCTCAAGAAAAGGAAGACCTTCTACAGCATTTGGAATATGTCATAGCAGTGCTAAGATGCCTAGGGTATTCTGTGAACGAAATAAAGTCCAGTCTAGTACCCTCTCAAGACATGTGCTTTCTGGGTGTGAGACTGAATACAGCAGCCCAGATGGCCTTTTAACCCCGGACAAACAAAAGAATCTTTCCAGTTACTTCCATCAACTATCTCTTCAGTCCGGGCTGACTGCAAGGACAGTCCTTCAAGCCTTAGGGTTCATGGCATCTTGTATTCTGGTGCTTCCCAATGCCAAACTGCATATGAGGAAGCTGCAATGTTATCTCATAAATGTATGGACACAGCACTGCCAGGATTTGGACACTGTCATTCAAATAATACCTTGCATTCAAAAGGAATTTTTGTGGTGGGCTCAGGAATGTCACCTAAACAAGGGACTCTCTGTGACCCGGCCAGAGGCGAGTCAGATTCTAACGACAGATGCCTCAGACATTGCTTGGGGAGCTCATCTAAATGGAAAGTGGATACAAGACAAGTGGCCTGCCAGACTACAGCATCTACATATCAACATGAAAGAGATGTTAGCAGTCCAGTTTGCATTAATGGCTTTCAAGGAATTACTTCTTCCAGGGCAGGTGTTGATTCTAACAGACAACACAACTGTCATGTGGTACATCAACAAACAAGGGGAACACATTCTACCCATTGTGCAGGCAAGCAATGATTTTATGGGAGACTGCTCAGCTTGCAACTAACTCTTCAGGCAAGGTTTCTGCCGGGAGCACAGAACTCCTTAGCAGATGTGTTAAGCAGACAAATCATGGATCCCCACGAGTGGAAACTGGATCTTCATGTATTTCAAAAATTGACAGTGTCATGGGGAACTCCAGACATAGATCTGTTCGCTTCTCCACTAAACCACCAGCTGCCAAAGTTTTGCACAAAGAGGTTTCATCACACAGCTTGGAAAGTGGATGCTCTTTCTTTCAGTTGGAAAAATCTTCATGTGTATGCTTTTCCACCTCTGCCTCTTCTCCCAAAGGTGCTTCTAAAGGTCAGACAAGACAAGCCAAGGATGATTTTAATAGCTCCAGATTGGCCTCGGCAGCACTGGTACCCATTACTGAGGAGTCTGGTAAAAAAGCCTCCATGGCCTTTACCCTTGATTCCACACCTGTTGTCTCAGAGGGACGGTCACCTGCTCAATGTCAAGCTTCACTCTCTTCATCTAACAGCCTGGCATATTCTGTTTTGAAAGACAGCAGGTCTCAACTTCCTCAACAAGTTTTAAATGTGATTATGGAAGCCAGAAGACCTAGTACAAGGAAAGTGTACAGAAAAATGGAAGAGATTTTTATTTTGGAGTGCAGCAAACAATTTGGAGATTTCTGAGCCTAATTTGAGTGTGGCTCTTCAATATCTTACTGAGTTATTGGACAAAGGTTTGTCTTTCTCTTCCATTAAGATTCATGCTGCAGCAATTTCAGCTCACTATGATTGTGACCCACCATTGCTTTCGTGATCCTTTGTTCAAGCAATTTCTTAGAGGGGCAAAGAATATAAGACCCCACGTAGAGCTCCTACTCCTGCTTGGGATCTCAATTTTGTGTTGGAGAAACTTGCTCTACAACCTTTTGAGCCTGCGGCTACTGCTGAATTGAAATACTTGTCATGGAAGACTGCTTTTTTGTTGGCCATTACTTCTGCAAGAAGGGTTTCTGAGTTGCAGGCCCTTATGGGGGTAGAGGCTTGTTTGATTTTTCATAAGGATAGGGTATCTTTACGTACTAACCCTTCCTTTATGCCTAAGGTGGTTTCTAGTGTGGCTTTAAATCAAACTATTCATTTGCCTACTTTTTATGCAGATCCCCAAAATAAAGGGGAAAAGATTTTGCACACTTTAGATGTACACAGGCAATTCGTTATTATTTGAGCAGGACTAAGGATTTTAGGCAGTCTCAGCAGTTGTTTGTTTCTTTTGCTTTGAGTTCATGAGGGCAAGCCTGTGTCAAAACAAACTATTTCTAGGTGGATTGGGTTTTGCATTGCATTTTGTTATTCCCATCATGGCAAGGAGATTCCAGCTGGGATTAGGCCTCATTCCACTAGGGCTACTGCCACTTCAACAGCATTTCTAAGGGGTGGCAACTAAGGATATTTTGGAGGCAGCTACTTGGAGTTCAGTGCATACTTTCTCTAAGCATTATCACCTTCCTCTCTACTCTAAGTCTAGGGCTGGTTTTGCCACAGCTATTTTGCAAGGCATGTTGTCAGTTCCTGCTTCCTTATGATTTGCCAGCCTCCCTTACCTCTGCTTTGGGATTCTACCCAATAGTTAGGACTGCAGCAATGTGGAATGAAGAACATAGTACAGTTTTGTACCTACCATAAATGTAGATGTTCGAGGATCCACATTGCTGCAGTCCAATTTACCCTCCCTCCTTCCCCTCTGTGTTTAGGGGTGGTTGTGTAGGTGAGGTTATATTCTGGTAATTTTGTATATATTGTACATATTTTTGGTGCAGGTATGTTTGGAGTTTTTGGTTTTGGCCTTATCTTTTCAGGGTCTTCTGACATCTGGGGCAAGAAAAGACTGAAGATATGACGTCGGTCATGCGCATTAGTACCCTGACGTACTGACGTCAGTCTAATGCGCCCTGACCGACGTCAGCCATATACTTTGGTATTCGGGCCGACTGGACAGTGGACTACCCCAATAGTTAGGACTGCAGCAATGTGGATCCTCGAACATCTACATTTATGGTAGGTACAAAACTGTACTTTTTGATCTTTGCAATATCCAAAAAGAGACATACTTTTTCATTCCCTGCACAATGTCACTACAAATTTATTAAAAAGGTTTCCATTGTGTGGCTATCTTTATCTTTTAGAAAAAAAATTCATTCATTCGTACTGTGTGTACTTCTCCAGTGAGTTATCCAAGAGAAAAGGCATATCTCTGATCCATGGAAATTGCAATTCAGAAGCACTGAAGTATATGCATTGGTTACTTTAGTCCATATTAGGGCAGTTGGGTGGAGGATTGTTGTTGTTTACTTGTTTGTTTTTACTTGTTTAACATTTGAGGACAAATCAAAGGATGCTTTTACCTCCATTTTAATGGAGGGGGGTTTGGGCACCCACATGTATGATCCTTGCACAGATGCTATGCTGTTTGAAAAACAGTCTGCACTCACACTTGCACAAATCATTTTCAGCTGTATCTTCAATGGGAGGAAAAGTGATGTACAAGAGGCTTTGACTCCTGCAAACCCTTACTTAATATAATCACTACTGAAGTTACTGAATCAGGGGGAAGACAATTTTCCCTACATAGCTCGGTCTTATTTGAATGTCTGATTTAAAACAACTGTGCATTTCATGTGCTTGCTTCCCAATCTGGTGACTCTGGATACAGAACAATACTGATGGAGTTTTTATTAAGCCATATTCTTAAAATTATTTTTAAAGACCTTATATTTGTAAATTTTACACCTCACTATGTTCTGTACTGATAAAAATTCTAAGTTTCACATAAACGGTAGAATGGGAATTACCAACTGACTGATAGCTTGATGACAATTAATATGGGACAGTACTGAAAAAGAACATTCTAGAGTAAACAGGATTGTTTTATATCAAAGACTCCAATGTTTAAACTAAGGATTCATAAATATGCTGTCCTAAAAATGTTGACACTTGACAAACGCCAGAATGGTTTACTTCCACCCCTTTTGATTCATCAGGACACTGTAATAACAGCAAATGACACAGTGAGTCAACCCATTCATGAGCAATCAACCATGACAGCTAGTAACCACGATGTTATTAATTATAAAACGTGTATGATTACCCAATTTAATCAACACATTTTTGAATTTAGAAATGTTTTAAACATTAACTGGGAATTAATTACACAAGACACATTGTGTAGTGAAAGTTGTGGTCTTAAGCCAAGGATCGTATTCAAAAGAACACCATGTCTTAAAACATTGTTGGAACGACCTTTACAAAAGCATTTAACCACAAAGGGGATGTTTAAATGTGGCTTTTGCCATTATTGTAGACATATTCAAACTGGATCTACTTTTAACATCAAAGGAGAAAAGTATTACATTAATGGCAAATATAACTGCCAAACTGAAGGCGTAGTTTATGTAGCAATATGTCAATCTTGTAATGCGTTTTATTTCGGTAAAACTGAGCGACCATTGCGACAACGTATATATGAACATTTATACGCCATCACGAAGAATAATACCTTTAATGCCTTAGCAAGACACAGTATAATGTATACAGACCACAAATTTTTATTTATGGTGGTTCAGCAAATTAACAAAGACAAGAGAGGGGGCCCTTGGAATTTACTTCTGGAGGAATAAGAGTTATTGTGGCAATTAAGAACTAATGCCCAAGTGTATCCAGGTCTCAATGAGTTTTGTTCGATCAAATGCTTGTTAAAACTCAAAGCCATTTTAAGGTAGAAATTATGAAGGAGTTAGTATGACTTCAACAATGAACCTGTTTTAATGACTTAAAACATCAGGAAACTTTAAGTTAAATTTTTATCACCTTTATTAAACACACATTAAATAATGAAAGTATATATTTTTCCAAAAAAGTACATAAAAATTAAGAATTATGTTTTGCGAATAAGCAGTTTTATGTATTCTATATTTATAGTATGGTGTTGGTATTTGTATACAATTTTAGTACTATATATGCAAAAATTGTTTAAACATTGAACCTTTTGAGTTGATTTTAGCATTGTATTTGTTTAAATTGTGAAAATTTGATTCACTTTAAATTAATTGTAGTTAATTGTTCAATGATTCAATTATGAATGTGATTATATAAGCTGTAACATTTGTGTGTATAGTTGTCTGAAGAAGTGCGGAGAGCATCTGCATGAAAGCGCTTACCTAGTAAAGAAGTTTGTACGAACGTTTATCTTGACTGCAGTTGGTGCCGTTATTTTTTTGTTTTACTTGACAACAGTGCACATCAGTTACAGTTTTAAATGTAATTTATTGGCTAAAGTGTGTGGAAAAAGTTGCTTTATGCAATGTTGCTATAACAATGCCTTGAGATGCATTCTTAAAGAGAAATAAAAGTTAAATAGAAACAGCTGCCTCTGTGAAGCAAGAAGAAGAGCCCTAAAAATGAGTCAGCTGATTCAGGGTGGACTAGAGACCAAGGGGTTGGAGAACATGAAGGGGGAGGGTGGAAATGAACATCCAGTACAACCTCACTGACCCTGGCAGGAAGAAGGCAACCTAATGGACTCTAAAAGTGGCACCCATTAGGAGTGCTGTAGCATTCACCAGCAAACACCAATCTGGGCATTTACACGTAGTAGTCACAGCAATTTAGGACATGCACAGAAGTGTGAGTCAGTCAGGTGGCACTGTGGGACTCCCATATATATCAGTCTGTTGTGGTGGGCAAAAGATGTTTCAGTTAAGCAAAAAAAAAAAAACATAATGGCCAATCAGATACTAGGAAGGCTAAAGGTCAGCAGGGGTGGGGAGAAAACGATACAGATGAAAACAGAAGTTTACAATTTAAGTAATACACACACACACACACACACACACACACAAACACACACACACACACACACACACACACACACACACACACACACAAACACACACACACACATGCAGCATGACTTTATGCCAAAATGATCAACAGAATTTAAACTGGATTCTATTCTGTCAATCACAAGACACTGAATAGTAAAGAGAATTTATCTAATACATTTCTGTATCCATACATTTCTATATGTACGATCACCAAGTTTGAAAAACAGTGAATAAAAGGAGAAACATCCTAGTCACCATTGTCACACCATCCTGCATCAATATACTACAGTTTTTTGATCTACCTTGTGGCCAGCCAAAATACATTAATGCTTTTGGTCTTGATCAGTAGGAACTCAGTGAGAAGAAGTTCTGTTCAAAGACACACACACACACACACACACACACACACACACACACACACACACACACACACACACACACACACACACACACACACACACAGCCATTGATGCCCTGTTTCATGGTGCAACACTGATAGCCTGCCAAAGTATCATAAATTGAATTATCACTTTCAGTTCTGAACTTCAGCGGTTCCACACTGCTCATGCACATTAGAAAATGAGGTGCCCTTTTTGACTTTCTCCACTGGATGTTCTTCATATCTAGTGATGTTATATAGTATGTACCACTTAAAACAGTTTATTTCTGAAGAATAAAAAATGTTACACTTGCAAGGCAAACTTTGTATATTTTTTCCATTTACAACTGTATCAACAGTGAACTAGCAATGAGTATAACAAAGTGCTTTTTATCATTTCAGTACATTTGTGAACGCCATTTTCAGAAAGAGTCAAATCGTAGCTTGTTCACAGGCCTGCGCTCTATTACCCACTTTGGTCGCCCTCCATTTGTGGCATTTTTTAACTCACTGCAAGAAGTCCATCCAATGGTAAGTTTATAATTAGCCTGACAACTGTGCAGGTATTCTTTTCTTACCTGTGACTTTGTACAGCTTCTTCTGCTTCTGTGCCACTACCTTCCTCTTCTCTCATCTTCTCCTTTTGTGTCTGTCTATAGATACAGCTAGAACATGTAGAATCTATCGTTATCAATCTGTTACAGACCTGGTATCTATATCCATATGTCAATATATGTGTGCTTGTGTGTGTCTATAGCTTTATATCAACTGCATGAATGGAATAAGAAATTTTGGATTTGGTTGACTATAAGATAGTGAAATATCATATCACTGACTTGTCATATAGAATAATGTGTCAACTATTCAAAAACATCACACGATATGAACAAAATATACATCATGCGCTATAGACATAAATGTTGACATCACAAATAACCTCCCAAAAACATTTTAAGTTTTAAAGAGGGGGGCTATACTGCCTGTAGTCCAATAGCTCTGCTTACTCTCTCGGCATAATGATTGAGATCACTTTTAAGAGAAATTGACTAAGTTTAAAATGGCCCATAAGGGCAGCTAGCCTAGTACTTACTTATGAACCTATATAATACATACATATATTTATATACTTGTGTGTGTGTGTGTGTGTGTGTGTGTGTGTGTGTGTGTGTGTGTGTGTGTGTGTGTGTGTGTGTGTGTGTGTGTGTGTATGTATAGCACCAAGGTAGTCTGCCTTGGAGAAAATGGGACACTTGTTTATATGGGTAAATCAAATGTCCCCATACATCTGTGGTAATATAACCTGACTGTATGTATTCATGGTCATATAAATCTAAGGCCCTCAATAGAACAGCTTCTTTTGAATGGAATGATAAAGCACTTAGATGTTATATTTATGGGGGGATAACCTTTAGTTTGTCACTTTGTCACAGACAGAACACAACCAGATGAAGAAAGAAAAGACAGAAAAACATTACACTATTTTTTGTCAAACATTTAAGTCATATATGTAGCTGCTCTCACAGCAAAATATATGCGTCTTTAAAGTATCTCTGTCTTGTTATTTTCTGTAGTGTACATTTGTATACCCATCCTCTGAAACTTTTGGGATTTAGAATAAAACGTATTACAAATTTCTTATGGCCCTTGTATGCTCAAGAGTCAGGGTTAGGAACCTTTCCAAGAGCAAAGGAGGAAATCGTTTCCCAACTTAAATTTTTACATTTTTGGTAGCTGATTTCAAATATTTGTGCTTTTGATGATAACTCTGTGTGATGTTAAATAGAAAATTAAAGCTATGGCAGTGACAGACGGTTCAAATAAAAACCTAAGAAACAAGGTTTTCTAAAGAGACAAATGGGAATGAGTAATAAAAAGATAATAATAGCATGGCTGTAAAATAATGAATGCTGTTTCCTTAGAAATGTTGACTCACAAAAATAAAACACAAAATTTCATGGAAAACTCAAAAGTACAAATGGGAAGTGTTAAAGGACAAACTTTTGGTCTCATAGTTTTGGATAAGATTGTATACTCCCACTTTGAGCTCAAAATTGAAGTGTGACCTGTAAGAATCAGAGGGATGGGTATATGAGTAGATAACCCATATGGCTGGGATTATGTTCAAAGGGGTACAGGGTTACTTTGCTTTCTCACCAGTTTCACAAGTTACCTTAAATGTCTGTTAAAGTATTATAAGGAACTTTGGTGTATGATCTGTATGATATTATGAGAAACAGTATGGTCTGCTTGATGGTACCATTTTTGGAAGCTCATAGATGTCATACAGGTGGGAGGAGCTGAACAAGCAATGCTACCAGTGATGTTATCACAGACTACATCATGCACCAAGATGTGCTTTTTTTATGATTATATTATTTTTACATCTGTACTCTTGAGCAAAATTCACATGTTGTATCCTGCTCTGGGCCACTTAACATTGGGGAAGTACAGACAAAACAAGATCATCATTGTGCATATATTTCTGGAATATTCCAAGCCTGATTATTTCATTTGGATAGTTTCTAAAAGATGTGCTTTTGTGGGGGTCTCAGGTGTATGTTATTCTAAGTCACACTGCCAGATGCAATACCTTTTTGCCACTGTCCCTAGATTTTTATTATATTGCTCACCATTGCAATGGAGACAGCACTTGGAACTTCTGACACAGAAGGCTCAATGTATGAATGTATGACTTCCAGATCTTTGCTCTCTTCCCCCTCTAGACTGGGCTGACACTGTACCATCTCGATGTAAACATGTTGGTGGTACAAGAGGAACATCAACCAGAATCTATTTTTTTTCTTGCTACAGTACATAAGAAAACTCATGCACATTACTATAGCATAATCAGTCCATGAGTTTTGTTTGAGTTCCAGAGTATAGATAAGTTGCATTTGGGGGAAAAATTACATCTTCATTTCTTTTGTCTTTAAAAGCTTAAGAGATTTTGAGCATCAGAGACTCTAGTTGTCAGAGTATAAAGTCAACAACTTTATTACATGTAGGAAGCAGATACCTTACAAGAGGCACCCCCTTTAAAATGCCAAGTGCTGACACATAAAAAAAGATCAAAAATACAGAAGAAGAGTGAATCTTGATCATTGGTCTTTTCCTTTAAACTTCTGTTTGATGCAGGCAAACCCCTGCACCTCCCTCAAACTCATATATACTTACTGTGAGAGCACCATACCTCAGAGAAAAAGGAATGTGCTGAGAAATAGCCATCTCAGACTTAGTATATGTAAGTCCATTTTACAGCCATTCAGTCTCCATGTTTTTGGACTCACTGTAGCAGGTTCTGACATTTCAAAATGATTACCTTACAAGGACTTTCATAATCAGTGCATCTTCTGCTTTGGGATGTACCAGATCACCATCTTCTTTCCACATTTTGCTACAATAGAGCCAGAAGACTATCAAGCTGAGAGACAAATCTCTCCAGGACTACTTGAGGCAGAAATGCCTAGTCCTGGACTACCATCTGCCATGGCATGGCATGGCATCAGACAAGTCATCTGTGAATGTCCTACTCAAAAATAAGAAGGTCATTCAAAACAAGGAAGGAGGCTGACAACATACTTTTGAAGTCTGAACACCACCCTCAGCTGCAAGGTGTGGGATCATGTAAGGAACTTTTGCATCCTTCAATTCTAATGCCTACATGGACTGAGTCCTGCCCCTCAGTAGGTCACCATGCACTGAAATTACTTCACATCCTCCCATTCCAAAACCCTTTAAATATCAGTTAGTCAAGACACCTATTAAAAACTAAAACAAGGATATTCTTCCATCAGGGAATAAAGAATTGTTTTCAACTAAATGCACTGATTATTCCTCCTGAAGGTAGGTTTGCTGCAAGACTCACCATGGAGATTACTTCTTTCTACTATCCAGTTTTAGGAATTCTGCATCCTAACCAGATGATTTCTTATTAATGATACCCTCTCTAAAATGATAAATCAGTTTAACTAGTAATCTAAGGTATAATGAACTTCTTGGCTTGCTTGAGCCAATAAATGTATGTATTCTTCCAATATCTGTAGTGTAGGAATATGAATGTACTAGTGAATCTTGGAGCTAGGCTCCCCACCCTCTGTTCCCAGAAGCTAGATCATTTCTCTAGGGTCAGATTCCCGTACATACCTGTCAGAAACCCTACTGCTGGTCCAACTGTGATGTCAATAGATCACAGTATGAGGTCTACCAAGGACTCACCCAAGAACTCACTTCCCAATAATAAGAAAGGTAAGATGCTTGACTACTTTGGGAAGAAAGTGCAAGCTCTGTCTGCCTAACCCATATGTTAAAGTACCAAGGGATACTTCTGATTGAATTGAAGGGCAAGGCTGAGGGGATAGACGATATAGCTCTGACAAATTAAACGCTAGTCTTGTGCAACCTCACCATCCAGGTTGTCAAGTACTCTATATTGTGTGTCTATGGTACTGTGCTTGCATTTTCCTATGCAGCAGCAAATGGGTCATTCATTAGGAGACATGCCTGGCTGAGGTCCCAGCCATACTTGATAAAATGTTTAATCTCTGCTTGACTGTAATATGTTCGTGATCTGGTGCATCTCTGTTGATTCCTTTACTGTTCTCTTCCTCTCCTATTCCTTGTCTTGTTGGTTGTTCAATAAAAAATAAAGATATCTTTAGAAGGACATGCAGTTAATATTTTGTTGTAGATGCAGTCATTTGTAGGCTTCTTTTCTTTAATAACTTCAGGTTTATTGTCTCCACTGTTACTTTACAGTCTCATTCAGATGAGCTTCAGTTACTTGTTCAAGATTGTGAAATTTAGCTGCCCAGTTCTGTTCATGAACAATACACGTGTTACACCGAGGCTTTGACATTTTTCTGTTTTTTAGTACAGTAGGATATGTTGGCATTTGCTGTTATTTCTAACTGCTAATGTGTTTTATCTTTTCCATCTAGGTTAACAAAATTGGTGTTTTCAGCTGTGGACCACCAGGTCTGACCAAGAATGTAGAGAAGGCCTGCAGACATTTGAATAAACGTGATGAAACTCACTTTATTCACCACTATGAGAATTTCTAATGTCGAGGACTCACTTCTCCTGCCTATGTCAGACTTTGCTTCATTTCATCTAAACAAAGCATTATTCTGAAGCAAGAGAACATTTAAGAATTTCATCATATTGGTGAGCTTCTGCTGGAAAAATCACGTACATTATACCTATGAAAATGAAATTGAAAGCAGCCTTTTATATTCCAGGATAATGTCAAATGCTTGTATAAAGTCCTTCTGATGCGTGCATCCAAGTGTTGCCGTGAATGGCTTTGTTTGTATGTGATACTGACCTAAGTAAAGCAACTCCTCTTCTGAAAGATGCTAATAATGAATGTGTTAAAATATGTTACAGTTTAATGTTCTTTTTATTGAAGAGTCTTGATTTGTCCAAATAGCAATAACATATTAAAATACTTTGGTTGAAGTTATTGAGCAATATCAGTTTTTAATTAATTTAAACCAAATCTGATTGAAAGTCTGTAACACTACTACAGTTCTAAAAGTCATATTGTACTTTTCCAGCAATGAACAACATAACAAAGAAACAGTATTCATTAATAATGTGGGTCTTTTTCTGTAATTGTGTTCATTGATGTATTCTCGATGTAGGCCCATTTTTAGGTTTTGAATAGTTCAATGAAAAAAAGATCATAAGACCATCAGCTGAGGAGCTAAGCAAGAAAGAACAACATAACAGCAAAACAGTGTGCGTGTGTGTGTGTGTGTGTGTGTGTGTGTGTGTGTGTGTGTGTGTGTGTGTGTGGGGGGTCATGAGTATGTCATCCTTCACATGAGGCATTAAACCGAGATCCAGTCTGTTTGATTTGGTAGTAGCTAAGGTGGTTTTAAAAGATCCTACTGTACTTATCGAAAAGAGTAGGGGAAGAACCCCAGTGCTTTGACCAAATTCCGTATAAGTATCACCTTGGGTCTCCCCTGAAAAAAGGATACTAGCCTAGTTGGACGAACCCAGTCAACAAAGTCTAACTAAATAAATAAAGTGAGCACTTTACTAGAAAAAACAAAAATAGAAGATTAAATTTGATTTGTCTATTGTTCTAGATGAATCCGATTAAATAAGTCGCTGTAAATTCACAGCTATGGATGTAGATAAGTCTTTATGTCTGAGTTGCCACTAAATAAAAGGATTGTTGTGATTCAGTTTCATGTTTCTAAACAAAAAAAAACACACACATCTCTCTCTTCATACGTATATGTATGTATATCTATCTATCTATATATATATATATATATATATATATATATATATATGTATATTGTATTTCTACATTACTGTCTAAGTTTTATACATTAAACAATTTTATCAGTCTTTACAAATTTGATTGTAAAATAACAATGTTTTATGTGTTCATAACCGAAGGATGGGCTAAGTGCCAGAAAAGGAAGGGGAAAGGAGATAGAAAGTGAGTGCTGGACAGACAGGAAAAAGAAAGAATAAGGATGTCTAATTCTAGACTGAATAGTCTGAGGTGTGATGAAGCTAAAGACCTAGATGAAATATCTCCTAGGATTCTTAAAGAGCTTTTAGTCTATTTGGTGGATGACTGGCTAAAATTAAGTTATTAAATGATGGAAAAGTTCCTTGCTGATTAGATACTGACAAAGGTAGTTCTGTTGCCCAAGAGAAAATCTAGAAAGTAACCAGGAAACTATAGAAATGTAAGTTTCAGTTTGCTTTTGATGACCACCAATAAAAAGAGCCCAGTAGTGAAGTTAGTGGATTTTTTAAATGAAAATAACAATGCATGAGACACAGAGACCTGTATGGGTGGTTCACTGATAGAGAGATGTTTATGAATGTAGCTCATTGGATTTCAATGAGGCATTCCACACTGCATCTCGCATATGGTCAACAGGCAAGATGTAAAAGGCTTGGGACAGTCACACAGAAGTGTTAACAAGTTAGAATTGCTTAACCTATAAATAAACAAAATACTTTCTTTATTCTGCAGAGCTTAATATTGGGGTCTTCATATTATTTCTCATCTTTGTTTCAGATAATACCTGGGAGATGGAAACTAGTACACACCTTTTCTGCAAATGATTAACAAAAAATATATATATATATACACTTTTCTATGCTGTTTATAACTGCAAAGTAGTCAAAAAGAGGGGTGACCACTGGGATTTCCTACATAGACATGTATTGTAATGCACTGTAGATAGGCTGAAAGACTATTATTTTATGTAGAGGTGTAGATTCACATGAAACTAAAGTTATCTCTTATCTGTTACTATTTTCAGTTCTGGAGCCCATAGGGAGATGGAGAGTTGCATAGTTAGGAAAAATGTAGTAAAACGACCCTAAAGTAATAAAGTAAAGTGGGATCTGCATAATGTAGATGGATTATGGGCACATGTATTTGCTGGTGGAGATAAAACATAGTGTCCAAGATGATAGGATGAAGATGCATAGAATGTCACCAGGAAATAGAAGAACTGATGGAAATGGGATTGTTCAGTTGTAAAAAGCATGAGAAATTGTTAAAGGGCAGAAACCTTCACAGAAATAAGAGGAGGATAGTTTTTAAAGAAAGTATGACGTGCCTTTTGATTAAATTACCGACAGATTTATGAATTCAAGGAATGAGAGTAGAAGGAAGCATAGTCTGGGGCAGCCATGTAGCTACTAGCTATATAACATATAGATGCACTTTACAGGCATGCCTTACATGTTTTTTTATCAGTCACTTTTTATGTCTATAATAAGTAATATGTTATTGTGCAACCTTTTGAATAATATTACACCTTTTCCTGGTTGTGGGGAAAGTGTGCACAGTCAAGTGACATCTGTTACTTAAACAGTGTTGTTAAGTTATTTGTTATAACTACTATGTTAATGTATTCATTAATGTGACTGAATTTATGAAGCTGATCAACTTCTATATGTACAAGTCATTGTTTATGCAGTAAAGCAAATGAAAATCATATGACTGTAATGGTACTTTAGATTTAGTGATAGCATTTTGGATTTAATTTGATGCAATGGATCCAAATTAAGTATTCACACACACCAGTGTTGTATTTTATTTGTAATATATCTTCATTATTTCACTTACAAGAATAAAAAAAAAGTTTTAAAGTATCAAATTGTTGTTCTTTTGTTACTAATAGTACAACCTGAGATATATACAGGTATTAACCATGGTTTTGTCCAGTCATAACTCAGCACAATTTGTATTCAGTTCACATTAGTAGCTATCTAAGCACTGACTTTTGCCAATGGTGAATAAATATCCAACAGTCTCAAAATGAATTTTGTGTACTAATGCTTTGATTTATAGCTCTTGTTTTTATTTATTGCATGCTAAGATATGATATAATTTCAAACTTTCAAATATTTTCATTTTAGATGTGCATGTACTTTCAGAATTATATAGTTAAGAAAGAAAAAAGAAAAAGCTTGCATTTGTAGTAACTATGAGATGGAATTAACTGTTCACACAGCAATTTATTGCACCGTATCCCAAATGTAGTCTCTTTTCTTCATATAAGCAAACTTTAATGTAGTCTATAACATGAATAACACCACAAATGTAGTATTGCACAGCATTTTGTTAAGTTAGAGTACTTTATGAACACATCTAATTACTGTTTAAACTGTCTTCTAATATATATATGTCTATATATATAAAATATATGATAAAGATGCTGGGTGAGATAGGGGAGAAATGGGTCCAAGGGTATTAATAGCAGTGTGGAGAGAAAGGTGTATCCCACATGACTGGAGAATAAGCATACTCATGCCAGTGTACAAGAACAAAGGGGACATCCACAACTGTGGGCAGTACAGAAGCATCAAACTCCTATCACATTGTATGAAAGTTCTGGAAAGGGTGATTGATAAACGGATATGCAGAGTAGTAGAATGTAAGATGGGAGATGAGCAGTTTGGATTCAGATCAGGATGCAGCACAATTGACCCGATGTTTACATTGAGACAGATACTTGAAAAGAAGTTAGAGATGAGGAGAGAGTTGAACTGGGCATTCCTAGACTTAGAGAAAGCATATGACAAGGTCCCTAGAAAGCTGATCTGGGTAGTACTGCAGTGGTTTGAAGTCCCATAAACAATGTAGAATTAGTGCAAGCTATGTACAAGGACCCAATGATTCAAGTGCAAACAGTGTTTGGCCTCACAGAGGAGTTCCCAGTTAGAATGGGTGAACATCAGGGTTCAGCTATGAGCCCTCTGCTGTTCATACTGATGATGGACTACATTAGCAAACAGGTTGGAGGGGACAGATCAACAAAGTTGGTGTATGCAGACGATGTGGCAGTACAGGCAGACTCTGAGCTAGAACTTCAGCAAAGGATAGGAGAATGGAATGCAAATCTGAAGGCACATGGGATGAAACTAAGCACAGATAAGATGGTGTTAATGGCAGCAAATTGGGGAAATCAGAAGAAGTTGAGAATAGAGATAGAAGGGAAGATAGTGGAACAGGTAAACAGCTTCAAGTATCTGGGAGGATTGGTTGAGGAGAAGAGAAGTCTGAATGAAGAGGTCAAAGCTAGAATCAGAGAGACTGCAGCCAACTGGCATAGAGTATCAGGTATAGTCTATGACAGAAGAATGCCAAGGAACCTGAAAAGTAAGGTGTACAATACAGTGGTGTGACCAGTACTACTGTGTGGCACAGAAACATGGGCAGTAAAGGCAGATCAGTTGAGGAAGGTAGAGGTGATGGAAATGAAGTGCCTGAGAAAGGTGGTAGGATGCACACTGTGGGACAGATGAAGAAATGAGGACATAAGAGCAGAAGCCAAAGTAACTCCAATTGTAGAAAAGATCAAAGAGAAAAGATTATGGTGGTTTTGGCATATGTGTAGAAAAGCAGAAGACAATCTGGTGAGGAAGATTTGGGACAGACAGGAAGAAGGTAAGAGGGATTGAGGACTTCCAGCAAAGAGGTAGATGGATTATGTGAAAGAAGATCTGCAACAGTCAGGCATGAGTGTTGAAGAAGGCAGGAGTGTGGCTCTGAATCGAGAGAGTTGGTGACAGTTAACACGATACCCTGACCCCATGTAGAAAATTGGAAAAAGGGGGCTGATGATGATGTTGATGTATATAAAATAAAAATATAAATATGTTGTGTCATTTTGATAGTAATATTGTTTTAAATAGCTGCTGTCATTTGTACAGATATGAATGCATCTATTAATTCTACTTTTAATAAAAAATATTTAAAAATTTACTGTGTGCACTCAGTTGTTGTATATGTTTTACTTCACTGAGTCCAACAATTATATATGTTCTACACATTTTACACTGTTGTTTTAAAATTAGAAATATGCAAAAGTTATTTATTTACTTACCATAACATTTGAGCTGATTTCCCCAAGTAACCGCCTTTACCATTTTACACATAATGCTCTACAAACATCTCTCTCTCTCTTTCTCTCTGGATCCTCTTCATGCTTCATTAAGCCAGAGCAAACACAATCAGAGTAATAACTAAAATATCCTCTAGATCATGTCAGCAACGTGTGTGGGGGTGCAGGGGAGGGAAGATATGTTGATAAGGATGGACCTGTTCATACAGATCTAATGACACAGTACTAACATGACATTTATATCTGCTATAAAGAGTTACAGTCTAGTCAATAGTAGGAAAGAGTCCCAAGCTTATCCTTCTGAGTGGTTATCTTCATAGGTTCATAGTTCATAGGTTCATAGGTAGGTACTAGGCTTATTTATAAGCCTAGCCAGCATGTATTGGCTTTCGCCGCCCCCTTAGATTAGTTCCCTGTGCCTCTGTCCAGCAGAGCCATTGAAGTGATCCCCAGGGAAAACTTTCTGTTTCCCATCCACTCGTCAAGGTTTATTTTGAAGAGTGTTAGTGAGGAGCTCTGCCTAATGTAGATTGGGATCTTGTTCCAGAGCATGGGAAGTCTGTGGGATAGGAATCTATCCCTCCAGCACGTCCTATTTATTGTTGTGGTAATGTTTAGATCCCTGGAGCATGTGGCTCAAGGGGATATGGTTTTCTTTAGGTGGAGCATGTCCATCAATTCTGGGTTGGACATGGCCTTGTATGTCAGGCAGAGATCACCTCTGAGTAGTTGGTATGCAACCGAGTACAGCTGGAGTTTCTTCAGTCGAGCTGCATAGGGCATCTGTTTGAGGACAGTGATCCTCTTGGTGAGGTACTTCTGTAGTCTTTCCAGCTGTTGCAGGTGTCTTGTAAGGTACATCCCAAATGGGGTGTTGTACTCTATGATGGGAATGATGATTGATGAGTAGATGGGAACATACTTCTAATAATATGAGCTACACATGAAGACCAAAATCTAAAGATCACACCCAGCTTGAAATGTCTTGTAAAAGTGTCGAGTGAAGCCCACTATTTGCACAAATACCATCTAAGGCTACATTTCTGAGAAATGCCTAAGAGGTAGCCACTGCTTTGGCTCAATGTGCTCTAGGAACAGATGAGAAAGATTTACTGTGTTTCTAATAAAATAATTTAATACAATCAACAATCTTAACAATTTTTGAAACTTTAGACTAATTTATTATTAGAAAATGACACAAGAAAAGTATTATCCTAAAACTTCTACAAATCCAGAATTACCTTCTTAGTAACATACCTCCCCCTATAAATGCCTATGATAGTTCAGACTCAAATGGTTTGGGGTACAAGTCAAAGCTTGTAAGTGCCCTAGTGGTTGGTAGCCTAGTAACAACCTATGACG
This sequence comes from Protopterus annectens, assembly GCF_019279795.1. NCBI lineage: Eukaryota > Metazoa > Chordata > Ceratodontiformes > Protopteridae > Protopterus > Protopterus annectens. Next base: position 453,863,026 of record NC_056734.1, read on the forward strand.
TTATAATCATAAATGTTTTCTTAAATCCATTATCCCATTAATGTAAAATCTGAGTAGTTTGTGGCTATCCTTACAATCCAACAAAGATTTGACTTTTAGAGGAATTCGGAAATAATGCAAGCAGGATGATAGACTGAGGTTTGTTCCAGCGGCTACCTTACATGAAAATGACAGATTAAGTCTTAATGGTACACTACCCTTGTGTGAACTTAAGTAAGGAACATTTGCACATAATGTTTGCAATGCAGAAGCTCTTCCATCAGAATAGCCACTTTAAAGAATGTTTTCCAAGATACGTCTGTTGTAGCCGTTGGTTCAAAAGGAGGAATAGTCAGTTTTTCCAAAAAAAGTACAATTCCATGAAAGAACAGGGTCTTTGATAAGAGGTCATATAAGGAAAGCTGCTGCCAAAACATACTTCTGTATATACAAAGATGTTGATGATAAAGAATTAGAACATTGAAGAAGATTAGAGACTGCAGTGAGGTACATTTTAATAACTGAAACAATCACATAGCAAAGGTAGGAGAAAGACAGAATCAAGTATTGCTGACACTGGGGTCATAAAGAGATCCAAATCTATAAAATATTTTTCTGTGGCCTGCTACTAATGTATTATTTAACATTTTCCTACCATTAGGCCTCTGGGTAGAGTTAATTATCTGAACTGCCCTGGTGAGGTTTGAAGAGTCCTGACTATTGCTGGAACTTGAGTAACCAGGTGGATAGATAAAGGAAGTAAAGATCTCAGGAAGCCTTGCAAGAAGAAAGAGTAAGAAGATTTCTAGAGGGACTCAGATAAATGTCCTTCCTCAAAAGATGAGAGCTGAGCAGAGGAAACCGCATAAGTTGAGGCCACAATGGGGCCCTGTGAATGACCTAGAACTTGATCTGTCTGGCTTTCTATATGGCTTTCAGAATAAGAAGAAATGGGAGAGAACACAAAGTTGTCTTACAGGTGCTGGATGACAGCCTCTCTGAGACATTTCCTCAGAAGAGGAATGAGGGAAAAGGAGCCATTGCACAGTTAGCTGGTTAGAGATGTAAACAAGATAATTCAGTAAACTGATTTCAAACAGTTACATTGCCAGAAGACTTTTTCATTATCAGTCCAAAACTTGCCTACAAGTTTGAAGGGGTCTGATGTGAGAAGACTTTGTAAGGAGTTTCTGTGCAGGTACTTTTGCTATCTTTTATGTTATGATGAAGAATAATCATCTCCACTTAAATTAAAAACAATTAAAAGTGGATTATGAAACCTGTGTACACATGGAAGGACACCCCCCCCCCCCACACACACATAACATACGTAATATAATCAAATCCATAATCACTTTATCTTGGGGAAAATAGAAATCACCTCCACAGCTCCCTTATTCAAAAAGAATTCCTTATGCACTCAGCTTTTTTCACACAGCATAATCCAGTCATCTAAAAGCCCACACCATTATATTTGTCTTTTTCTTTTACCATTTCCATTAATCTAAACCATTCTGATGGACTTTAATGCAAATGAGTATAATTAGAAGTGTAATTAAGGTCAAAATCAAAAATCCCCAAGCAATAATCAAGAATGGAAGAAAGAGAAGCTATAAAATGGTGTAGTTCTTTGCTGAAACTGCACAGAAAAGCAGATCCATTTGCCTCTGTAAGCCTTCTAAATAGAAGGTTTCTAGAAAATGCTCAGTTGTTTGACACAAGTCAAACTACAGAAAGCTGGGATATTAGCTTCAAAGAATGAAATTATTTGAGCCTCTTGACAAAGGAATGCGATGGAAAGATGTTGGATAGATGTGAAAATAAGCGGTTATGTTGTCCTATCCCGCCGTAATTCTTGCTGGTTGGGGTTCGGAACCGAGCATCGGTTTTGACTCGGCCGAATACAAAAGCTCGAGAGCTTCCACTGGCTCGAGGCTAACTTCTATTCCATGATGCATCTGGTAAAATATCCAGATCTCATTTGCCACTCAAGTGACTGGGATGTCTTCTGACTGGTTCGTTGGCTGAGCAGATTTTATTTCACATTTTTTCTACAGTTTTTGTCAGTTTTCTGTCTTGTATTGTGCAATAGAGTTAGATAAAAACCCTTCTGGCTTTCTTTGCATTGTTTTTCCCTTTGTTTCTGTGAGAGACCCATTTAAGTTTGAGGGCTCTCAGCAGCCCGTTTAACTTAGAGGGACTCTTCCCGTTCCCATGCCTTCCTTCCCTTGGAGATTCCGTTTATGTTAGAGGATTCTCCATTGTTGGGTTTGTGTGCATTCTAGTGATAGTTTTTAGTGTGTCAAGTAGTGGTTAGATTCATCCTCTGACGGTTTTCTTACAGCTTTCTGCTGAAAGCTTTTTGGGTGTGTATTCAACTTTTGGTGTGGTGTTAGTGGTTCAGTAGGCTCCTGTTTCTTCGGAGCAGTTTATTTAGTGTGTTAAATTAGTGGTTAAACCTGTTCTTTGGAGGTTCTTTTCTTACAGATTTCTGATCTGTGTGTGTTTCAACTTCTTGTGTGTGTTAGTAGTTAGTAGGCTCCTGTTTTCTTGGAGCAGATTATAGTTAAAAGTTTAAAGTCATAGTTTAAAAGTATATATTTAAAAAAAAAAAGAATTTCATATAGTTTTCCTTACTTCTTTTGGTTTATACTTTCTTCTTTGAATATGTCGAAGGAAAAGGAAAAAGTGCTTAAAGAATATAGGCAGTCTGGTTTCAAGAAGTGCAATCGATGCACCCAAAAGATGTCGATCACAGATGGGCACACCAATTGTGTATATTGTTTGGGTGCCATCCACTTACAAGACCCTTGCACTATTTGCCATGGGTTCAGCAGCAGGGTCCTTCAAGTGCGTAGAAATAAATTGGTGGTCAGGGGTTTGTTGAAAGGTCCTTTCCAGGAATCTTTGGAAGGATCTCAAAGCTCCAAGCCTTCTTCTTCTTCTTCTTCTTCTTCCCATTCAGGTTCCAAATGACATGTTGTTTTGGCTCCAGCTTCAGAGCTCCTAATACAGTTGCTGCTTTGGAACCATGGGCTCTTGGTTCTGACAAAACAAAATCAACCTCTCCAGCCCCATCAATATCCTCAGAGCTGGTAGAGTTACCAGTTAGGACAATTTCCTGTGTTAGAGCTGATATCTCCGACCTTCAGATTGCCTGTTTTGGAGAGGGCCATATCTCCTTCATTATCCTCCCATTTCCTCCAGGAGATTATCTGATAACGATGTGGAGCGGGTGGTGAAGAGATTGTTTAAGACTCCAGTGCTAGCTAAAATTTTATTGTCTCCAACCCCAAAGGACTTAGGACAGTCCAAGACACCATCTTCAATACCTTCTCTCACCCCGTTGGTGGTTTCAGAGCCAGAGACTGTGGATCCAATAGCAGTGGAACTGTCAGTACTGGAACCTCCTTCAGGATCACTGTTTCTGGCTTCTGCTCCAATGTCTTTGGGTCCTTTGGATATCGAGGATTTTAGGAGCCGATGTTCAGCCATCGGGTCCGGGGAGGGGAGTCTGTGCAAACAGTTGTCTGAGCCGTCTCTACCCCTTGGTGAGGTTGAGCTCAGTTCCTACATCAGCTTTGGAGCCCCCCGCTCCACCTTGGAGTTGATCCTCAGCATCTTTGGAGCAGAGGGTCTCTTCAGTGCAGAGTGAGTGGGCTTTTGAGCTGATGGAGTGAGTGCTGTTATCCCAGACAGCTCCACTCTTGGAGCCATCTTCTCTTCCCTCACAGGTGCTGGTGTTGCTCTCTTCTTCACCCATGCCCCCCAAGCATAGAGATCCGGAGCTCAAGGAAGCCCCTGTGGGTGGCACTGTCTCCTCTGAAACTTCTCCAGATTATCCCTCTGAGGAAGCCCCATGGAAGAGACTGTGCAAGAGGAAACACATAGACTCCCCTGAGTCGGTCACATCGGACACTGATCTGGATGAGTCTGAAGGGTACCCATGGTCCCCCTCTGAGGATGTCTCTTTTGCTGACATCCTTGAGATCCTGAAACAGAGGGATGGCTGGAAGCCCACCAACCTTTCAGAGGATGAATCAGTGTACCTGGAGGCTTTTGGATCTCACCCTTCCACCTCCTGGGTGATCCCCCCTATGATCAGTTACTTAACGTGATATCATGTAAGGCCTGGACTTCCCCAGATACAGTAGAACCATTTCCACAGATGCCAAACAAATTTATTACAGCCCCTACTGAAAAGGAGTTTCTTACCAAAGGAGTCCCTGTAGATGCGATGGTGGTGGCGGAAGCCACTAAGAAGGAGTTATCGGAGACCTCCTCATCTGTTCATCCTCCCAACAAAGAGTAATGGACTATAGACAGATATGGAAAGTGTACCTTTTCTTCAGAGGCCTTTAACCTACAGTCACTAAATTACCTGACCCATTTTCTGAGGCTTCAAAGGTATCTCCTCAAAGAGCTAGGAGATGCCCTTCAGGGTACTGTAGCTTCTGGGACCACAGACAAAGTTTCTTTGCTGCTCTCCACCTTCAACTCTATTCTCAATTCCTCCATGAGATCTCCTCATCTGTTCATCCTCCCAACAAAGAGTCACAGACTATAGACAGATATGGAAAGTGTACCTTTTCTTCAGTGGCCTTTACCCTACAGTTACTGAATTACCTGACCCATTTTCCGAGGCTTCAAAGGGATCTTCTCAAAGAGCTAAGAGATACCCTTCAGGGTACTGTAGCTTCTGGGACCAGAGACAAAGTTTCTTTGCAGCTCTCTACCCTCAACTCTATTGTCAGTTCCTCCGTGAGACTGATTTCATACACAGCTGATGGTGCGAGCAGAGCAGCAGCTACAGGAATTTCCCTAAGGAGACATTCCTGGATGCATCTTTGCAGTTTTGCTGAGCCCTTCAAGTCTTCCTTCACCAACACCCTTTTTGATGGTTCATCCCTTTTTGGACCCAAGGTGAAAGATACTTTAATGAAGTGCGAGCAGGAAGGGAAAACCTTGTCTGCCATGGGTGTCAGTTTTTCCGCCCCATCTAGACCTTATCACAAAGGTCAGAAGGGTGGGAAGATGTGGTTCTGCAAGTCCCAAAAAGGTTTCTGTGATGCATGTGATTACACTTCCCCCAGAGGCAGAGAGGGAGGTGCTAATGGAAGACATTGACCTCGCGGCAGAGGGAGTCTGCAGAATCAGGGCAACAGAGATACATTCTCTGGGAGGACCTTCCAGAATTCCTGAAAGGAGACTCAACTGCTTTTCTCTGGAGGCAGTCAGGGGACGTTTGTCACTGTACCCAAACACCTGGCTAGAGATCTCCCAAGACAAATGGGCACAAACAATCATATCCAGAGGATATTACATCCCCTTTTCTACTCCCACTCCCACAAATAAGTCCTTGCCAGATGTTCCACTTGGTCAAAAGGACTATGCAACACAAGATATTCAAGTTGCTAGAAAAAGTCATCCAGGATGCCCTCACAGAGCAGATTGGATTCGGAACTTACTCAAGGTTTGTTTTAGTACCAAAAAAGACAGGGGACTGGAGACCTATTCTGGATCTCAGCAAACTAAACAAATTTGTAGAGAAATCAAAGTTTCGGATGGTGACACTGCAGTCAATATTTCTTTTTATAGGGAAAGATGATTGGATGTGCTCGATAGATCTCTAGGATGCATATTACCACATAAAAATGGACAAGCCATCCAGGAGATATTTACGCTTTTGGCTGGAAGCCAGTCATTACCAGTTTCGAGCCCTCCCCTTTGGCCTCACTTCAACCCCCAGCATGTTCATAAAATGCACGGCAGTGGTCATGGCTCACTTGAGACATCAGGGATTCTGGGGGTTTCCATACCTGGATGACTGGCTCCTAACTGCCACCACCAAGCATCTACTTCTGGAGGCGAGGGATGAAACAATGCTTCTTTGCACCAGACTAGGCATTACAGTAAACTTAAAAAAAATCTGCCTTGTCGCCTTCACAGCATATTACTTTCTCAGGCGCAGAACTGGATTCAAAGCAGATGGTGGCAAAATGTACCTTCGAGAGAATTCAGTCCTTCATCGTCAAATCAAGATATTGATATCAAAAAGAAGGGTTCAGTCCAGGGTTTTGTTACAGGTTCTGGGTACCATGGCAGCCGCAATTCTTTTAATCCCCCTAGCTCATCTACACATGCAGATTCTACAATGGTTACTCTTTGCCCAGTGGTCCCTGCAGGACTTGCCTTTATCACACCAGATAATCATTACGGAGTCATGCAAGAAAGATGAACAGTTGTACCTAGGCTGCCCCTTTGTTTTTATTTATTTATTTATTTACATTTGTTGACCGGGAGTGTCCGACTGGACGTAGGTATATTTTCAGCAGAGGCCCGGGGAGAAAAGCTCCACAGTTAAAATAAACAGACAGTAGTTACATTGGATTACATAGCAATTAACAATTTAACATAGCAATTACTTACAACATATTTACAGATGAAGAACATAGTACATCACTAGACAACTAGAATCTTTATCTGTGAAGTACATAACAGACATTAACAAATGTTTCAATAAGAAGTTCCTGCTGTATAATAAGTACTAGGCTTATAAGCATCTGAGCTTGCTATAATCAAGGTAGTTAGTGGAGTGGAAAGAAAGGTAGTGGTTGTATGGGGTGGGTGATATTAGAGTGGGAGTTGCAAGGGCATAGCCAGCATGTTTTTAGGTGCGCTTTTAGTAAAGTTTTGAAATGGGTGCATGATGGTACAGAGGTAATTGTGGGTGGGAGGGAGTTCCATAATTTGGCTATGGTGCAAGAGAATAGTGCTTCACCAGCAGAGTTATTGGCTTTAGTGATCTGCAAGTGATTTTTGTTGCTGGATCTTAGTGGTCTAGTGGTGCGATAGGGTTGGAGTAGATTCTGGAGGGATGGGACATTTAGTGGATGTTTTACTAGTTTGTGGGCGGGTGAGAGTTGATACCACTGAAGGAGGTGAGGGAGTTCAAACCAGCCCAGTTCAGCAAGTGAGAGACAGTGGTGACTACAGTAGGATGCCCCTGTGATGAATTTGGCAATTTTGTTGTAGCAGGTCTCTAGCTTGTTTAGATCGCATTGCCTTAGGTTGGTATATACCGGAGAGGCATAAAGTAGGGTGGAGATAAGGTGGGAATTTGCTATTGAAATCTTTTCTGCTTTGGTGAGAAGTTGCTTATTTCTGTATAATGGTCCTAGTTTTTTGTGGACTTTTTTTATGGTCATGGATATGTGAATGTCAAATTTTAGTTTATTGTCTATTTCCACTCCTAGCAATTTGGTGTGTTCAGTTGGGTATATAGTGGTGTTGTCTTTTGCTGTGATGTTAAAATGAGAGTTGTTTTGAGTATGTTTGGTGGGTTGGAAGATGAGTAGTTTAGTTTTGTTTGGGTTGAGTATTAATTGGGCATCGGATAACCAAGTTTCAGCAGAGGAAAAGGCTTCCTGTCTGACTTTTTTGTAGTTTGGGTAGGGACTGGGCTGAGCAGATGATGGTTGAGTCATCTGCGTATTGTATGTGTGCACCATGTTTGGTGGCAGAGGCTAGATTATTGGTGTAAATCCAGTAAAACAAACCAAACTGTTGAAAAACACACAACAAAATGGCTTTGCAGTCATGATACAAGTTCGAACAAAATTATATCTTTTTGAAACTTTAATGTGAGCGCTTTCGTCAGAGCCAATGCTCTGACTTCTTCAGACAACCAAGTACACTGAAAACAAGTTTTAAATAATAGACCCAATTATCTAATTAACTCATTTAAAACCTATTTAAAGATGCAGAATTCACTTTAATTAAAAACATCTATTAAAAAAAAAATATATATACATATATATATATATATATATGTATATTAAAAGACTTTTATAAGCCATATATAATTGTTTAAACCAAAGACTTATACTTGTCATTACTTAAATGCATGTTAATTACATACATAGATAAAAAATAAAAAATATATATATTAATAATAAAATAAAATAAAATACATGAATGCTATCTTGCGAGTGCTTTCAACTTTAGCATACATTTTAGAGATGTGTATTCATTCAGCCCTGGTGGGACATATGCTGCAGTCCGAATCTGCCACATTAGCTCCTTTTCTTCTAATCCAAGTTCCCACGGGCCATCTCTCCAGTCCTGTATTATTTGTTCCAACACTGTGAATTGAAATCTATGTGTTGGATTTTTCATAGTATGCCTAGCCAATGCATTTGTAGTGCTTTTGACTGACTGCAAAGCCATTTTGTTGTGTAGATTATTGGTGTAAACAGAGAAGAGTAGGGGTCCAAGGATGGATCCTTGGGGAACCCCTGTGGAGACAGGTAGTTGGGGAGATATGTCATTCTTCCATACAATGGATTGTTGGCGGTCAGACAGGTAACTCTGAAACCAGTTGGTGACTGATTGAGAGAAGGATAGGTTATTGAGGACAGAGATAAGTTGTTTGTGTGGGACCATGTCAAATGCTTTAGATAGGTCTAGGAAAGTAGCAGAGGAGAGATAGCCATTGTTTTTATGCTGAAGAATAGTGTTAGTAAAGGAGAGTAAGGCAGTGGTGGTGCTATGATTTGGTCGGAAACCATGCTGAGTACTGGAAAGGAGGTTGTTAGTAAGGAGGTAGTCTGAGACCTGAGAGTGTATGCATCTCTCTAGTATTTTGGAGAGTGGAGAGAGAATAGCTACAAGGTGGTAATTGGTTAGTTCTGTGGAGGGGCTGCCTTTGTGGAGGGGAATTATATGTGATACTTTCCACAGTGTGGGAACGTAACTTTCTGACAGAGATCGGTTAATCAAGATGGATACTGGGTAGGCCAGAGCATCAGCTGCAATTTGTAGGTATTCACTTGGGAGGTTGTCTGCTGCTAATGTGGTGGGTTTAAGTTTAGTTAAGAGTTTTTTTTATGTTGGAGGTAGGTACAGGAGAAAAAGAGAAGGCAGTGGGGAGATTACTAGTTGAAGGTGTGGGCTGGAGAGGAGGGGGGTTGTGTTGTTTAGCTAGTGATAGTATGGTTTGTGTGAAGTGTGTGTTGAAAGAGGTAGCAATATTTTCTGAGGAGTGAGGGATGTTAGGAGGAGGGGTACTGACTTTACCTGGGTGGAGGATGGAGTTTATGGAGGACCAGAATTGTTTGTGGCTGTGTTGTGAGGAGTCTAGGGCAGACTGGTAGTATTGGAATTTGTCCTGTTTTATTAGCTTTTTGACTCTATTGCATAGTTTTAGGAATTTCTGTCTAGTTGAGGGGGTTTTGGTTTTGCACCAGTGCTCCCAGGCTTTATCCCTGTTTTTCATTTCTGACTTAGTGGTTTTCTGTAGCCATGGGGAGGGTTGTGCTTTGGTTCTGGAAAGTCTTATGGGGGCATGGTAATTAAGGATGCTCAGGAAGGTAGTATTAAAAAATTCAACTGCGTCATCAAGACTGAGGTACTTTAGAGGATGCCAGTTACATTCTTTGAGGGATGAGATGAATGTGAGTGGGTTAAAGTTTAGTTTTTTACGTATTTGACAGTAGATGACAGGTTTAGCTTGGTATAGGTATTTTTTGATTAGGAATGTTGGGGAGTGATCACTGAGGCTATCTGATAAGCAGCCTGTTATATATGACTGGGGGCTCTTACTGACTAGTATCCAATCCAGGGTAGTGTGCTTGCTGGAGTTTTTATTTATCCTGGTTGGCGACTGGACTAGTTGGGTGAAGCCATGAAGGTTTACATGATGGATTGGATGGTTGTCAGAACAGGATTGCCAGTCAATACTGAAATCACCTAAAATGATAGTTTTTCCACAACCAGCAGCAGTACTGACCAGGGACGCTTCCCAAATTGGGTGGGGTGGGCATCATCTGGGAATGATGAACACGAAAGCCACTTGCACATCAATGTCCTAGAGATGAGAGCGGTGCTGTATGCACTGCAGGCACTTCAAGATTCTCTTCCAATAGGAACATTTGAAATTCAAACAGACAATATGTCAGTGGTACGGTACATAAACAAGCAAGGAGGAATCAAGTCGTATCCCCTATGTCAAGAGGCACAACGAGTATGGCAATGGGCTGTCGCGTCTCAATGTTTTCTGATAGCAATGCTTATGCCAGGGAAATCCAATGTGATAGCGGACAAACTCAGCAGAGCAATTCTGTTGCCTAATGAGTGGTCCCTCAAACCAGAAGTTGCAGAAGAGATCTTCCAGAAATGGGGCTAGCCTTGCTGCAATCTTTTCGCCACCTCCATGAATGCCAAATGCAGCAGCTACTATGCCCTCATTCCCCCCCAGGGAAGTTACCAAGGGATGCACTTGCCCACATTTGGCCCCCAGGACTACTCTATGCCTTTCCCCCCTTCCCCTTAATACCCAAAGTACTTCAGAAAGCCAACACATTGAAAAGCACTATGATTCTCATTGCACCTTACTGGCCTTGACAAGTTTGGTTCCCCTTTCTCTGGACTCATTTACTGGAGGAACTGTGGATTCTGGACCCAGTTCCAGACCTTTTGACCCATTCATCGGGAGCATTCCATCCATCCATCCAGACCCTCAAGTTGACAGCATGGCTGCTCCAATTCCACTCTTAGCCAGATGTTACAAATTTTCCCCTGCAGTTAAACATATTTTGGTCTCTTCCCACAAACCATCTACGAGGAAACTATATTCAAGTAAATGGAAAAGATTTTCTTATTGGGCTGTTAAACACACTGCAGAACCTTTTACGACCCTTTTACTATTACCACAGTTCTAGAATTTCTCTCCAAGCTTATTGATGAAAGAGCGGTAGCAGCTACTATCAGAGTTCAGCTGGCAGCTATCTGTAACTTTCATACTGGGAATGCCTATAATGTCTCAGATTATGTAAGGCCTTTCTGAAAGGTACATTCTTACTCAGACCCCTGATCAGGGAACCTCCAGCTCCTTGGGACCTTAATTTTGTGCTATCTGCATTGGTTTTGCCACCCTTTGAACCTGCATCATCTTGTGATATGAAGTTTTTATCCTAGAAAACTCTTTTCTTGGTAGCTATTACTTCTGCAAGTTGGGTGTCAGAACTTCAAGCTCTCTCTATATGCCCGCCTTATATAGTTTTTCACAAAGGCAGAGTATCATTAAGAACAAATCCCTCTTTTCTACCCCAAATTTGTTCAGAAAAATAATCTAAATCAATCTATAGATTTGCCTGTGTTCTTTCCAAATTATATCGACAAGGCAGAGTATAGATTACATCAATTAGATGTAGACAGACAGCTCCACTTCTATTTGCATAGGACCAAAGATTTCAGAAAGTCGGATCAGATTTTTGTGTTCTTTTCAGACAAAAGAAAAGGATTGCCTGTTTTGAAAGTGACTCTGTCTAAATGACTTACAGATTACATTTCCTTTTCATACACTAAGAATAATAGACAATTACCAGGCAAAGTAAAAGGTCATTCCACGAGAGCGGTTTCAACATCCTCTGCTTTTCAGGCTAGGCTTCCCATGGACACTATTTGTGCTGCCGCCACATGGGTGAGACCTCATACTTTTATTACTCATTACAAAGTAGATGTTACAACCCAGAACACGTCTTCCTTTGGTTCCACTGTATTGAGGAGTCTTTTCTCTTGAGCCACCCTAGGGTAAAGATGCTAGGGATGTTGTCCCAACTAGCAGGAATTACGACGAGATAGGACAACATAACATTAAGAAGTTATTTACTCACCATAACATTCCATGTTTGTTGTCCATCTTGCCTACATTCTTGTTTCCCACCCACCTTCCCCCTCCTTCGTTCCTGGAGGAACGGGTGGATAATCTTGTTATGTATATGGCTATGATGGTTTGGAGTCTTTGATTCTTCTTTCTAGAAGATTGCTATGTTCGAGTATGTGGTGTACTAAGTTAGTGTTTCACTTGCAAACAAGATCTAGGGATTTCACCAGATGCATCATGGGATAGGAGTTAGCCTTGAGCCAGTGGAAGCTCTTGAGCTTTTGTATTCAGCCGAGTCAGAACCGATGCTTGGTTCCCGAACCTCAACCAGTAAGAATATAGGCGAGATGGACAGCAAACATGGAACGTTATGGTAAGTACATAACTCCTTATTTTCCATCACTTACTGGTGCAGCAGTAGCATTGTTGTCTTACAGTACGAGGTTCTCCAGTTCGATTCTCAGCTGGAGTGCCTTTTGTGGAAAGTCTGCATTTTCTCCCTGCATTCATGTGGGTTTTCCTCCAGGTGCTGTGGTTTCCTACCACATTTTAAAGACATGCGTCTAGAGTGTTTCTCCCCAGGCCTCCACTGAAAATTGGCTTCTAAGTCAGATTTTCCCAGTAAATAAATAAATAAATAACAAGCAAGGCCCAAAGTGGGATTATGAAAAGGAATTTTATCTGAGAAATCTGGCTTTCTGTATGAATATCATGTAATCATCATTAGAAGAAAATACAGGGAAATCATAGAGGATGAAACAGGGAAACCTGTGAACAATGGTGTACTTGTGCTTGATGATATCCCTCCAGGAAGATTCATCATGGAAAAATCATTTTGTCCTTGTTATTGGTTGGAGGCACAATATGGTCACATAGTGATTTGCCCAAAGATAAAATAGTCTCTACATAGCCAGTTGGCTGAAGGACTGCTCAGGAGACATTAACAGGTATCTTTATTTATTTATCATTTGTTAGCTATGTTAGTCCGACTAGGCTAGCAGCCTCTTTTATTTATTTATTTATTTACATTTGATAACCGGGTAGTGTCTGACTGGGCCAGAGGCCCGTTTTCAGCGGAGACCTGGGGTGAAAAGCTCCAAGGAAGATTACATAATTATACATTTGTACATATGACAATTACAATAGGAATTCAAATCCAAGTTCCTTGACATTGTATCTAAAAGCATATAACAATGGTAGTACAATAAGGTTATACCATTCATACAGACAAAAGAAACAAACAAAAAAAAAAAAATATATATATATATATATATATATATATATATTTTTTTTTTATTTATTTTTTTTTGCCGGATAAAAATATCACAAACTGAAGCTAAAAAGGCTCAATTGCCAAGAAATATTGTCAGTGGGTGGTGGAGAGAAGGAAGTTCGACAGTAAGGGGTTAAATTAGTTAGCCTGGTGGGGAACATGAGCCAAGCCTATGTTTGGTGAAATATTCCTTTAGGGACTGTTTAAATGAATGTGTATCATTGATGGACAGAATATGCTGAGGTAGAGAATTCCAGTCTTTGGCAATGATATGTGAGCATAGGGGACACCGTGAGAGTTTTGGGTTTTGTTAACCTTCAACAATACTTTATCAGCAGACCTAACAGATTTTAGGTTAGTGTAGGGTTGGACAAGGTCAGATAGAGCTGGGTAGTTGTCAGGTTTATATAAGACTGGATGGGCAGTTAGTAGCTGATTCAGAGTAATCAGGTGAGGCAGCAGCTCTAACCAGTTCATCTGGAGAAGGGCAGCACAATGGTGAGCTCTTTGAGACTGATTAGTGGCAAATCTGGCAATGTTGTTATAGCAAGAGTCAAGGCTGTTAAGTTCAGATTTGCGAAGATTGGTAAGTATTTGTGAAAGGTAAAGTGGGGAAGATAAGAGATGGGTTCTGGCTGTTGCAAGTCTAGCCTGGTCAGTAAGATACAATTTTGCCCTATAGAGAGAACCCACTTTGACATGAACCTTTTTAATTGTTAGTGCAAGGTGCTTGTCAAACTTAAGTCCACTATCAGTTGTGACACCACAAAGTTTTATATGTTCTATTTTTGTACCATTGGAAGAAGAAATAGAGATAAGTGGTTGGTTGGTTGTTGTTGAGGCATTATAGAAGACCATAAGCTTGGTTTTATTGGGGTTAAGTATAAGTTGATGGGCTGTTAAGTAGTTTTCAGTATTGTGGAGAGCTGCCTGAGTTTTTTCCTGGAGTTCCTTGATAGAGGGGGCAGAGCAGATTAGGGAAGCATTATGAGCATATTGTATGATTGAGGCTGGATTTGCTGAGGAGTTTAGGTCACTGGTAAAAATTGTCAATAAAAGTGGGCCAAGAATAGATCCTTGTGGGACTCCTGCATATATAGGGAGCTGGGGGAGAGTTTATTGTCCCATAAAGTGGCTTGTTTCCTATCTGACAGGTAGCTATGAAACTAGCTTAGGGCTTCAGTGCTGAAGTGGTAGAATGCCAGTTTATTGAGAAGTATTTGATTAGATATAGTGTCAAATGCGTTTGACATATTTAGGAAGGTAGCAGAGACTAGTTGTTTTTTGTTTTTGAGTTGATTTATGATATTAGTAAAGCTTATTAGAACTGTACTGGTGCTATGCCTAGGCTGAAAGCCATGTTGTGTATTAGATAATAGATTATTTGACAGAAGGTGGTCTAAGACCTGTTTGTGTATACATTTTTCTAAGATTTTGGCAAGTCGTAACAAAATGGCTTAGGATCTGTAGTTGGATACATCAGTAGAAGGACCACCTTTATGTAAGGGTATGACATGACATATTTTCCAGAGGAGTGATATGTACTGTTCAGAGATAGAAGGGTTGATGAGAATAGATATAGGATAAGCAATGGAAGTAGCAGCTAGTTGTAGAAAGTCAGCAGGTAGCTGGTCTGCAGCTAGTGTGCAAGGTTTTAGTTTAGAAAGGAGATGTTTAAAATATTGTGTTTGGATGGGAATGAGATAGAGGAGGGTAGAATTATTGTTGTTGGTTTCAGGTATGGACAGAGGCATATTAGGGGTTCTGTTTAGTAGAGAGGTTATTGAGTTAATAAAATGGGAGTTAAATTCAGTGGCTATGCAATCATTTGGGTTGGTCAGAATTGGGGCTGGGGTAGGAGGTTTTTCTGGGTTGAGAAGGAGGTTAATTGTTTGCCAGAATCTTTTGGGATTTTTCTGGTATTTTTAGCTGACTTGTTTGGAAGTAGTTTTTTTTGTGCTGTTTAATTAGTTTTTTAGATTGATTTCAAAGTTGTTGGTGGGTAATAAGATTGTGTTTACTTCTACTATTCTGAAAGAGATACCAGGCTCTGTCCCTTTGTTTTAGTAGAAGAATTGTGTCTTTTCACAACCAGGGAAGCTATTTGGATTTGGTACGAATTTTTCTAATTGGAGCTAGATCAGTAAGAATTTGTAGGAAAGTACTATTGACGTACTGTACTGCACGGTCCAATTGAAGAGTTTTTAGAGGTGCTCAGTTATATTGTTGAAGAAGAGTATTAAATAAGGTAGGAGAAAAGTGTTTTTTATTGAAAATTTTGCAAAATGAAATGTTACTGGAATTGTGTGTATGTTTTCTAATCAAGTAGGTAGAGAAGTGATTGCTTAGTGTGCCAGGGACCCAACATCGTAGCTAATATTGGATTTGATTGTTAAAATCCAGTCAAGAATGGATTGCCTGTTGGTGTGTTTGTCGATGTGTGTGGGGTGGTTAATTTTTTGACAGAAATTGTACAGGTTTATAAAGTTAGTAGGAGGGGGGTTAGAATAGCAGGTAGTCCACTCAAGGTTAAAATCTCCAAGTATAATAGTTTCATGACTGAAGTTGGTAGAGGCCCATTCAAGGATGCTTTTGGAGGTTATTAGCAGGGGGCAGGTAGATCGCTATAAAGATAATGGACTTATAATTTTTCATTTCTAGGCATGCTACTGAAACTTCTGAGTTAGGGATATCAGGTGGAGTAGAGTTAAATTGTTCCAATTTAAGATTGCCTTTAAACAAAATGGCAATCCCACCACAACGTCTAGATACTCTATCAATTCTGAGGATGTTATAACCATTGGGAAGAAATTCTTCAGATTTAATATGGGTCTTAAGCCATGTTTCAATAATGACAGCTATATCTGGGGAGTAAAGGGAAACAGCAGCATGAAATTAATGTACTTTGTTTATCAAGCTTCTGAGGTTGACATTAATGATGAGAAGTTCAGAGTTACTTTTTTCAGTGGTAGATAGGAGTTAGGTGTGGAGTTAGGTGAGGTGTCAGAATGTGGATTTGGGGGGACAGGTGGGGTAGAGAATGTGGTGAGGGTTGGGCCTGGATTAGGATGCACGTCACACTGGACTTTAATATGGGTAAGGGAATGGAGGGTAAGACATCTTAGTTTGGAAAACAGACTGTGATGTATATATATATACATACATACATATATATATATGGATCTATATATATATATATATATATATATATATATATATATATATATATATATATATAGTGTAGCAGCAGAGCTGTGGGTTTGAAAATATTTAAAATTACTGGCAAGGCTAGCAGGACAGGGAGAGAGATGATAGATTTTACTAGACGCATAGTAAAGAAGGCAGATTGTAGTTAAACTCAGGGGTGATAGATTGTAGATAAAGTAAAGAAAATCTTATGTAGAAGAGTCAGAAAAGAGACTTGATGAGATAATGGATGAAGTGAGATTGAAACTTATAGCTGGAGTGCTGATTGGAGTCTGTCTAGGAATAAAGAAAATCGATCCTGGGGTGGGTGAGAATTAGCAGAAATGAGCCTGCAGAATAAAAACTATCAATATCAGTATAGATACTAACCAGGTAAGTCAGGAACAGAGGAAAAATAGCATAAGATGGTTTTACAATAAAGACAAATTAAAGAAAGTACTTTCACTAGTTTTTAGAAGTTAAATAAGCGTTCCATGCACTAGTCTGTGAAAGTCCAAGGGAAAATCCTGGTAGTAAGACAGCGGGCCAAAGGTATCCTTTTATTAGGGAATTATAAGCCCTGGGTCCAAATACGCTTCTGAGGGAGGGGGTCACCAAACTTCAAGAACTATTGAAGGGAGTCACTGGAGGGAAGTTTGTTAGTCTGAATGAATGAGGCAGGGGGCTTTAAGAGGATCTTATGCAGCTGCTGCCCCTGGCTTAGTGAGTGCTAGGAAGCTATATTCAGCTATTTTGTCAATACTTGTAAAGTACAAAGTAGCTTATAAATGTAAAGGTTTAGGAGCATGTTCACCATGAAAGCGGCACCTAAATTCACTTGTAAAGTAGAGGAAACTCCAGGTGGTATTTATACTACCAGGTGAAATTTGGCCATGGTATCAGAGAACATCCCCTACTCTCCAAGAAGTGCCATGGAATCTTTTACATGCAGATGGGGCATTGGTTCAAAGTCTCATCTGAAGGATAGCACACTCAGAAGTTCAGCACCCCTGTTATGCTGTACTAAAGGGTCAGCAATCCATCCACCTGGTGTGGGAAAAGAACCACAGCGTTCTGCACCAAAGGCATGTATGCTACTTGTTATGCCACTGACACTACACCGACTTAGTATCTAAAATAATTGGCCTCCTGGGATTGTACTTGACAGGGAGGAAGTGGTTTGATTAACTATTTCATTTCCTGGCTCTCATGGTCTTCTAATACATTGAAAGAAACTGGACCCCTCTCTAAGTTGCTGACATACTATACCATTATCATACTGTCTTGATATAGTGTTACCACTTTCATTGGGAAGGAAGTCTAGAAAGACTGGGCGCCTAAGTAGGATTTCTCACTTTTCAGTACACTAGCATGATAATATGACTCTGGATATACACAGATGCCCTGAGCCCTTTGCCCTTTGTTATGTGGCCTCCCCCTCACAGCAGACTCATCTGTGGTGACTGATGCCTGAGGAGTGTGTAGTAATAATATTATGCTTAACCATTTATGTAGATAAGACATGCAGGTTAAGAAGATTTAGATCTAACTTGCTAACTTGATGCGATAATCTATGGTACTACAAACTGAAGATTGGTCAAGCTATTCTAAGTAAAATGTGCTTGGTAGTGAATGATGACTAAAATGCACTTTATAAAATTAGAATTTGACAAGGTTCCAACCGTGACTTCTGCAAGATTCACTTTTATCTTAGGGAATGGAATAATGAGAGCAGAAATTGCCTGTGAGAGACCAAAGCTTCAGTGGAAGTATATGCAGAGAGCCAGTCATATTGACAAGGAAATATCTTGTCTCCCTGCAGCCTCTGACTGATAAGCTGCTACCATAGACATGCATTTTGTGAACATCTTGTGAACTGAGGTAAGACAAAACAGGAGACTTCAGAACTGATAGGACTGACTACTACTTGGAACATCTAGAACCTTCTGAGCTTCTTGTGAATCTTTATGTGGATGGAGACATATTGGAAGTGCAAGCACAAAACTTTGACAATAGGCCTCTAGAATAAAACCAAACAACCATGGCTGTTTCCAGCATGTTCACTGCCCCAAAGATAACCTCCTCATGATCAAGGAATTAATTATTCTTCTGAGACCATATGAAAAGTGTGTTTTGGAAGTTTCTATGACTCAATATTGTCTCAAGACCCTCTCTTTTGGCACTAAAATTGAACATGAATAGCATTTTAACTCTTTTTTGGTTTCCTGAGTCATGGATAACTCATTTCTGTAGAAGTCATTTGACATCTTTTCTTGCCACATACTTTTGAGGGCTGGGATATCTGTCAAGGATAAATAAGGGCAGTGGAATGGGCTAGAAAGGGAACTGTATACCTTATGGAAATTGCTACCTGTATGTGTGTATGTGGGTCCTCTTCAGATAGTTGAACTTTTAAAAGCTCAACTTTCATATGCCGAGACCATATGATCAAGGATTTAAAAGCTCGACCACTCTGAATGGAGATCTCCATAAAGTGCAGAACGAGAAGATTTCCTGTTTCTGCAATGTAGTGCAATCTCAGAGTTGGTATAATTAAGTAGCGGGAGGTGTGGGAGGTGCAGGGGGTTTACCTCCCTGCTAGACACATTTAGTTTTTATTTTGTTTTTTTTTTTTTACATGGTCGAGGTTTCAAATGTTTGATCATATGGTCTCGGCCATATGAAAGTCAAACATTTGAGATGTCGATCATGTAAAGTAGACTCGTGATTGTATATAAATGTATATATATATATATATATATATATATATATATATATATATATATATATATATATATATATATAATTATATATATATAAAACTACTTCTAAAGCTCAACATTTCAAAACTTCGAACTTCAAATGGGCGAGACCAGAAGATCGAAGTTTTTAAACTTTGAAAATGAAATGAAAAAAAAATAAAAACAAAAAACTTTAGTGTCCCTGGCAAAGTCTTTGTTTCTGACCTGTGAGTGCTGATGGTAGATGGCAATTCCTAATATTGCATCCCTGGTAGCTCCTTCTGCTGCATTACTTATTATGTGCAGCAGGAGGTTGCAAATATTAAAGAAATTGAGGTGAGGGAAAGTAAAATTTCTTTCAAAGGCCCATCCATCAACTTTACTACTGTCAGCTGAGGTCAGTAAACATAGCTGTCTTTCTTGGAGTAGGGATCACTATATCTGATTTTTTCAAAGATATCCTGGTGGTGTATTTTAGGACATTAACTCAGGTGGATCACCCAGGAACAGTGTTAGGAGAAAATTCTGACCTTATGAAGTCTGCACAGGGGGCAGAAATTAGACTCTTTAGCCAACACCATATTGTCTTATGAACTTTAGATACACTCCCAAACTTGCAGTCACCTACAGGAAGGCTGAAAATATTTCCTCCACCATACTAAATCAAATAATTTCCTGATGAATCTTCTACAGAATCCATGACAGGACATCTTAGAAGGAGGGAACTCTGAGTAAGAAAAGATCCAATTTAATAGGACTTGGGAGCGGTAGACTTCAGTATGCCCAAGGACTGTCAGTCATGCTGCAGGAGGAGAAAAGAATACACTTAAAGATTTTATAGTAAGGGGCAGACAGTTCAGAAATGGGGTTCAACACTGGTTATCTTTTTGTTGCTGAAGCAGGTACTGAGGTGTGTCACAATATCGTTTTGATAGGCATCAACATTAATGCCACTAACAGGCAGAATTAAACCAGCAACATTAATGCCAGGCCAAAAGCCTGATATCAACATCAGCCCGAGCAAACCCAGTGTCAACACTGAAGCTAGAAACCCAGTGCCAGAATTAACACTGATAACATCTGTTTTACAAGTGTCAGCAGTGGAAAGGTTGAAGTTAACAATATATGATCTTATGACATTGCAGGTCTAGACTGGACTGACACTGAAAAAATGGACTGCTATTATCCTAGAAGAGAAGAGGTGGGTGAGGGGTAAACATCCATTGCTCCTGGCTTTAAAGATAGTATTTTTTGGCCTGTCATAGGTAATAACAGGAAAGGCAGGAGTGTAGCCGAGCTAGCTATCCCTAGCTGAATGGAAATCGAATAACCCTCTGTCATAGAGCATTCCAGAACAACTGCTGGATGTTAACCATTTCCAGCAAACTATCAGTAGTATTCAGCATTGTAGCCATCAGTTCAGACATGATAGCAGATGTTAAACAAGGTAAAATTCAGATACACGTTTTTATAGGCTTTATTTTGATCTTAGGAAAGGAAGAGGAGAAACTCACTGTTCTGAAATGGTATATTTTAATGATTCATTTCATTTTTGATGAAGAAGGGGTTAGTAAGGCAGGTGGCTCACTTAATACTGAGACTTGTGCTGACAAAGAATGTTTAAACAAATTATTGTGAGGTCATTCCCTGAGGCATTTATCTGTAGCATAAATCAAATGCACATGGTTTATGTGTGATTTAAGTGGTAGAAATACTCTGTGTATCTATCAGGGAGAGGAGCTGCTCTACCCTAAGCAGTGGTGGCTGGTGACTTCAAAGCAAAGGGGGGCTGCAGGAGACAGCGGAATGGGTGGAGTCAATCAGAATGGGTGTGGCCAACTAGAAAGGGGAGGAGCTATGCTCAAAACCACAAAAACTGTAACTTTAATTAAATACGCTGCCCTGGGTGCCAAACCATCATTATGAGAGTCCAATCAAGACAAAATGAAGTGTAGAAGAAAAAAAATATTCAATCCATTGGCTACTTGACAGCTTACTTAATATCTAGATGGAAGCAAAAAAGATGCAAGGCATGAAAAAATAAATGACTTTTTAAATACATTACTGGAATGCCAGGCAAAATCAAGTATAAGAAAACCAAGCAGCACTTAACTCAAATTACTTCTTCTTGCACTCCAGTTCTAATTATAATTTATATTCAGCTTCATTAAAGTACCAAGTAACATGCTGAAAGTAGCAATCTCTGCGATACTCCCACTTGTAAAAATGTTTCTTATCCAAAAAAGACCTGCTGCCTGACAACAACTATCTACTTGTTTCAAGGGGAAAACATGATCAAAGTAAAAAATGAAAAGCAAACAAGAAACAAACTTAACATATATTGCTTAAAGGATTACTGCACAGGATATGGACCACACATGGTAGATTGGCATTCTGTTTAGTTTGCAGGTAAAGCCTGTAATGAGTTTAACATAATGTAATCCTGTCCTTTATTACAAATACTGTCATATGCATTTCAATACCCAAGGCTTATACGTTATCTAGTTATGTAAGTATTCTCTTCATGGCAACAACAGAAAGGCTTTCAATGTTGGCAATACTGCTTATTAAAACTTACTTGCATCTTACAATATCAGACAAGCTTATCTGATGGTCATTAAAACACTGCTACTTAAACACAGAGCAAAAGGCACTTTCTGGATAATAAGCATAAATCAACAGTATAAAAATATGACAGAAACAGAACATTCTGCAACATCAATGACAGATGAAAAGCCACTGTAGTTCTTGTGTTTACCTTGGATGGGGGGGGGGGGTAGTCTGCATATTTACACTGCATAACTGCTCCTTGCCTTGCTTGGACACATCCACAGTCACTACATGGGGGAGTGGGGTGCAACAAGTTTGTCACAATTTGAAACGTCTCTGGCTGATGGCGGTGTCCCTGACACATTTCATATACTCTCAACCTCAGAGCAAGAAATCTGGATAAGACCATAAATAAAAGTAGGACAAAGGTCCAAAAAAATACAGACAATTTTTAAATGCTGCTCTTACAAACTTATAAAGTTCAGTAGGTCTTGCATCAGTATGAATTTTCTGTAGGGTATGAAATCTGAAACTCAAAACACCTGTCAGTGAACCTCAGAATGTTGCAGAAATGCTCATCACTGTTGCTTAGTTTTCCAACTTGTAAAATAGCACCGGCTTTATGCAAAGAAAAAATCTGAGCAGATAACTTTCCAGCAGATCTTTATATAATTAAAAAAATAAAAAGGTGTGGTTACCTGCTCAGATGACTGTATCATTCTGGCCTGACATATTCTACCTGCAAAAGCATTCCATTTATTTATTTTTAATGGATAAGTGAGAGAGATCTGGCGTGCCAAACAGAAATCTCCTGCTGGATACCTTCTTCAAACATAATAAGCCCATAATGACTTTTGTTTCCTCTGTCTTTTGTTTCAGCACAGCTTATTCAGAGATTGCCAAAATTCTAAGATACACATAATTACACATTTAATGATTTCAGATAATTAAACTGACGTACCTAAGGAAAACAATTTGCGCCAGCGATTTATATGTTATTAATTGTTTTCAGAATTATTGAAATACTAATTTGTTTGTCTTCAGTGAGTGGGTTTGACGTGTCTGTTTTAAGAAGCAATTTGCAAATTTTGCTTTGGTATGTGAAGTTAAGAATCATACATTGTGGAAACTGCAGTTTTGAGATTCAAAATCATGTCTGCAGAATGTAGATCATTTGCAGCTTTTTTACTCTCACTACTAGAATTAGCTACAATGCCAGCTTTTTATTGTCTTCCTCAGTCCAGAGTTTTAGGGAAAAAAACAGGAGGACCATGATACTTCAGGTCTTAATGTTGTTTGCTTTAGTGATATATTTTATTTATTTATTTAAATTTGTTGACCGGGAGTGTCCTACTGGACCTAGATCCATTTTCAGCGGAGGCCCGGGGAGAAATGCTCCACAGTTAAAATAAACAGACAGTAGTTACATTGGATTACATAGTGATTAACAATTTACATAGCAATTACTTACACATATTTACAGATGAAGAACATAGTACATCAGTAGACAACTAGAATCTTTATCTGTGAAGTACATAACAGGCATTAACAAATGTTACAATGAGAAGTTCCTGCTGTATAATAAGTACTAGGCTTATGAGCATATGAGCTTGCTATAATCAAGGTAGTTAGTGGAGTGGAAAGAAAGGTAGTGATTGGATGGGGTGGGTGATATTATATTAGAGTGGGAGATTTTAGGCAAAGGAACATTACATTCAAATATTGTAATATATGTCATATATTTAATGGCATCCCACTTGTTAAAGTTGCATATAAAATCTACCAAATCTGATTTCAAAAGGTGGTATGTCTACATATCTTTTCACATAAATACATAACCTGAAAAATGACAAGTACATAAATGACCATGGCAGTCGCATTCTTAAAATTGCAGCAAGCAGAAAACTTCACGTTACCCTGGTAGCAGTTTACTAAAGTCTACACCAACCCAGATAAAAGCATGCAGTTATTTTGATTTAGTCCTTTAGGCATTCAAAGACAAATAGATACTGATGGTTATTGCTGATAATCCCTGCCTTAACACACACACACACACACACACACACACACACACACACACACACACACACACACACACACACACACACAGTCATTTGTGTCCATGAGTTACCAATATATGTATCCTTCCTCCTCATTTGATATAACAATTCTTGCAATTATCAGGGAGAGGTTAAAATGCAACCAGGCATTAGAAAGGGCAAAACTTTCAAGAAAAAAAAAATAAATGCTTAAAATGGAAAACACAGCACAGCAACATGGAAAGGGTTCTGCTGATCTTTTCTATAATTCCTGCATAAATATCATACTGTGGTAGAAGAAGTAAAGGTGCAGACTGTAACAAATTACATTTAACAAGCTTCTCTGTATTGACAATGATTTATATACTGTTTGACCTAGAAGGGCTAGCATTCTGAAAATAGACATGGACTTCATTTTGGTGCTGTGCATTGCAAAAGGCATTCTGGTGACCTGTATCAAATAGGACTACACAAAAGGAAGCTGATTATCAGCCCTTAACCCAAAGAGAAAGCCACAGATTCTAGAGTAAACATAAGTTATTCACGGGAAGAAGTCCATTCAGAAATACAGTATTTTTGGGCTCCATAATGAAATGATGGTACATGGAATGTTGAGTGTCGACACAATGAAAAAAAAAAGATTGGACATGCAGGAAAAGAGGAATATCCCGAACATCATTCTTCTCCTTTATACTTCTTTTTTGCAGGAGCCTTCCCCCCTCCCTGAACTTATATATAATAACTCTAAGATCATATATGTTTTTGGTGGTTCTGTTTCTGTCATTTAATTTGTTTTATTTTTGATTTATTGACCATGACTGTTCACACACACACACACACACACACACACACACACACACACACACACACACACACACACACACACACACACACATATATATATACGTGTGTGTGTGTATACATTTTATAGATATGCACACAAGTCATTTGTTTTTTGCCACTGAATCTGTGTGTTTTGGAACTTGATCTAGTGGGTGCCAGCATTTCAAATGCTTAACATTTTGTTTTGCCCACAGCATAATTCCTTTGGAAACCCATACCTCTCAACCTGTTGGAGCAAGAAATCTGGACAAAGCCTAAAGAAATGGAAGAAAGGCCCAAAAATAGTGACAGATTTTAAACAATGCTCTTATCAACTTAGAAAGTTACCAGAACAACAGGATTTGTATTGTCATGCATTTAATGAAGGATATGAAGTCTGAAACTCAAATGTATATCATTATTAGTAGCTTCAGCTGTATTGATTTGCCAGGAAACCACAAATTTTATGAGGAACACACCAAAAATCTGGGCATTCTGTGAAACTCTGGACACCCAAACAACTCATTCATTCCTTCTGTAGTGGCAATAGCAAATCCCATTTATTCCTTATCCAAGGTAGGCACCCTGAAGCTTGGGATGGAACCATCCATCCATTCTCTCAGCAATGGACATTTGGGTGTTGGAGAGTCTTACCATCTAAGCGTACTGGGCAGGGCAGTAGCTTACTAGCATAATAATATTGCTTATCGAATTAAGGGATGATTTGGTTTGCTATTTTAGTTATTCTTATTTTTGGACCAGAAATGCCTTATGCCATCTTGTTGTTTACCTTATTAGAGTTCATCGTTAGTCATATTTTGCATCTATATCTTTATTAGGTAAATGTTTTTGACAGTTCACAGCAGCATACTGTCCAGATGAATCCACCCAATCCATCCAAGGGGTGCAGGAAGCAGCCCATCACACAACTGTCGCAGTAAAATGTATTGCTTTATTATGTCGCTTACAGCTTGGAAGCACAGTGCACAATCCCTGCCAGTACTTCATATCTTTTAATGTCATTACAAATAAAATGAAATATTACAAAGCCACAGCAAGCAAGAAGGAACATTTTTTGGTGGTTTTATTCAAAAAAAAGATATACAGTAAGGGTAATAGTTACCCACTTTATAAAAACACACACCTCTTCAAAGTACATTTGTGCTTGCTGCTAGTGGCTTACAGCCATTATGATAAGTTGCACTAAAAGGCTAGATGCGCCATTCCATGAGACAGTTAAGGATTCAAAAAGTAGACAGAAGTTACCACTCCAAGTGCAAATCATTTTTAAAATGCAGGATATGCAGTACCACCAGAACCTTAAAAAGAAATGCAGTCTGTATGTGACTGAATGAGAGGTTTTCCTTTTTCTCCATTTCTTCTTTTTTCCATGCTTTATGCCGAATCTCATATTTCAAATGGGACATAGCTTCTGCCATTATCTAAAAATGTATACTGTAATGTAATTCACCCAGACCCGTGTATATGTATATCTATCTATATGTATATACAAATACACTACTACTGTAGCATGTGTCCTGACTCCTTGGTATACATAGGCTGCACAATGCATGTTATTGGGATGTCCATACTCCCGCACATTTCATTTACTGAGTACTAGCTCTATCTGTAATTCTTACCGCTATAAAGTTTATTTTAATACATTCCACTTTTTCCTATACAAAATCTCTAATACAGAAAATGAAAGCACACCACATCCCAGCAGCTCACTAGCTATTCTAAGATGCAGAAAAGAGTAAGACGTATGCTCCTCATCAGCATGCACTTGCAGTTCAGTCACTTTCAGTGAGTAATAGTTTCATATATCCACACCACACCTTTATCTTAAATGCCATTTTTCAGCCTTTCCACAATTGCAATACATTGCACCAGTCAGGGTGAATTAAAATTTAAATGACAATTTCTCCAGGAAGATAGAATCTATATTTGGGATTCCTTCTCTCAAAGGAACATAATAAAGAGCATAATTACTTACTTTAGTTCTGCACCTTCACTCTGTTCTTCTTCTAACTTTTCTTTCTTCTTCTAACTTCTTTTCTTCTTTCTTCTTCTTTCTTCAGTTCTTCTTCTTGTTCTTCCTTCAGGCTTCACTGCTTCAGCACAGGCTGCACAGCACAGCT
Organism: Protopterus annectens; assembly: GCF_019279795.1. Taxonomy (NCBI): domain Eukaryota; kingdom Metazoa; phylum Chordata; order Ceratodontiformes; family Protopteridae; genus Protopterus; species Protopterus annectens. Next base: position 453,889,422 of record NC_056734.1, read on the forward strand.
GACAAAATAGTGCCCAAAAAAAATTAAAATCCACAATGGCAATTATTAATTAAAAAAATAATCGTTCCTTCCCAGAATCCCGTGTGTCTGTCACACAGTCACGATTGAATCAATACACGGTCACAAGCTAACTGACTATCTGATTGATTCTCAGTGCCCGGGAAGAGAGCGACAACCAATCAGCAGCATTTAGCCCAGCAAGCACGTCATGACGTGTCTGTGGACGTCACAGTCCGTGCCCCTTCCAATTCTATGCGGGACTTCTGGGCATCACAATGATGCCTTCATTACTCCTCCGGGCTGCAATGAAAACAAACAAAAAAAAAGCTGTTTAAAATCGCTGCAGCCTGAGGCGGTTAAAGTGCGCAATGCGCATGCGTGTACTTCCGAGTTGCGGACTCGAAATTTGATTTTAAAGTACAAAAAAAAGATTTTTTTTTTACATTATTTATAAAACATAAAAAATTACTACTATTTAGCTGAGGGGGCTGCAGTCTGGCAGTCCGATGCCACGAGCCGCCCCTGACCCTAAGTACTTCTGTGGATTAATTATTGAGATGACACAAGGCTTGGCAGAAAATCTAGGGAAAATGAGAAACAAAACAGATTTGCCAACAATGTACACTGCAGTATTTTGTGACTAGGATGAAGGAAAGGAAAAAGGAAGAGAACAACAAGAACCAGACTCCACTATTTTAAAAGAACAATGTAAATGTATAGAAACGATTACCATAATGCATGAGAACGGAAGGGTGCTGGATGGTTCTGATGCCCACAGCATCAGTCGTACTGGTTATGAAAGATGGACATATTTTCAAATGCAAGTAATTATACATTCTGAAATAGCACAACCTCAGAGATAATATATTCAGAACATGGGGATGTACATGACACAGCCAAACATAAAGGCCACTACCCTCCTAGAAAATTAAATACTGCATCATTTAAAAAAATAAGTTTGTTGAAGTTTGTTTTGACATATTTAGACATGTTTTTTATTTATACCTCAACTTATTTTACTCAAGTAGGTGATATGAAAGCTTTTTCAACTTGCCCCCAAAATTCGCACCTTAGAGTCAGTTATATGACTTTAGGGGTGCAGGGATAAAACCCTCCTGCATGTAGTGCTGAGGACTTGCCCAGTTATAGAAAAGTGTTACATATCACCAGGTCATCTAAACTTATAACATAACACTCGCTTCAAAGTGAGACAACAACAATAGCCATAACCATTTCAGTATTTTATTACCAGTATAAGTATTATTTTGGTAATAAGAAATATATATCATTATTAAAGATATATGGTTGGCATGCTGTTTGGGTGCCATAAATTAGTAAAACATTATTTTTTTATTTAGAATAGTTTTTTTCCCATAGTGCATTTTTCTTACTGCTACCATCATCCTGATGTATGTTTCACAATTTGCTGCCCATGATTGTTATGAAATATCTTGGAAAACTGATCCAATAAAGGAAAACAGTTTTCCTAATCTATACAACTAAAACCCAAGTATCTGGGCCTGCACTGATAGAGATGACATAATTGTTATTACAGCCTGTGTGTGTGTGTGTGTGTGTGTGTGTGTGTGTGTGTGTGTGTGTGTGTGTGTGTGTGTGCTCGCATGTGTTGCTGTTATGTTAAATACCACTGATCAGAACTGCAGATCTTTAATACCTGGCAGAAAATGTAAATGCAGTAGTTCACTTAACCTTTATAGATTCAACAAGCTGATGGGTCAGTTCTTACAGATGTATATACATGGAGTAACATCAGCAGTCAATCTAGTAAGACAAAACCTTTACAGAAAAGTTCATTGCTTTGCAATAGTTTTAACTCTATCAACAAATTCTAATAAAAGTAAAATGTGAAAACGATGACATGTATCAATCACCTAGCTCTGATTCAATGACAGGAATAATCTTATCACATCTGAGATTTAAGCATATAAATATACAGATCTTCAGGGAAAAAAACAGTGACTTCATCTGACTATAGACCTATGGCTGAGTAAATTTTCAGTAATAAAACAGCTCTGTTAAATAATCTGTAACTAGTCTTTAAAATGTGTATTTTTTCCTGTTCTTTTCCAGTATTGGAAGTGTTTTACAGTACAACAATGACTTATGTTATAGATAAACATTACCAGTAAACTTTATCCATATAGCTATAAAACAGTAGCTAGCATATCAGCTACAATTCATCAAATAACACTGCAAATATAACAGTACTAAGCATAGAACCTAATATGTTGAAAGACTTGAAATGCACATACTTTGTATATCACTATGTATGAGCTAGAATTAGGGAAGTGTGGTTGAAAGAAGCATAAACACTGTTACATTTGACTACTGCACATTTATTTCTGAACTTATTTTTTGTTTGTTTGCATTTGTAAACCATGTACACGTTTTAGTCAAAGGGCTCTTTTTAGCTACAACCAGAATAAAATGGCAGCAATAAATGACAGAAAAAAATAAAGTTGTGTTTAGTTCTATTATGATGAAGGAGTTCTGGTGAAGTCCTTTGTGTGGATAAAAGTGCTTAGTTTGTAGTATTGTGAACTTATATTAAAGTAGTATATCATCTATCCGGGCTTCTGTTTGTTTATATGATAAAATAACATCTTGAAAGTGGGTTAGTGACAAGGTTTTATTGTTATTTGTTTTTTGTCACATTTAGACAAGTTAGAGAACTGTTACTGTCATGATGCATAGTATAAGACTGGATGTAGAGTCCCCAGTAGTTACTACATAGGTGTATAGAACAGTCTAATCAGGGTCAGTACTTGGCAACCATGACCATTTTGATACAAACATGCTTTAGTCATTAAACAAGAACTAGCTTTTGTTAACCTTTATAGCCACACCATCATTTTTAAAACTCATGCATACAATCTACCATCAAGCAAAAATCAGCAGAATTAAATTCTATTAAAGTGTTACAGATTTAGCAGGGGTAGCACAATGACCCAGTAGTTAGCATGGCTTCTTTATATCTCTTGGTCCTTCAGGTCAATTCTCAGCCAAGATTCCTTCAGTGCAGAATAGGAATGCCCTTCCTGTGTCTGTATGAATTTTTGCAGGGTAATTTGATATCTTTTTACATCCCAAAGACCAGCAGTAGGCAAGCTTGAACTCTTGTCCCAAACTGGCCATAAGATGTACACCATATGAGAGTGAGTAAGTGAGTGAGTTGCTGACTGTGTGTGTGTGTGTGTGTGTGTGTGTGTGTGTGTGTGTGTGTGTGTGTGCGTGCATGTGCGTGCATGTGTGTGTGTGTGTGTGTGTGTGTGTGTGTGTGTGTGTGTGTGTGTGTGTGTGTGTGTGTGTGTGTGTGTGTGTGTGTGTGTGTGTGTGTGTGTGTGTGTGTGTGTGTGTGTGTGTGTGTGTGAGTGTGTGTTGGCATAATACCTGGTAGTTCCACCAACCATGAAATGGATTAAGCAGATAATTAGGGAATAAAAATAAAAGAATGATTTTGTAGGAAAGAGAATCTCTAGTACTTTAAGTATAGAATCATTACAAATATGTAGTTAAGAAAACTTCTCAAAGTAAAATTCACAGTATATAATTGAACCCTGAAAAATGAAAATTCAATCGACATCATAAAATTCTGTCTTAATGTTTTGACTACTTTAGCCCTGAGTAGCTGATCAGAATAGTCTCATCTGATAAGTATTGGAAGTACTACAGCCATTTTCAATCATTATTTGAAGAAAGGAAAAGTGCTTACTCAGTGAGTGAGAAAGACAATCGGAGAAATTCAATAAAGCCTACACAGAGTGATTTTCCATGCACGCAGAGTGGCATGGAGCTAACATGAATTCAAGCAGCCGTGCTATCCAGCAAACAGAGCAGAGGGGCGTGCACAAGCGTGTGGACACAGAAGTGTCCGTGGCATGCAAATCACCTCATAAGCAGGTGAAATGCATGCAAATGAGGGTATTTTGCGATCCAAGAAGCAGATAGGTATTCATGCAGAACCCATGTTGGTGTCAGAAGTATACACAGAAAATATCCATATACAGAAATGTAAAAATTGAACAGGGGCTGTAAAAGCCCAGTTAGATCAGAAATGTCATAGTAGGCACAGATATGTGCAAAACTATGCCCTGTGAGTTCAAAAACTAATGCAAAATAATATAAAATAATAGTTTTTTAATACCCATATTGCATTTGTGCAATGTACAGCAAGGGCAAATATGCCATTATGCAAAAGAATATATATATATTAAAATATAGTCAGACATGGCAGAACAGTTTAGTCTTCGTCACACAGTCTCACTTCAGAGTGGCAAAGTTATTCAGTATAGTTACGCCAGCGTTATTTTTTGCAAAATACAAAGCCGTTATCTTAAATCAATAAAAAACAACAACTACAAAGCTGCTGCATCAAAACAATTCCCAGTCATAAAAAAAATGTAAGAAACATTCATCAGAAGGGTGTAATTACACAATAATTACGCCAACATTCATAAATTAATAAAATGATATAAATAATGAATACAACATATATACAAATAGTCAAAAAAATCAAATACACATAAAATATACAATACCATATAATAAAAATATATAATATATATATATAATAAATATAAATAAACATATAATAAATAAAATCTTCGATCAGTTCATTCAAGTCTTCTCTTTTTTGAAGTGGCTTGACTCTGTTATTTTTGTCTGGAGCCGATATAGATAATGCCCATTATCACTACTCAAACAAAATATATCCCTTGTAAAAGCAACATGACATGAAATTACTAGACAGAGATGACTTATATTTGATACCACAGCAAAACAAAATAATGTTCAACCACCCCAGTAAACACATGTCGGAACACCCCTGATTTGCGGCAGCACATATTTAAGCGAGTGTTCATTGGTTCAACATAACTCCTGTGCGCTGCGGTTTGGATGCAAAGCTGGATATGCGTGTTTTAGGCAGCAACCATGTTAAATAACGGGTGTACTGACCCATCCACCAGCACGTGAAAGTCATATAACTAATAATCGATACATGAGTAAAACGTGTCTGATGTCGAAACCAGCACAAGCATTGCATCATGCAATTAAAGCATCCCCACATACTTTAGTTAGCCTTCCTTCTTCATTAACCACCACCTTCCACCCAAAGCTATTCTCTTTCTGAATATTTTGCTTTTATAGTTGTACATTCACGGGCCTCAGAGTCGCCTTCAGCAGAAAACAGCCAGCTGAGATTCCGTCAACTTGTTCATCCTCTAATGCTACCCCATCTTATCAGCAGATGCTCATTGCAATAGCCACAATTATAAAGAGGGCACTCCATTTCCCAATAACTCCATCTTTAGGCACACCCAAGGCCATACAAATCACCGTTATAGACTTTAACCACATGCTTATGAATCATCTGCAATGGTTCATCACATCCCCTCTCATCATGTTGTCTGACAAACACTGAATCTAAAAATGCGTACCACCAAAATTTAAGAATAACCTGTAGGTTTAAAGTTTAGCCTGTTACGCCGTGGTCTTTCACGGTTTCATCATTATAAGACAAATCAAATTTCAATGGGAAAAATAAACAGTTCCTGTCAGTTCAAGAACTTCTAATTCAGATCAATGCATCGTAGCTCAGCATCATCTTCGGTCTTTGGATACGCTCATCACATAAATATAGACTTGACTTTTCATAGTATTTTCATTAAGACCAAAAGATGTTTGATAATGAATTAACCGTCACCGCAAACAGCCTGGTACAAGCCTTAATACCCGTCAGTTAGGGGAGATTGGTCACTATAATAACCTTGCCCACAGAATTCAAGTCAGGCGAAGGAGTGCGGTTACTTGATAGTCACGTATTTATCTCAACAAATTTTTTGGCAGCAGGTTCGCCTATAGTCAAAGACTTACTCATAAACACAATTCCTAACCGCACATCTAGCGCGATCAATTGTCACAGGCATTTGACAATGGCGTAAGTGGATGCAATGCATGCTTATGAATTTAAATGCATTAAATACTGAATTTTATAACATTATTGTATCAGGTGAAGTTAAGTATAAAGTTCAGTAGTAAATGTAACACTTGAGTAGAAGTACTGTCTTTTACCTTATAAGTATTAATGCATTATTGTATTTAAATTTATACATATTTGCTATCCCTTAATGTAAAGGACTGCTCTGATCCATTAAGTCCTGATTTTAAAATTCAATAAAATGGATTGTCGCAGGACAGATGGCTGACTGAACCTTTTCCATCCATATGAATCACAACCAGGCCTTTGGAGAATTAGGGAGTACTTGATACTATGCCAAGATATGGTAACCAAGTATTAAATGACCTATAAATATACACAATAAAAGATTGACCTATGGGAGTTTTATCCTTGAGTGACACTATTTTGGGACTAGTTGTTTTAGAGTTATTCAATACTGAGCATTAAATTCATATTGCATACATACTACTCATTTACATAACTGAAGATTTTTTACAGATATGTATATTATAGCATTGATGCAATTGGAGGCTACATATGAAAATAAGTCGTTTTATTTCTTTTTGTTATATATATTAAAATGTTTAAAAACTAAAAATAAGACATATGTGAGAAAAATGCATTATAGGGCCCTGCATGCAGTATGTACAATGGTAGATTTCAGTGGTTTCTAAGGAAGCAGGCCCTGGAATAGTGAAACATCCAGGTTATGTGCAAAGATCTGTATGCAAATGAGCTGGGGCTACTGAATAGCAAAAATGGGACACTGTGTCTGCAGATAAAACCCATGTAGCCCCAGAACTGTGTTGGTGTCAGCAGAACAGGTAGCTGACATGAAAAGGGGGTGTGTTACTATAAGTTTAAGTGGATTGGAGCTCAGAGGTGTCTGTTTGCATGCCGCTCAGCTCAGCTAAGCAGGGGTATGTGCGCAGTGCTGCTAAGCTATGTTTAGCTCCGGGGTGCATGTTTTAGCTGGTTTAAGCTATGCTGAGTGTGCCCGTGCATGGGGTTGTATCCAGACTGCTGAGCAATGTTTACACCAGCGCTGCAGGTTTGCTCTCCATGACACAGTGCTTAGCAGGAAGGTATTTTGCAAAAAAGAAAAAAAAATAGCCTGGGAAAGCCAATCATGTATAAATTACTGATAAGCCCTGTTCCACTGACACTGGGCCATTCAAATGCCTCAATGATATACTTGGCAGGTGGAATGCATCATGGCTAGCCAACCAAACAGGCTGCATCTGCAGTACACTACTATCAAGTACACATACACCCTACAATCTAATTTTTCCCAAATACTCTGCACCACTGGAGTACAGACTTGGGAATTTGAACTGACAGAATGCTAGGGGCTGCTGCTGCTCTGCAACATCTGCATGTGCTAGAGGCTGAGGGCAGTGCTGATGCTGCCTCTGACAATAGGCCTAGACTGAGAAGGAGAAGAGTGTTCAGGCCCAGGGTAACCTTCCAGGAGCTACATGAGCTGGAGATTGTAGAGTGCTATAGAGTGGACAGGGACATACTAAAGAACTCACTAAGCTCTGCCTCCCTCAACTCATACCCAGAGCCAAAAGAGGGAAACCCATCCCAGTGGAAACAAAGGTATGTGTAGCCCTTAGGATACTAGCTACAGGTACTTTTCAAAGACCAACTGGTGACATGATGGGGGTCTCACAGGCATCTGCATCCAGGGTACTCCACCAGTTCCTGGCTGACATGCAAACACATACCAGTGAGCACATTTATTTACCCTGCACCCCTGAGGAGATCGCCAGCAGTATGTGTCTTTTCCACCATGTAGCACACTACGCTGAAGTACTGGGTACCATAGACTGCTCTCATGTACACATTAAAAAACTGCCCAGTGAGGAGGGCAGAGTCTATGTCAACCGCAAGGGGTATCAGTCCATCATCTGCTAGGTCATGTGTAATGCCCAGGGCATTATCATGAGTATGTGTGCTAGAAGCCCTGGAAGTTATCATGACTCCCATATCTGCCATGCATCACAGCTGTACTAGATGTTTGCCAGCAAGGATATCACGTATGGCCATCTACTGGGGAAGCTGGCTATGCACTAGAACTGTGGATGATGACACCCATCAGAAATGCACACACACCTAGCAAAGAATGACATAATGAGACACACCCACAGACTAGGAACATCATAGAGCATGCGTTTGGGCTGCTCAAGTCATGGTTCTGCTGCCTCAATATATCTGGTGGAGCCCTGCAGTACTCAATAGCCACATGTGCACAGATGTTCATAGTATTTGCCATACTACACAATCTGATCCTGTAGAAACAGCTGTAGCAGGATCATCACAGGGAAGGGACATACAGCCCCGCCCCCCACCAGTGCCGACAGCAGGTTGTAAAATGTCAGAGTAGTAGCAGGATGTAAAGGCCATCATGTAACTGTGTTAGTACCTAAAGCAAGTCATTGGGTACCATGTAGTGGTATATTACCAAAGAAACAACTGTCTGAGGAGCAGAGCAGACATATGGGACAGAATGCTGGACATCCTGCACAACATGTACATTCAGAGGTGTGAAGCCTGTAACAATGTGTGTGATGTTACATCATGTACCCAGGCACAGCATACATGCAACTACTTAGAGCAGAAAATATGGACAAAGCCATGAACAGGAGTGGGACAAAGGTCCACACATAAGACAAGGACTAATTAGTGGCCAGACAAATGTAGAAAGTGCAGAGAATAACAGGTCGTGCAGTAGCATGGGTTCCCAGCTATGTATGGAGTCAGCAGCTCAACTATCTGTCATCAGTTCCTAACATCAATCAATAATGATTTGCCACTGATGTACCAGAAAATCACAATGGTATGTAAAACATAGCAGACATATGATACAAAACCCTGTACAGTCTATTACAATCTGTACACACCATAGGTATGACTCAGATATTATGTGCAGCTCACAGCTGGGGAATCCCTTGGACATAGGCAGGTACTGGACTGCTGAATTAGGTACAGCAGCCAACTGGTTGTAGCACACAAAATCCTGGACTAGAGTACAGTCAGGTCTGGCGTGGAATCACCGTGGAAGTACTGATGGTCACACTGGGCATGCTCCTTCACTTAACTAATTTCAGCCCATGTCTGATGCCTCATCTGTCTAATGAACTGAGATGTGAATATATCTGCGCATACAGACAGCTATGTATATATCTATCTCACCCTATCACCCTCAGACATGATTACCTTATTACCCTTATCTATCAGTATGTGGCACACACACATATATGTGTGTGTGTGTGTGTGTGTGTGTGTGTGTGTGTGTGTGTGTGTGTGTGAGTGTAATGCCCCAGGTGCTACATGGTGGTGGGTAGAGAATAAGGCTTGAACCCTGTACCTTGGGCCCAGGTGGCAAGAGCCTGAATTCCCTACCCACCACCATTTGTAAAAATGTTGCAGATTTTTCCCTCATACTTGTTCTGTTCCTCATAAAATATGTGGTTGCTGTATTTTTGTGTCCTTGCAAAGCCACTAGTGCATTGGTGCAGTGGTAGTATTATTGCCTGACAGCTACATGTTCTCTGGTTTGATTCTTGGCTGGGGTGCCTTACCTTCTGTGTGGAGTCTGTGTGTCCTCCCATCTTACAAAGACATGTGTCTGTCTGTAGTGTTTCTCCCTGGGCCTCTGCTAAAAATTAGCTTTTGTTCCAAGTCAGACTTTCCTGGTTAACAAATGTTAAAAATGACACGCATTTGAATATCAGACTTCATATTCTTCAGAAAGTGCATGGTAACACAAAAGCTTTTATTCTAGCAATTTTCTAAGTGTATAAGATGGATATTTGAAATTTGTCCCTATTTTTGGGACTGTATTCCCCCATTATTGACTCCATCCAGGTTTTGTGCTAAGGTTGAGAGGTATGGTAAGAAATGAATTCACTGAATATGTTTGGAGGCTATATTCCCCCATTACTGGCTTTGTCCAGGTGTTTTTTGCTAAGAGGTTGAGAGCTATGGTGAGAAATGAATTCACTGAATGTTTGGGGGCTGTATTCACCCATTATTGGCTTTGTTCAGGTGTTTTGTGCTAAGAGGTTGACAGCTGTGCTATGATGAGAACTGAATTCACTAAATGGTAGCCATTTAAGTTTCCGCCTTCCTCTTTCACAAAACAGCTGATTTGGCATAGTGGTATGTTGCTCTGACTGTTTTGTACAGGGTTCCCTGGATTCAAGACGTGGTAGTGAAATGTATGGTGGTAACACAGCATTTTATTCTAGCAACTTTCCAACATTATACAAGCAATGTTCAAAATGTGTCCCTGTTTTTTGGTCTTTTGCCCCCCCCCCAATAAATTTTGGCTTTTTCCAGATTTCTTGTGCTGCAAAATTCAGAGATACAGCTGAGTGTCGAGTAGATTTTACAAGGAGCTGAGAGCTGCAGGGTAACAAAAGTTTAGTGCTGCTTATGCTAAGTCTGCTTGTATTGTGAATAGCACAACCGGTAGTGTACTTGCATTTGATGCAGAAGGCTGTGGGTTCTACTCCCACAGTAAATAGATGCATTGCTGATACTATACTGTGTTGTAAAGGGGGTGGATGCTGCAGTCCTTTTTGACAAAGATACCTAGTAACTATGAACTTGTTATCAGTTTGCTATCCATTCCCTATTGCGGTATTACTAGCTTATCATTTTTTTAATGCATGCAACATAGGCAATTTATTCTTCAAGGGCAACAGGCACTTTATTTGTAGATGAAACAATGACATATAAAGTTGTTTATAACCAGCAACCTCTTTATTAGTTACAGATTTCTTTAATGTGGATTTTACTACTTCAGAGATTGTGCATATTTACTGATACTGGTGGACTATAGAAGGTTGAGTAGACTTTTTATGATGGAAATGTTCTGAATTGGGCAGTTTTGTCAGTGGTGTATGCATTTCGTTTCATTGTTTACTGGAAAAATGTTCAAAACAATAAATTTAAAATGCCCTCTAACAACTGTACTGTATTGTACAAGGAATATAATGTAATACAGTCAGGAAGGTGTATCAAAGAGCATGTGTATGTTTCATGTTCAAGGGGCCTATGATTTTGAAAACAGCCCAGAGTTAATCTTTATCTGCTCCTGGCAAAATGTATTTTCTTTGAATGTGGGTTAAATGCTGTTTCAATGCATGTGAGTTTTAAGGGCAGAGAAGTTTTAATGCTAAGTCTATTTTCATTGTGAGACTGCATTGCTTTGTTTAACAAATATCTATTAGGGTTTGTGCTGTAAAATGCAAAATAAAACTTTCAAATAAAATCTAAATCATTGCAGAAGTAAAGCAGTATGCACATTACAGTGTTTATGGTAAATGGGGCAAAATAACCAAGGAATGAGACATTGGAATGGCTGCAGGGGGGAGGCTCCATTCGACCATGATATTTTGGGGGGGGGGAGCAAACTTAGACAGCCCCGGTTGTACTATACCTCTCAGTTGTCCATATTTTTGCAGAATGAATACATATTCAATTCTTATTTTTGGCTTGTTCCTCATAAAATTAGTAGTTTTCTAACAAATCATTTAGGAATGAAGTCACTAAATGACAGACATTGAGTTTTAGACGTCATAACCTTCAGAAAAATGCATGCTAATGCAAGACCTGTTATTCTATCAACTGTCTTAAGTTTATACAAGAGCAGTTTTTAGTAGTGTTTGTATGTTCCCCAATATATTTGGCCTTCTCCAGATTTCCTGCATTAAGAGGTTGAGAAGTATGTGCAAATCGCTTTGTAGAATTAGGAATATCCAAACCTCTCCATTGTCCCCGATTTTGGCTCAAAATATTGCTTCCCCCAATAATCCCTCCTAAAAATGGCAATTATGGAAGAAAACGTGGAGGGTTTACAATTATATATAACTGTAATGATCAGAGTTATAGATTACTTTTATTTCAGAAATGCATGTAGATGCTCTTATTTTGTTAGTTGCTCAAGTTAACAGTGTTAATATTAAAAAGGTGTCTCTTTTTTGACAGGTTCCCAGCTGTATTGTGTGGCAACTTTATATTTTTGCATCACATTTTTGGTCTGTTTTTCATAAAATTGTGGTTTTCTGGCAAATTAGTGGCAAGTTATTAAAGATTGAAGTTAGAAAATAATGGCAGACATTTCAGTTTCAGATTTTATACCCTTCAGAAAATTCATACTAATGTAAGACTTACTACTGTTCTATTATCTAAGTTAATAAGAGTAATATTTAAAAATTGTCCTTATTTTTGGGCCTGTGTCCCACTTCTAGTTCTATGTATGGCTTTGTCCAGATTTCTTGCTCTGAAGTTGAGAGGTATGAGTGTCAGAGCCATCACTGTCAGCCAGAGAAATTTCAAATTGTGACATACTTGTTGCACCCCACTCCCCATTGTATTGGCTCTGGATGTGCCCAAGGAAGGCAAGGAGCAGTTATGTAGTGTAAGTGTGCAGAGTATTCCCCCATCCAAGGTAGACCACAAGTACGACCATGGCTTTTCATCTGTCCTTGATTTTGCAGAATGTTCTGGTTTTCTGTCATATTTTTATACTGTTGATTTATGCTTCTTATTATTCAAGAAATGCATGCCGTCACAGTGCCCTGTTGCTCTGTTTAAGTAGCAATGATTTAATGACTTTCAGGTAAGCTTGTTGGAGATTGTAAGATGCAAGTAAGCATTAATAATTATACTGTTTAAGAATTACCAGCATTGAAAGCCTTTTCGTTGTTGCCATGCTGAGAATATTTACATAACTAGATAATGTATAAGCCTTGGGTATTGAAATGCATATGACAGTATTTGTAATAAAAGGACAGGATTACAGTATTTTCAGAAGCTCATTACATTTGTTGGAGACTTGCAATCATCTTTTGTTGGAGACTTGCAGTCATCTTTTGTTGGAGACTTGCAGTCATCTTTGCAGGCCATAACTTGTGCAGGAATCCTTTAAGCAATTTATCTTGAGCTTGTTTCTTGTTTGTTGTTTATTTTTTACTTTGATCATGTCTTCCCCATGAAACAAGTAGATAGTTGTGTCAGGCAGCAGGTCTTTTTTGGATAAGAAACATTTTTTACAGAGATTGCTACTTTCAGCATGTTACTTGATAATTTTATAAAGCTGAATATAAATTATAATTAGAACTGCAGTGCAAGGAGTAGTGGTTTGAGTTGAGTGCTGCTTGTTTTTTATACTTGATTTTGACTGGCATTCCAGTAATGTATTTAAAAAGTAATTTATTTTTTATGCCTCACAACCTGTTTCCATCTGGATATTAAATAAGTTGTCATGTAGCCAATGCATTCAAATATTTTTTCTTCTACACTTCATTTTGTCTTAATTGGACTCTCGTAATGACGGTTTGGCACCCAGGGCAGCGTATTTAATTAAAGTTCCAGTTGTTGTGGTTTTGAGCATAGCTCCACCCTTTCTAGTTGGCCACACCCCTTCCCATTGGCCCCACCCATTCAGCTGTCTCCTGCAGCCCTCCTTTAATTTGAAGTCACCAGCCACTGATTTATATATATATATATATATATATATATATATATATATATATATATATATATATCTCCATATATTTATATATTTATTTTTATATATATATTAATATATATGCACCCACATAAAGGTGTAGAGTGATGTAGTGCTGAAGCCACTTGCACACCAAATGTAACTGGTGGTGCGTACAGCTAGCACTGTGAGCTGTAGTATGAAATAGTAGGTAGGTAGGAGTGCTAATCTCACATCAGTCATTTTGTGGGTGTATGTGTGTGCATTTATTATTTATTTATTTTATTTTACATTTGTTGACCGGGATTGTCCGACTCAGCTGAAGAATCCTTTTTCAGCAGAGGTCCGGGGAGAAAAGCTCCAACATATTATACACTTTTCATTATAAATTAGCATTAAACAGCAATGTTACAGGATTATTACAAGGCATTACACAGCAATACAATGTTATACAGTGTCAATAATCAGGAGTATAGCATAACTATTTCAAGATGTATAAAAATAAATATGTCATTAAGATGAGTATAGTTTTTGGGGTAAGTAGTTACCAAAACCTAGTTTTATCATGATGTAGCAGCATGAAGGCAAGACAGTTTACAATAGAATGTTTCTCTGAGGCAATTTGCTTCATAGATTTTAGAAGACAGTAGAAAGAGTAGTCAAGGAAGATTAGAGAGAGCTAGTGAGAGAAGTGAATTAAAGGCATAAAGTAGATTAAGGTATGAGAAGTAGGAGATGTTAAGGAGAGTGCATGGCAGGAACAGTGACTTTTAAAGTGCTCTTTGGTGGCTGTCTTAAATTGTTTAGGATGTGTAAGGGTCCTGATTTCTAGTGGGATCCTATTCCAGGCAATAGTGGGGTGATAGCTTTACATTTTGCGTTTAAATTCAGACTTGGGTTTATAGATTTGTAGTAGGTCTTGGTTAGACCTTCGGAGAGGTCTGGAGGGAGAATAATGGGAGATGAGAGGGGATAGTGTTGGGCAGTAGGAAGGTTGGTATCGGATAGAATGGATGATCTGGAGCTGAGAAAGAAGAAGCTGGTGGGGCAATTCAAGCCAGTTTAGGTGTTTTAGAGAGAGACAGTGATGGGATTTGTAGGTTTGTTGGGCAGCAAATCTAGCTACCTTGTTGTAGGTAAATTCAAGTTTGGTCAGGAGTGCTGAGTTAAGATTTGTGAGAATTTGAGAATTGTACATTAGGCTGGGTAGAAGGTAGGTAAAAGAGAGAGAGTAATCTTGGCTTCAGAGGTAAGGAATTTCTTGTTATGGTAAAGGAGCCCTAGTTTTGAATGAGTCTTTTTGATACAGTTATTAGCATGCAAGTCAAATTTAAGCTGATCGTCAATGGTTATGCCTAATAGCTTAGTACTGGATTCTGCCTGAATGGGAGTGTTATTAAGGAACTGTATGGAGAAGAAGGGTTTAATATTGTTGAGCTTTTTAGGTAGGAAGAGTAACAGCTTTATTTTTTAGGGTTAAGGATCAGCTGGTTGTTGGAGTGCAGTGTTTCAACTAAGTTAAAAGATGCCTGAGTAGCTGAGAAGAGCTTAGAGGGAGAGTTGGCTGTGGTGATGACTGTAGAGTCATCTGCGTATTGCACTAAAGATGGATGAGGACAGGAGGTATAGAGCTGATTAGTAAAGATATTAAAAAGTAAAGGCCCTAGGACAGACCCTTGAGGTACACCCATTTTGACAGGGAGAAGAGGGGAGAGTGCAGATTGCCATCTCACTGATTGAGCTCTATCAGAGAGGTAGCTTGAGAACCATGCAACAGTATTAGAGGAGAAGTTGAGGTTATACAGTTTGTGCAGCAGAAGAAAGTGTGAGACAGTGTCAAAACCTTTTGAGAGGTCCAAGAATAGGCAAGAAAAAAAATTTATGGTTGTATGTCTCTCCTACAGCAGTGCAGGTATGTCTGTACAATGGCCAGTCTTTTTATGGCCCTGTGCGTAGTGTCCCCTACAACAGTGGCTTCCCAGTCAACAGCTGCTGATGTCATCCAGCTTAACAGCATTGGCAGACACTCTCAAAATGCATAAGCTCCATGGTGCATGCGACAAGTATTTAGTACTATAGTATAAACTACTAGATAGGTAGGAGTTCTAATCTCAAAAAGGGCACCTCAGTGTGTGTGTGTAAATATATCCCCTTGCAGCAGTGTGTCTGTCTTGCCTATCCATGTCCAATGCTTATGCATTTTCAGGCCCTGTCAACTCCCTGCAATGGCCTCCTTTACAGGGCCTGCTGATGTCATCCACCTTAACAGCAGTAGCAAACACTTTCAAAGCACATAAACTCCGTGGCCCATGCAATAAGCATGCAGTATCATAGTCTGTACTACTAGATAGGTTGGGGTTCTAATCTCAAAAAGGGCAATTCAGTGTGTAAATGTGCCTACTTGCAGCAATGTGTCTATCTTGCCTATGTGTGTAATGGTTATACAATTTAATTCCCTGTGAGTAGCTGCTGGCCCTAAATAGCTCACATCTACCTAGGCATAAATGTAATCTGCCACCACCTACATTTGTAGGTACAGGTACAGAACACCTAGGTAACACATATCTAGGGTAGCATGCCTTGTCACGGGGTATGCATGCGGGAGGACACTGTCTGCACCCATTGCCCCGGCACACTGTTCTACACATACACACCTAGGTAGCCATACACATATACAGCCATACCTTGCTAATGTCATATTTCTGCTTTACTACCATGCCATCCTGAACCACTGTATTGCCAACAAGTCTTCACAGTATAGCCACTCAGACCCCTGCAACAGAAACATACAAAGTTCTGAGAGACACCTGTCAGTCTGCAACACCACCACCAATCTGACATCATGCAACAAAGGTACAAACACTTTGATGTGTACTCATGACACATGACAGCATACAGCACCTGTCATGGCATGACACAACCGCACTACAAAATGCCATGTAATGTACTATAGTCACCCTGTGCATCAGACACATATTTGCATGTCCCTGCATCGATAATATGGATGGCAGAGATGTGGTACAGGTATCATCATATGCACAGGGTGTGGTGTGTGGGTGCCAGAAGCCTAGGCTGTGCCAAACAGTTGACATCGTGTGTGTGAGTCAGAAAGGGGTCCTGGTCAGCTGGGCCATGGAGAGGTACTGTGTGCATCTATTGGTGACCTGCATGTGACAGTGATGTATGAGTGTGTGCACATACACAGTCAAGCCATGTGCTAGCCCTATACATGGGTAGGTTGGACAGCTGTGGACTATACATGGCAGAATGGACAGTTCACCATATCTGGCCATGAATACAGGAACTGGCTCTGCCAGGAGTACTACTGGCACCACTATGCCCAGGGTCAGATGCAGTACAAGTTGCTGGTGGTGACTGGTGTCTGCTGGGCCCGTGGGGTCACCTAGGACCACATGCCCATGGCCTGCCACATTGTGGTGTGGACAGCACTCTCCTTTCTTTAGTGCCGGAGGTACTACAACTATGGGAGCGTGAGTGTGTATGACCACATGGACTCTCAGCAGATGTTGTTGCTGACCTACGGCCATGTGTCCGACACCCTACTCCCACCACATGTTCTAGCACAGACAATATGCGGTCAAGGACTGTCAATGTCTCACCCCACCATCTGTCCACTACATCAGTTAAACAATGCATGGAGTCACCAATGTTGTGGAGGTAGGCACGTATGTCAGACAGTGATGCATCCATGATCCTGAGCATCCATCTGGTGTCACATTTGGAACATGCCTGTGCCTCCATGATGGACAAAAACATGCATTGAGTGACTAGTGATGTGATGCCTGTGACAGGTGGTGGATGGACAGCAGTCATCCTTCGAGCACCTCTGTCAGTTTTCTTGTGTGGGACCTTGCCAACTCTCTGGCTATGGCTAGTGTCTACACTCACTGATGCCATTGTTGCCACACTCTCCTGTTCAATACCACCACAATATGACTGTCCGATATCTATGACCACAGGTGACTGGGTATGTGTGGGCATACTGACTGTGTGCAGGGACAATGGAGGAGGAAGTGGGATGTCAACCCATGGGACAGATTCAGCCCTCAACAACCACACCTGTGCCTCACTATGGCCACCATCATCATCATAGTCCGATGAGACACTGACATAAGGCTGTGAGGGGGACACACTCCAACCCCCACAATCACCTGTGAGGAGGAAGACAACATAAGTACATTACTACCTATACTATTATGTATGGTGATCCAGACAAACACATACAGGTGTGAAGCCACAACTGCATTACACATACCATCTTATTTCTGATCCCATGCACAACACATAAGCAGACTACAACATACACAGACAAGACAGGCCATCTATAACATGCACTGCAGCTATGTCCGGTTAATGTTGCCACTACTATACACCTACAAGTTAAGGGATATGTCAGTGTATGTGATAGACCTACACCTAAACCACAGTGCACCCATTTTGAGCATACTATTATCCCCTGTATAGTAAACTGCATAGACCTTCTCAAAAATAAGTGCAAATATGTTACAGCTCCTGCACATACACTACTGTGACTACCAAGAAAATGCACTTCAGTTACCCCCTCCGAAAATTAACATGTAAATAGTGTGCTCTGGCTAACCATATCAGTTGCGTCTACAGCAGAATGGCAGCCCTTAACATTCCTTTGGTATATATGATCCACACAAAAACAGTATCACATTCACCGGGTATAGGACATTGGACTCCAGCCACACCAGATGTACCTATGGAAATGTGAGGGAGAAGTATTGTCAGCAATACCAAATGTGGCAGTGTTACAGGATAATATGTGCATATATGAACATGTACAGTAGGTACTGTGGTACTGCCTACATTGCTGACATTCTGAGTATGTGTGCACAAATGTGTGTTACAAACACCCCCCATGCAGATTGACCTGACATCAGTGTACTGATATGCAGAGGCTGCCACAATTATTGATATAGTATTACAGTGATGAACACAGGAGGCTTACCTGGACGCTCCTCTGTAGTGGATGCTGTGGCACCCACCTCCACGATGTATGGGTTGATTGATGTTTGGGAGCTGGTTGATCCCAGGTTCACCAGGAATTCCTCTATGGCCGAGAGTGGTTCTATTGCTGCAGGCCCTCCACCAGTGGCAGCATGGTCCCTGGCCACAACAGCATCCCTTTGCTCTGCTGCATTTACCATATCTGTCGCCCAGTGTCTGATCTGCTCACAGCTTCTGTCCTGTAGCCCAACACAATTGACTGCTGTAATGAGGTCAGCCCACAGTGCTGCATGTTGCTCATGATTCTGGTGAGTCCTGGACAGCAGAATGTTGTGATGCAGTCTGAGGCCATCCAGGATAACATCATTTTCTGCAGCTGAAAATGACAGGTGCCTTCATCTATACATCCTTTCTGAAAGACAAGTATAGGGGAACACATCACAGGACCACATACATTGCTATTCACTATGTATACACCCTGCACATCCAAATTGGCCTGCACTATCCGCTGCTACCTCACATGTCATACCCTGCCATCTATCAACACAGTATGCATGTGACTATCAGCAACATAGTAGCAATACCGGTTATGTGTCTTTGTGCCATAATGGAGTGTGCTGTATGTCTCCACTCCCATCAATGCTAGCTACTGTGGTGTGGCCCCTATGGGCAATGTCCCAGTACCATGTCAGACAGTCACTGTTGACAAATAGGTGGGTGTTATTACAAGTATATGGGGACAGTCCAGCAACATCCATGTACCACAATGTCACAAAGCAATGCAAATGTGCTGTAGGATATCTTTCCTGTAGGTGTCCTGCATTTCTGGTACACAGCTGTTTGCAGAATGTGTATGTGTGCCTGATATATGTGGTCCCTATGCCAGACACATATGGATGTCTGGCAAATGGTTGGACAATAATTGAAAGATGTTCTTAGAATGTGGGTAATCTGGCTGTCACACACCGGGACCCTCAGACAGCAATTATGCCACAGTAATATCTGTAACTGTATTCATACCCTTACTTTGTATGAGTAATATGTATACTATGTCGCTGTTGTTGGGCCTGTGTCCCCTCACTACTAATGGCTATGACCTGAAGTCCTGCTGTATGGGGTTGTCAGGTATGCAAGCCATAGCTCTCAAGTGATGAGATATGAATGTTGACAAAACAATGACCTACCCAGAGTACATCAGGGACAGTCAGGGACACCTGTACAATATTTGAACTATTCCTGTGTGGCATTCACAGACTGAGAGGAGCTGAATGACTGTACATCATGTGATATGCCAGCTGTGTCCACCATTACTTACTGTCACTATTGTCTAACACACAATCCAGTAGCATTCGTACAGGATCCGACCATTGTAGGAGGGAGTGAGAGGGTCAGAGCTGTGATCTAAGTCACAACAGGTAGAGATGAAAGGCATGCCTGTAGCTGCAGGACAGCAGACTATCACCAACATGTCATTCCTAGAGATGTACTACAGGCTTACTGTTGTAATCACTATTCATCATAACTGCATCCTCCCATCTGCTTCACACTAAATGGGGACTTGTATTACATACCTGGTAGAGTGCTATAATCCTTTTTGTGCAGAAACCCTGAAGAAAAATGTTTCTGAAATCACAGCCTGTCTTGGTAAAGTAAGTTAAAGACCTGTTTGCCAAAGGCAGCTGCTTGCCTTTTGCAGGTAATGCTCAATAACAGGTTATTGCCTGTGCACCAATCCGTGGCCCAGACTTTGTAATTGCATCCAGAATAGCTGGGTTGCACTTTCATTAACCAATGACATGGCACAATAGTGCTATATTTAAGGCCTTTATGTAGGCCTTGGCCCCTTTCCTAGTCTGTGAGATGGACATTAGCGAGGTGTGGAGACTACATCATCATGGAGGGTAGGTAAAAATACTGTCCACTGTTGGGATTTATGTGGTATGTCCATAGTTTTGCATGCTATTTTTGGCCATTGTGAAATTACTTTCTGATTATGTGGCAGTTCAATGTTAAATAATGTGGGTTGAGGTCAGTAAGGGGGAAGACAAATGTGAGTGTCATACATCATACGCATCAGAATATGCATGCTGCTGCAGTAGCTGCTGGTCTATCAGCTGTGTATGTTTGTAGGGGCAGGCTGTGACACATGTCCCTGTTGCTTGACCTTTGCCACCCCCCTTTTATGTGTAAGTGTTGTGTGGATCCCTTGATCCCTTGTTCTAGGGGGTTGTGAGGTATCGTAAATTTGTAGCAGGTAGCTGAACATACTGCTGCATATGTTGCAGGCTGCAGCTGCTGTGTTTTGCCCAGGAGTCATACTGGGGAGTATGAACACATTGGAGGACAGCAAGATGTATGTGTCAGTGAGAGAGCAGTGTCAGTTCTGTCATTACAGCAGAACCAGGGTGAGGGTACCCATAACAGTCCAGGTGAGGCATGTGCTTAAGGTACACATGGTATGTAACAGTGCCAATCAGAGAGTGGTAGGTGACATTTAGGTAGCCTATACATATTTGTGCAGTGTGTCCCTACCTACAGGCCTTTGACATACTAACATGGGTAGCAGTGAATGCAGTAGCAGCAGCCTGTTCTGCTTAAAATTGCAGGACTCAGTCATTATTTGTTGTATTTACAAGCATGTCATTGAAGTGCAACACACTGGATTCGAACCCAGGACTGTGGGTGGCAAAATGTACAGCATACTATGAGTTTAGCAGACTGAGGCACTGAGTCGATACTGGCACATGTATATTTGTAAGATATATGTGCATGCATACAGTCTGTTACACAGGATTCTCATTAGCATGTGTGTTTGGATGGGTATGATGTGTGACACTGAACTGTCTGTCATGATTTTCTAACCTCAATCTGTACTAACTTGTCAGTACTTCAGCACACAGAATAAGTTTTGTGAAAACTGTGCCAAAAGTAGGTGGCACAACTGTGGACATTCTGCAACAGTCTGTGCAGATGACAGCTATACCTGCTATCCCAGGCCTCATGTACATCCATCATTGTTTATTTGACTGTGTACTGGTTTGGTGTCTGCATCACAGTCCCAAATGCCAATTTTCTCATTATATGTACAAGCAGTGTGTGATTGGCGATCAGGATATGTTTATGGAAACAGCTGTTTCACTTCAGAGCTGAGTGACCTAGTAAGATAATGCGCTGTGCTGTAGTTAACAGGGCCCTGGGTTTGAGACTTGGTATGGGTGATTATTCTGCAGATGGGCCTAACAGAGTCAAAGTGCATAAAGTGATTAAGGCAGTTTTAAGTGGGTTTGCTTAAGTTTAGGCAGCTTGGCATGCCACTTCTGCCTAAACCAGCACTAATTTTAAAAAAGGAAAAAAGGGGTGATAAGAAAATGGTGAAATGGAGGCAAGGAAGGGAAAAACATACTGAAAGGCATGTAGAGATGTGCAGGATGGGTGTAAGAAAGGAACATAGCTCTCCATTTCTTGTACAGCAACAGCTGAGCAGGTTGTAGAGAATTTGGACCCTCACACCCCAGAGAGAGGGGTGACGACAATATAACTGTGTTGATTAATTTATGTAATAATTAATTGTGTCAGTGGACATGGGTGCAAAATAGAGAGCTATGCATGGGGCAATATTTATTTATTTATTTATTTGTGGGACAGGGGCCTTTTTTTGAGGTGAAAGTGGAATGTTGGGGAAAAGACAGAGGTATGTGTGGGGAGGTAAGTTGGTTAGGAGAGGTTGCATTTACAGACAAACAAGACAGCATGCAGGGTTGGTGTGTGACACACGAGGAGGGTAAACACCTTGGATGGGGAGGGTGTTGTGGAATCTGAGAGCCATGTGCCCCCAAACAGCAACAGTAAGATTGATCTCCCCCCCATGGGCAGTCAACATTGCTCCTTCACTGCCCTGAAGGTGGCTGTGCTAGAGGCTAGGGGCCGGGGCCACCTTGCCCCTCCAGGTCGATGAGTCTGCACTCAATCTGATGCAGGAGATTCTTGTATACATGATGCATGAGCCTGTGCACCATCACCGGTAGCTGATCCTGGGTGACAACGCCCCTCCACTCACACTCCCGCGGGGACGGGCCCCCATCCCCTGAGGTGGTTCCACCTGTAGGTGGTGCAGGGCCAGCAGAGGGGGCACAACTGGCTTGGGTCCCAGACATGCTGGGATACCAGTGCCACGGCTGGCTGAGATAGGGTAAGTGGATCGCCAGGAAACATCCTACCCAGTTGAGCTATGCTGTTGAGGTATTACAAAGTGTATAGGTTAGTAATGAACAGAACATTTAGTTAGCTATAACAGCATGCCAGAACATTGCAAATAACCCAATAACATAAGATTGCATAGCATATGGAACACAACAATAAGTGAGATAACAGTATAATAACAGCATGCAAGTAACAGGCCAACAACATAGGTAATTCAACAAGGTATGTTAGTATGCAACCATTGTAATACATAACAATAATAAAACACAAGGCCCAACCTAATGCTCTGAGAACAACATATGCTAATAGTAAACCATAACCGATGTATAACAATATTAAATTATGATGTAGATAAGGGGTGGGGGAGAGAGAAATACAGTCCATTAATACCAGTTTTGGCTATATTGTTTGCAACAGTACTCTTATAGGTTCATAGGTAGGTACTAGGCTATCTGCCCAAAGGCATTTATAAGCTTAGCCAGAATGTGTTGGCTTTCACCACCCCCTTAGATTAGTCCCTGTGCCTCTGTCCAGTAGAGCCACTGAAGTGATCCCTGGGGTAAACTTTCTGTTTCCCATACACTCGTCAAGGTTTCTCTTGAAGATTGTTAGTGAAGAGCTCTGCCTAATATAGACTGGAATCTTGTTCCAAAGCATGGGATGTCTCTGGGACAGGAATCTATCCCTCCAGCACGTCCTATTTATTGTTATGGTGAGGTTTAGATCCCTAGAGCATGTGGCTCGAGGGATATGGTTTTCTTTAGGTGGAGCATGTCCATCAATTCTGGGTTGGACATGGCCTTATATGTCAGGCAGAGGTCACCTCTGAGTAGGCTGTATGCAACGGAGTACAGCTGGAGTTTCTTCAATCGAGCTGCATAGGGCATCTGTTTAAGGCCAGTGATCCTCTTGGTGAGGTACTTCTGTGGTCTTTCCAGCTGTTGCAGGTGTCTTGTTGGTACATCCCAAATGGGGTGTTGTACTCTATGATGGGTCTGATGAGTGATGAGTAGAGGGGCACAATGATCTCTTTTGATCTGGATGTGAACCCTTTTGTGATTAGGTGGGCCACATAGAAGGATTTTCTAACCACTTTGGCAATGTGATTATCAAAGGAGGGATTACTATCTACTTGGGTCCCCAGATCCCTTATAGGTTCATAGGTTCATTCTTATTACTTCTTCCGTATTTAGGAGACTACCCCCTATGAGGTAGTTAGTGGGTACTTTGTTTTTTCAAAAAGGGATGACTATGCACTTTTTGGCATTTAGCTTGAAGCCATGATTTGGCACCAGGTATCTGTCTCAGTGAAACCCTATTGGAGGATGTCTGTGTCAGTTGGAGAGTCAATTACAGCCCCTACTTTGCAGTCGTCTGCAAACTTGGTCAGCCATAGTCCTCCTGTGCTTGCCTGTACCTCTGAGAAGTATATGCCAAACAGGAGGGGTCCAGGACTGAGCCCTGGGGAACGCCACTTGTAACCGGTTTAGAGACGGACCTAGCTCCCACAACTCTCACCATGTGGGTTCTGTCCATGAGCCAGTTGGCAACCCATCTTGTGACGTAGGGATTTATGTTCAGGCTGGTGAGCTTGTCTATAATACCAAAATGGGGAATGGTATCGAAGAACTTTGCGAAGTCTACTTAGGCTGTGTGTACCACCTTTCCCTCATCTATAGCCTTGTTAACTGTCTCAAAGAAGTCCACCAGGTTTAGGAGGCATGATCTGCCCTTAACAAAGCCAAACTGGGTAGGGTCCAGTGTTTGGAGGTTCCCAATGTCTCTGTTAATAAGTTCCATGTAGCCTTGTAGACCAAGCTAGTCAGGCTTATAGAGTGATAGTTCCCGGGGTCTGTTGTGGCTCCACCTTTGTGGAGTGGAATAACCATTGCTGTGTGCCACTCTATGGGTAAGTAGCCTGTGGAGAGGCTGAGTTTGAACAGTGTGTTTAGGTGAGAGGTTAGTTCATCTTTGAGCTCATGTAGAACGCAGCCTGGGACAACGTCTGGTCCCACTGATGCTGTGTTTTTGGCTTTGGAGAGGGCTGTTTTAACCTAGGCATCTGTGATTTCAGAAACTCTACATTCCTCTGGTATGGTTATGGGCCCTTTTGGGGGTGAGAGGGGGGTGAAGTTTGCACTGAACCTGTCTGCCAGGATGTTGGCTATATCGGTCGGTTCAGTGTATTTTGTGGCATTCTGCAATAACTCTGAGCAGACCTGAGCATTGCCACTTAGATTCTTGACATAGCTAAAGAATGCCTTGTGGTTATATTTGGAGTCCTTGGCAATTTTTCTTTCGAAGCTTGCCTTGGATAATTTTATGACAGATTGTAGTTTCTTGCTGATATTGATCAGGGATGTCTTCCCTTTTTGGGATTTTACTCTTTTCTGTACTAGTTTCCTCCTTCTATTGTATAGCTTGTTTATGGCAGGGGTCCACCAGACTGGTTTCCTATTCTTGGAGGAGTGAGTCTTGGTTTTGCTTGGGATAGCACGATCCATGCATTCTTGTATGATAATCATATACTTATATACTTATATACTTTACAGGTCTGTCCTTCCTTTATGTATACAAGTGCCCTACAGCTTCTGTAGCACATACATACCTCTTAAGCTATCCGCATGGGACAGTATGGGCCAAGCTGTAGCACCTACAGGTACACAACTACAGAGGACTAGTACATGTCAGGAGGACATACATGATTACCAAGGTGTACTGTGGACTGATGTAGTGTGACTGTCCTATTGACATAAATCATGTCAATGATAGATCTGTGATAGAGGGATTAGGCAACAGTGATCACAGTCCATGACAGCATGACACTTGAGAGACATGTATCGTGCACAGTACAGAGAGTTTATTACTATCATGCTGTCCTTGGCCAGCATGGGGTTAGGCTATCAGCAGGCATTCACAGACATACCAGGCATACAGCCATACCAAGATTACACATTGTCTTTATTGTATTAACTTTTTATTAGTATTGCACTTGCTGCCTTTATTTTCTGATGTCTATTCACATTGCTGAGCAATGCTGTTAACACTATGGTACATCTGAACAGACAAATTAATAACCCATTCTAATGGCTACTACAGCCATTTATTTACCTGTAATTACTGTGGGAAGAACATCTGTTAACAGTGTATAACTTCTTCTATAATATTTAGTAGCACTTGTCACTGTATTTGAAACCTGTCTGTGTCTGACAAAAATGTATGTCAAACCTAGCATTTATCAAACTGAGATACTGAGCCACTGCAACATATTGATTGACTGATATTTGCCTAGAGGTCACCTGGCAACAAAATATGACCTGGTAATAGAAGTAGAGTGTTATACAAGACTGCAGTGACACTTGAACACACATGCATGAGATTCATGCATGACAGAGATAATAGGTGAACTGTGCATTAATACATGGAATGCAGGTGTAGACAATATACCCCTAGTAGATGGAAATATCTGTGATGTGTACAAACCATATCGGAGTGCTGGGTTAGCTACCTGACCCATATACAGTTGCAGATGATATATTTGCAGTCTACAGCTATTACAGTTTCATACTTGCCTGCAACAGCATACCTAAGAGCAAGAGTGCATATAGCTGAAATTCTTTTTTAAGATTAGTACTGGTTTAGGCAGAAGTGGCATGTCAAGCTGCCTACACTCAAGCAAACCCGCTTAAAACTGCCTTAATCACCTTATGCATTTCTGACTCTGTTAGGCCCATCTGCAGAATAATCAGCCATGCCAAGTCTCAAACCCAGGGCCCTGTTAACTACAGTACAGCATATTATCCCACTAGGCCACTCAGCTCTGAAGTGAAACAGGTGTTTCCATAAATATATCCTGATTGCCAATGACACACTGCTTGTATATATAATGGGAAAATTGGCAGTGTACTTGGGACTGTGATGCAGACACCAAACCAGTATACAGCCAAATAAACAATGATGGATGTACATGAGGCCTGGGATAGCAGGTATAGCTGTCAACTGCATAGACTGTTGCCGAATGTCCACAGCTGTGCCACCTACTTTTGGCATGGTTTTCACAAAACCTATTCTGCGTGCTGAAGTA
Organism: Protopterus annectens; assembly: GCF_019279795.1. Classification (NCBI taxonomy): domain Eukaryota; kingdom Metazoa; phylum Chordata; order Ceratodontiformes; family Protopteridae; genus Protopterus; species Protopterus annectens. Next base: position 453,916,185 of record NC_056734.1, read on the forward strand.
CTGGCAAGTCAGTACCGATCGAGGTTAAAAAATCATGACAGACAGTTCAGTGTCACACATCATACCCATCCGAACACACATGCTAATGAGAATCCTGTGTAACAGACTGTATGCATGCACATACATCTTGCAAATATGCATGTGGCAGTATAGACTCAGTACCTCAGTCTGCTAAACTCTTAGTATGCTGCACATTTTGCCACCCACAGTCCTGGGTTTGCATCCAGTGTGTTGTACTTCAATGACATGCTTGTGAATACAACAAATAATGACTGAGTCCTGCAATTTTATCAGTACAGGTTGCTGCTACTGCATTCACTGCTACCCATGTTCTGCACTATTTATTTTATTTTATTTTATTTTATTTAAATTTGTTGACCGGGAGTGTCCGACTGGACGTGGGTCCATTTGCAGCGGAGGCCCGGGGAGAAAAGCTCCACAGTAAAATAAACAGGCAGTAGTTACATTGGATTACATACCGATTAACAATTTAACATAGACATTACTTATAACATATTTACAGATGAAGAACATAGTACATCAGTAGACAACTAGAATCTTTATCTGTGAAGTACATAACAGGCATTAACAAATGTAACAATGAGAAGTTCCTGCTGTATAATAAGTACTAGGCTTATGAGCATCTGAGCTTGCTATAATCAAGGTAGTTAGTGGAGTGGAAAGAAAGGTAGTAGTTGGATGGGGTGGGTGATATTAGAGTGGGAGTTGCAAGGGCATAGCCAGCATGTTTTTAGGTGCACTTTTAATAAAGTTTTGAAGTTGGTGCATGATGGTATGGAGATAATTGTGGGCGGGAGTGAGTTCCATAATTTGGCTATGCTGCAAGAGAATAGTGCTTCACCAGCAGAGTTATTGGCTTTAGTGATCTGCAAGTGATTTTTGTTGCTGGATCTTAGTGGTCTAGTGGCGCGATAGGGTTGGAATAGATTCTGGAGGGATGGGACATTTAGTGGATGGTTTACTAGTTTGTGGGCGAGTGAGAGTTGATACCAATGAAGGAGGTGAGGGAGTTCAAGCCAGCCCAGTTCAGCAAGTGAGAGACAGTGGTGACTACGGTAGGATGCCCCTGTGGTGACTAAGATCTAAAGCAATAATAGGAATGCCCAGGGTATATTGTGTATATCAGGATTGTCTGCAGAACAAATATCATGATGCATTATATCTTGCAGTACAGCTCCACATCTATAGTTTAGCAGAACACTATTAGCTAACATTCAGTCACTTAGTGGTATTCTTTCTGTTTTTAGTTCACAGCAGATGTAATGCCAACAGCCCAAAATACACACATATTGCAAAACACAACTTTATTACGTGTGACTTCAGTAATTGGTATATTATTTCAGTCTTTATTGAAGAACAGGTCATATAATGGAGGTGTTGCAATAGAGCTGTAATTCCACAATTAATGCAGTAGAAACTTTATTTCCTTAACATTATCAGGTTTCGTGCTTTCATCTTTATTGAACTGTACGTGCATTACTCACTTATTTCAGTCTAGGTATATGACCACATTCATTGCGGTACAATCAAAACTGAATATACCTAGTGGCAGTTACTAATTTACTCTTTCTTGTTTATATGACTATAGATTGCAAGATACATCTGTACTCACCACACTCACAGTGCAACCTAGCTAGGTATCCTGCATGGGCCTCTAGGTTGTAAGCTCTCTCCTCTGCAGCTGTGGGGAGATAAACACACCATTATGCATACATGTCTATCACACATTCAGATAAGGTTTTGGTAAAACAATGCTAACAATACTTACAAAATCATGGGGAATTCCCATCCCAAGCATCTTGGACCCAGGTGCCTAAGAGATCCCCTTCCGATACTTCAGGTTATCATAATGATGATGCACCTGCTCTCCTGTGTGGGGGATAGCAGTTGCACTGGTGCGATTGCATGCCAGCCAGTGCCAGGCCTCCGACTTGTACTCCAATCCCTGGTACTGGCCCTGTAGCAGGTGGACATCATGGTATTTAACAAGGAGTCCAACAATGACCCTGGACTCCAGAATGCCCCAGAGCTGCACCTGAAAGTGTGCACCCTCTCAAACATTTGCCATAGTTCCTGCCAAGTTCAAACACCAACTGGTTCTGCTGGATTCCCACCTGCTGCACTTAAATAAGCCTATTTTCCCACCCTTTCCCACCATTGGGCAATTTTTAAAAATGCTGCACTTCACATAGCACTGCGCAAACCAGCTAAATTCAGCTGAGCAGTGCTTAAACTGATGATGCATGGCAAATCAGCTTAGCTGGGCTGAGCAATGGTTAAATGGGAATTGCATAGCAGTGCTTCACACCACTTAACAATACGAAAACCAGCTAAGCATTGGTAAAACATTCCTTGTTTAAGCAGTGCTTGGCAAGGCTTAGCTGTGCTTAGCAGAGCTTAGCTGAGCGCAGCAAAGCAGGATTTAAAAATACATCTCATAATGTGTATTTGCAACCTAAATGCTT